>NW_028225532.1:0-322554 GCF_052327205.1 Somniosus microcephalus | reverse complement strand
AGAAGGTGAAGACTGGAGGGTGAATCAGAAGAAGTAGAAGAAGGAGAAGGAGAAGGTGAAGTCTGGAGGGTGAATCAGAAGAAGTAGAAGAAGGAGAAGGAGAAGGTGAAGTCTGGAGGGTGAATCAGAAGAAGCAGAAGAAGGAGAAGGAGAAGGTGAAGTCTGGAGGGTGAATCAGAAGAAGCAGAAGAAGGAGAAGGAGAAGATGAAGTCTGGATGGTGAATCAGAAGAAGTAGAAGAAGGAGAAGGAGAAGGTGAGGTCTGGAGGGTGAATCAGAAGAAGCAGAAGAAGGAGAAGGAGAAGGTGAAGTCTGGAGGGTGAATCAGAAGAAGTAGAAGAAGGCGAAGGAGAAGGTGAAGTCAGGAGGGTGAATCAGAAGAAGTAGAAGAAGGAGAAGGAGAAGGTGAAGTCAGGAGGGTGAATCAGAAGAAGCAGAAGAAGGAGAAGGAGAAGGTGAAGTAAGGAGGGTGAATCAGAAGAAGCAGAAGAAGGAGAAGGAGAAGGTGAAGTCTGGAGTGTGAAGCAGAAGAAGCAAAAGAAGGATAAGGAGAAGGTGAAGTCTGGAGGGTGAATCAGAAGAAGTTGAAGAAGGAGAAGGAGAAGGTGAAGTCTGCAGGGGGAAGCAGAAGAAGTAGAAGAAGGAGAAGGAGAAGGTGAAGTCAGGAGGGTGAATCAGAAGAAGTAGAAGAAGGAGAAGGAGAAGGTGAAGTCAGGAGGGTGAATCAGAAGAAGCAGAAGAAGGAGAAGGAGAAGGTGAAGTCTGGAGGGTGAATCAGAAGAATCAGAAGAAGGAGAAGGAGAAGGTGAAGTCTGGAGGGTGAATCAGAAGAAGCAGAAGAAAGAGAAGGAGAAGGTGAAGTCTGGAGGGTGAATCAGAAGAAGTAGAAGAAGGAGAAGGAGAAGGTGAAGTCTGGAGGGTGAATCAGAAAAAGCAGAAGAAGGAGAAGGAGAAGGTGAAGTCTGGAGGGTGAATCAGAAGAAGCAGAAGAAGGAGAAGGAGAAGGTGAAGTCTGGAGGGTGAATCAGAAGAAGCAGAAGAAGGAGAAGGAGAAGGTGAAGTCTGGAGGGTGAATCAGAAAAAGCAGAATAAGGAGAAGGAGAAGGTGAAGTCTGGAGGGTGAATCAGAAGAAGCAGAAAAAGGAGAAGCAGAAGGTGAAGTCTGAAGGGTGAATCAGAAGAAGTAGAAGAAGGAGAAGGAGAAGGTGAAGTCTGGAGGGTGAAGCAGAAGAAGTAGAAGAAGGAGAAGGAGAAGGTGAAGTCAGGAGGGTGAATCAGAAGAAGTAGAAGAAGGAGAAGGAGAAGGTGAAGTCAGGAGGGTGAATCAGAAGAAGCAGAAGAAGGAGAAGGAGAAGGTGAAGTCTGGAGGGTGAATCAGAAGAAGCAGAAGAAAGAGAAGGAGAAGGTGAAGTCTGGAGGGTGAAGCAGAAGAAACAGAAGAAGGAGAAGGAGAAGGTGAAGACTGGAGGGTGAATCAGAAGAAGTAGAAGAAGGAGAAGGAGAAGGTGAAGTCTGTAGGGTGAATCAGAAGAAGTAGAAGAAGGAGAAGGAGAAGGTGAAGTCTGGAGGGTGAATCAGAAGAAGCAGAAGAAGGAGAAGGAGAAGGTGAAGTCTGGAGGGTGAATCAGAAGAAGCAGAAGAAGGAGAAGGAGAAGATGAAGTCTGGAGGGTGAATCAGAAGAAGTAGAAGAAGGAGAAGGAGAAGGTGAGGTCTGGAGGGTGAATCAGAAGAAGCAGAAGAAGGAGAAGGAGAAGGTGAAGTCTGGAGGGTGAATCAGAAGATGCAGAAGAAGGAGAAGGAGAAGGTGAAGTCTGGAGGGTGAATCAGAAGAAGCAGAAGAAGGAGAAGGAGAAGGTGAAGTCAGGAGGGTGAATCAGAAGAAGCAGAAGAAGGAGAAGGAGAAGGTGAAGTTAGGAGGGTGAATCAGAAGAAGCAGAAGAAGGAGAAGGAGCAGGTGATGTCAGGGGGATGAAGCAGAAGAAGTAGAAGAAGGAGAAGGAGAAGGTGAAGTCAGGACGGTGAAGCAGAAGAAGCAGAAGAAGGAGAAGGAGAAGGTGAAGTCTGGAGGGTGAATCAGAAGAAGTAGAAGAAGGAGAAGGAGAAGGTCAAGTCTGGAGGGTGAATCAGAAGAAGTAGAATAAGGAGAAGGAGAAGGTGAAGTCTGGAGGGTGAAGCAGAAGAAGTAGAAGAAGGAGAAGGAGAAGGTGAAGTCAGGAGGGTGAATCAGAAGAAGTAGAAGAAGGAGAAGGAGAAGGTGAAGTCAGGAGGGTGAATCAGAAGAAGCAGAAGAAGGAAAAGGAGAAGGTGAAGTCTGGAGGGTGAATCAGAAGAATCAGAAGAAGGAGAAGGAGAAGGTGAAGTCTGGAGGGTGAATCAGAAGAAGCAGAAGAAAGAGAAGGAGAAGGTGAAGTCTGGAGGGTGAATCAGAAGAAGTAGAAGAAGGAGAAGGAGAAGGTGAAGTCTGGAGGGTGAATCAGAAAAAGCCGAAGAAGGAGAAGGAGAAGGTGAAGTCTGGAGGGTGAATCAGAAGAAGCAGAAGAAGGAGAAGGAGAAGGTGAAGTCTGGAGGGTGAATCAGAAGAAGCAGAAGAAGGAGAAGGAGAAGGTGAAGTCTGGAGGGTGAATCAGAAGAAGCAGAATAAGGAGAAGGAGAAGGTGAAGTCTGGAGGGTGAATCAGAAGAAGCAGAAAAAGGAGAAGCAGAAGGTGAAGTCTGAAGGGTGAATCAGAAGAAGTAGAAGAAGGAGAAGGAGAAGGTGAAGTCTGCAGTGGGAAGCAGAAGAAGTAGAAGAAGGAGAAGGAGACGGTGAAGTCAGGAGGGTGAATCAGAAGAAGTAGAAGAAGGAGAAGGAGAAGGTGAAGTCAGGAGGGTGAATCAGAAGAAGCAGAAGAAGGAGAAGGAGAAGGTGAAGTCTGGAGGGTGAATCAGAAGAATCAGAAGAAGGAGAAGGAGAGGGTGAAGTCTGGAGGGTGAATCAGAAGAAGCAGAAGAAAGAGAAGGAGAAGGTGAAGTCTGGAGGGTGAATCAGAAGAAGTAGAAGAAGGAGAAGGAGAAGGTGAAGTCTGGAGGGTGAATCAGAAAAAGCAGAAGAAGGAGAAGGAGAAGGTGAAGTCTGGAGGGTGAATCAGAAGAAGCAGAAGAAGGAGAAGGAGGAGGTGAAGTCTGGAGGGTGAAACAGAAGAAGCAGAATAAGGAGAAGGAGAAGGTGAAGTCTGGAGGGTGAATCAGAAGAAGCAGATAAAGGAGAAGCAGAAGGTGAAGTCTGAAGGGTGAATCAGAAGAAGTAGAAGAAGGAGAAGGAGAAGGTGAAGTCTGGAGGGTGAAGCAGAAGATGTAGAAGAAGGAGAAGGAGAAGGTGAAGTCAGGAGGGTGAATCAGAAGAAGTAGAAGAAGGAGAAGGAGAAGGTGAAGTCAGGAGGGTGAATCAGAAGAAGCAGAAGAAGGAGAAGGAGAAGGTGAAGTCTGGAGGGTGAATCAGAAGAATCAGAAGGAGGAGAAGGAGAAGGTGAAGTCTGGAGGGTGAATCAGAAGAAGCAGAAGAAAGAGAAGGAGAAGGTGAAGTCTGGAGGGTGAAGCAGAAGAAACAGAAGAAGGAGAAGGAGAAGGTGAAGACTGGAGGGTGAATCAGAAGAAGTAGAAGAAGGAGAAGGAGAAGGTGAAGTCTGGAGGGTGAATCAGAAGAAGTAGAAGAAGGAGAAGGAGAAGGTGAAGTCTGGAGGGTGAATCAGAAGAAGCAGAAGAAGGAGAAGGAGAAGATGAAGTCTGGAGGGTGAATCAGAAGAAGTAGAAGAAGGAGAAGGAGAAGGTGAGGTCTGGAGGGTGAATCAGAAGAAGCAGAAGAAGGAGAAGGAGAAGGTGAAGTCTGGAGGGTGAATCAGAAGAAGTAGAAGAAGGCGAAGGAGAAGGTGAAGTCAGGAGGGTGAATCAGAAGAAGTAGAAGAAGGAGAAGGAGAAGGTGAAGTCTGCAGGGGGAAGCAGAAGAAGTAGACGAAGGAGAAGGAGAAGGTGAAGTCAGGAGGGTGAATCAGAAGAAGTAGAAGAAGGAGAAGGAGAAGGTGAAGTCAGGAGGGTGAATCAGAAGAAGCAGAAGAAGGAGAAGGAGAAGGTGAAGTCTGGAAGGTGAATCAGAAGAATCAGAAGAAGGAGAAGGAGAAGGTGAAGTCTGGAGGGTGAATCAGAAGAAGCAGAAGAAAGAGAAGGAGAAGGTGAAGTCTGGAGGGTGAATCAGAAGAAGTAGAAGAAGGAGAAGGAGAAGGTGAAGTCTGGAGGGTGAATCAGAAAAAGCAGAAGTAGGAGAAGGAGAAGGTGAAGTCTGGAGGGTGAATCAGAAGAAGCAGAAGAAGGAGAAGGAGAAGGTGAAGTCTGGAGGGAGAAGCAGAAGAAGTAGAAGAAGGAGAAGGAGAAGGTAAAGTCTGGAGGGTGAATCAGAAGAAGTAGAAGAAGGAGAAGGAGAAGGTGAAGTCTGGAGGGTGAATCAGAAGAAGTCGAAGAAGGAGAAGGAGAAGGTGAAGTCTGGAGGGTGAATCAGAAGAAACAGAAGAAGGAGAAGGAGAAGGTGAAGTCTGGAGGGTGAATCAGAAGAAGTAGAAGAAGGAGAAGGAGAAGGTGTAGTCTGGAGGGTGAATCAGAAGAAGTAGACGAAGGAGAAGCAGAAGGTGAAGTCTGGAGGGTGAACCAGAAGAAGCAGAAGAAGGAGAAGGAGAAGGTGAAGTCTGGAGGGTGAATCAGAAGAAGTAGAAGAAGGAGAAGGAGAAGGTGAAGTCTGGAGGGTGAATCAGAAGAAGCAGAAGAAGGAGAAGGAGAAGGTGAAGTCTGGAGGGTGAATCAGAAGAAGCAGAAGAAGGAGAAGGAGATTGTGAAGTCTGGAGGGTGAAACAGAAGAAGCAGAATAAGGAGAAGGAGAAGGTGAAGTCAGGAGGGTGAATCAGAAGAAGCAGAAGAAGGAGAAGGAGAAGGTGAAGTAAGGAGGGTGAATCAGAAGAAGCAGAAGAAGGAGAAGGAGAAGGTGAAGTCTGGAGTGTGAAGCAGAAGAAGCAAAAGAAGGAGAAGGAGAAGGTGAAGTCAGGAGGGTGAATCAGAAGAAGCAGAAGAAGGAAAAGGAGAAGGTGAAGTCTGGAGGGTGAATCAGAAGAATCAGAAGAAGGAGAAGGAGAAGGTGAAGTCTGGAGGGTGAATCAGAAGAAGCAGAAGAAAGAGAAGGAGAAGGTGAAGTCTGGAGGGTGAATCAGAAGAAGTAGAAGAAGGAGAAGGAGAAGGTGAAGTCTGGAGGGTGAATCAGAAAAAGCCGAAGAAGGAGAAGGAGAAGGTGAAGTCTGGAGGGTGAATCAGAAGAAGCAGAAGAAGGAGAAGGAGAAGGTGAAGTCTGGAGGGTGAATCAGAAGAAGCAGAAGAAGGAGAAGGAGAAGGTGAAGTCTGGAGGGTGAATCAGAAGAAGCAGAATAAGGAGAAGGAGAAGGTGAAGTCTGGAGGGTGAATCAGAAGAAGCAGAAAAAGGAGAAGCAGAAGGTGAAGTCTGAAGGGGGAAGCAGAAGAAGTAGAAGAAGGAGAAGGAGAAGGTGAAGTCAGGAGGATGAATCAGAAGAAGTAGAAGAAGGAGAAGGAGAAGGTGAAGTCAGGAGGGTGAATCAGAAGAAGCAGAAGAAGGAGAAGGAGAAGGTGAAGTCTGGAGGGTGAATCAGAAGAATCAGAAGAAGGAGAAGGAGAAGGTGAAGTCTGGAGGGTGAATCAGAAGAAGCAGAAGAAAGAAAAGGAGAAGGTGAAGTCTGGAGGGTGAATCAGAAGAAGTAGAAGAAGGAGAAGGAGAAGGTGAAGTCTGGAGGGTGAATCAGAAAAAGCAGAAGAAGGAGAAGGAGAAGGTGAAGTCTGGAGGGTGAATCAGAAGAAGCAGAAGAAGGAGAAGGAGGAGGTGAAGTCTGGAGGGTGAATCAGAAGAAGCAGAATAAGGAGAAGGAGAAGGTGAAGTCTGGAGGGTGAATCAGAAGAAGCAGATAAAGGAGAAGCAGAAGGTGAAGTCTGAAGGGTGAATCAGAAGAAGTAGAAGAAGGAGAAGGAGAAGGTGAAGTCTGGAGGGTGAAGCAGAAGATGTAGAAGAAGGAGAAGGAGAAGGTGAAGTCAGGAGGGTGAATCAGAAGAAGTAGAAGAAGGAGAAGGAGAAGGTGAAGTCAGGAGGGTGAATCAGAAGAAGCAGAAGAAGGAGAAGGAGAAGGTGAAGTCTGGAGGGTGAATCAGAAGAATCAGAAGGAGGAGAAGGAGAAGGTGAAGTCTGGAGGGTGAATCAGAAGAAGCAGAAGAAAGAGAAGGAGAAGGTGAAGTCTGGAGGGTGAAGCAGAAGAAACAGAAGAAGGAGAAGGAGAAGGTGAAGACTGGAGGGTGAATCAGAAGAAGTAGAAGAAGGAGAAGGAGAAGGTGAAGTCTGGAGGGTGAATCAGAAGAAGTAGAAGAAGGAGAAGGAGAAGGTGAAGTCTGGAGGGTGAATCAGAAGAAGCAGAAGAAGGAGAAGGAGAAGGTGAAGTCTGGAGGGTGAATCAGAGGAAGCAGAAGAAGGAGAAGGAGAAGATGAAGTCTGGAGGGTGAATCAGAAGAAGTAGAAGAAGGAGAAGGAGAAGGTGAGGTCTGGAGGGTGAATCAGAAGAAGCAGAAGAAGGAGAAGGAGAAGGTGAAGTCTGGAGGGTGAATCAGAAGAAGTAGAAGAAGGCGAAGGAGAAGGTGAAGTCAGGAGGGTGAATCAGAAGAAGTAGAAGAAGGAGAAGGAGAAGGTGAAGTCAGGAGGGTGAATCAGAAGAAGCAGAAGAAGGAGAAGGAGAAGGTGAAGTCAGGAGGGTGAATCAGAAGAAGCAGAAGAAGGAGAAGGAGAAGGTGAAGTCTGGAGTGTGAAGCAGAAGAAGCAAAAGAAGGATAAGGAGAAGGTGAAGTCTGGAGGGTGAATCAGAAGAAGTTGAAGAAGGAGAAGGAGAAGGTGAAGTCTGCAGGGGGAAGCAGAAGAAGTAGAAGAAGGAGAAGGAGAAGGTGAAGTCAGGAGGGTGAATCAGAAGAAGTAGAAGAAGGAGAAGGAGAAGGTGAAGTCAGGAGGGTGAATCAGAAGAAGCAGAAGAAGGAGAAGGAGAAGGTGAAGTCTGGAGGGTGAATCAGAAGAATCAGAAGAAGGAGAAGGAGAAGGTGAAGTCTGGAGGGTGAATCAGAAGAAGCAGAAGAAAGAGAAGGAGAAAGTGAAGTCTGGAGGGTGAATCAGAAGAAGTAGAAGAAGGAGAAGGAGAAGGTGAAGTCTGGAGGGTGAATCAGAAAAAGCAGAAGAAGGAGAAGGAGAAGGTGAAGTCTGGAGGGTGAATCAGAAGAAGCAGAAGAAGGAGAAGGAGAAGGTGAAGTCTGGAGGGTGAATCAGAAGAAGCAGAAGAAGGAGAAGGAGAAGGTGAAGTCTGGAGGGTGAATCAGAAGAAGCAGAATAAGGAGAAGGAGAAGGTGAAGTCTGGAGGGTGAATCAGAAGAAGCAGAAAAAGGAGAAGCAGAAGGTGAAGTCTGAAGGGTGAATCAGAAGAAGTAGAAGAAGGAGAAGGAGAAGGTGAAGTCTGGAGGGTGAAGCAGAAGAAGTAGAAGAAGGAGAAGGAGAAGGTGAAGTCAGGAGGGTGAATCAGAAGAAGTAGAAGAAGGAGAAGGAGAAGGTGAAGTCAGGAGGGTGAATCAGAAGAAGCAGAAGAAGGAGAAGGAGAAGGTGAAGTCTGGAGGGTGAATCAGAAGAAGCAGAAGAAAGAGAAGGAGAAGGTGAAGTCTGGAGGGTGAAGCAGAAGAAACAGAAGAAGGAGAAGGAGAAGGTGAAGACTGGAGGGTGAATCAGAAGAAGTAGAAGAAGGAGAAGGAGAAGGTGAAGACTGTAGGGTGAATCAGAAGAAGTAGAAGAAGGAGAAGGAGAAGGTGAAGTCTGGAGGGTGAATCAGAAGAAGCAGAAGAAGGAGAAGGAGAAGGTGAGGTCTGGAGGGTGAATCAGAAGAAGCAGAAGAAGGAGAAGGAGAAGATGAATTCTGGAGGGTGAATCAGAAGACGTAGAAGAAGGAGAAGGAGAAGGTGAGGTCTGGAGGGTGAATCAGAAGAAGCAGAAGAAGGAGAAGGAGAAGGTGAAGTCTGGAGGGTGAATCAGAAGATGCAGAAGAAGGAGAAGGAGAAGGTGAAGTCTGGAGGGTGAATCAGAAGAAGCAGAAGAAGGAGAAGGAGAAGGTGAAGTCAGGAGGGTGAATCAGAAGAAGCAGAAGAAGGAGAAGGAGAAGGTGAAGTTAGGAGGGTGAATCAGAAGAAGCAGAAGAAGGAGAAGGAGCAGGTGATGTCAGGGGGATGAAGCAGAAGAAGTAGAAGAAGGAGAAGGAGAAGGTGAAGTCAGGACGGTGAAGCAGAAGAAGCAGAAGAAGGAGAAGGAGAAGGTGAAGTCTGGAGGGTGAATCAGAAGAAGTAGAAGAAGGAGAAGGAGAAGGTCAAGTCTGGAGGGTGAATCAGAAGAAGTAGAATAAGGAGAAGGAGAAGGTGAAGTCTGGAGGGTGAAGCAGAAGAAGTAGAAGAAGGAGAAGGAGAAGGTGAAGTCAGGAGGGTGAATCAGAAGAAGTAGAAGAAGGAGAAGGAGAAGGTGAAGTCAGGAGGGTGAATCAGAAGAAGCAGAAGAAGGAGAAGGAGAAGGTGAAGTCTGGAGGGTGAATCAGAAGAATCAGAAGAAGGAGAAGGAGAAGGTGAAGTCTGGAGGGTGAATCAGAAGAAGCAGAAGAAAGAGAAGGAGAAGGTGAAGTCTGGAGGGTGAATCAGAAGAAGTAGAAGAAGGAGAAGGAGAAGGTGAAGTCTGGAGTGTGAATCAGAAGAAGCAGAAGAAGGAGAAGGAGAAGGTGAAGTCTAGAGGGTGTATCAGAAGAAGCAGAATAAGGAGAAGGAGAAGGTGAAGTCTGGAGGGTGAATCAGAAGAAGCAGAAGAAGGAGAAGGAGAAGGTGAAGTCTGGAGGGTGAATCAGAAGAAGTAGAAGAAGGAGAAGGAGAAGGTGAAGTCTGGAGGGTGAAGCAGAAGAAGTAGAAGAAGGAGAAGGAGAAGGTGAAGTCAGGAGGGTGAATCAGAAGAAGTAAAAGAAGGAGAAGGAGAAGGTGAAGTCAGGAGGGTGAATCAGAAGAAGCAGAAGAAGGAGAAGGAGAAGGTGAAGTCTGGAGGGTGAACCAGAAGAATCAGAAGAAGGAGAAGGAGAAGGTGAAGTCTGGAGGGTGAATCAGAAGAAGCAGAGGAAGGAGAAGGAGAAGGTGAAGTCTGGAGGGTGAATCAGAAGAAGCAGAATAAGGAGAAGGAGAAGGTGAAGTTTGAAGGTGAATCAGAAGAAGCAGAATAAGGAGAAAGAGAAGGTGAAGTCTGGAGGGTGAATCAGAAGAAGCAGAAGAAGGAGAAGGAGAAGATGGAGTCTGGAGGGTGAATCAGAAGAAGTAGAAGAAGGAGAAGGAGAAGGTGAAGTCTGGAGGGTGAAGCAGAAGAAGTAGAAGAAGGAGAAGGAGAAGGTGAAGTCAGGAGGGTGAATCAGAAGAAGTAGAAGAAGAAGTAGGAGAAGGTGAAGTCAGGAGGATGAATCAGAAGAAGCAGAAGAAGGAGAAGGAGAAGGTGAAGTCTGGAGGGTGAATCAGAAGAATCAGAAGAAGGAGAAGTAGAAGGTGAAGTCTGGAGGGTGAAAAAGAAGAAGCAGAAGAAAGAGAAGGAGAAGGTGAAGTCTGGAGGGTGAAGCAGAAGAAACAGAAGAAGGAGAAGGAGAAGGTGGAGACTGGAGGGTGAATCAGAAGAAGTAGAAGAAGGAGAAGGAGAAGGTGAAGTCTGGAGGGTGAATCAGAAGAAGTAGAAGAAGGAGAAGGATAAGGTGAAGTCTGGAGGGTGAATCAGAAGAAGCAGAAGAAGGAGAAGGAGAAGGTGAAGTCTGGAGGGTGAATCAGAAGAAGCAGAAGAAGGAGAAGGAGAAGATGAAGTCTGGAGGGTGAATCAGAAGAAGTAGAAGAAGGAGAAGGAGAAGGTGAAGTCTGGAGGGTGAATCAGAAGTAGTAGAAGAAGGAGAAGGAGAAGGTGAAGTCTGAAGGGTGAATCAGAAGAAGTAGAAGAAGGAGAAGGAGAAGGTGAAGTCTGGAGGGTGAAGCAGAAGAAGTAGAAGAAGGAGCAGGAGAAGGTGAAGTCAGGAGGGTGAATCAGAAGAAGTAGAAGAAGGAGAAGGAGAAGATGAAGTCAGGAGGGTGAATCATAAGAAGCAGAAGAAGGAGAAGGAGAAGGTGAAGTCTGGAGGGTGAATCAGAAGATCAGAAGAAGGAGAAGGAGAAGGTGAAGTCTGGAGGGTGAATCAGAAGAAGTAGAAGAAGGAGAAGGAGAAGGTGTAGTCTGGAGGGTGAATCAGAAGAAGTAGACGAAGGAGAAGGAGAAGGTGAAGTCTGGAGGGTGAATCAGAAGAAGCAGAAGAAGGAGAAGGAGAAGGTGAAGTCTGGAGGGTGAATCAGAAGAAGCAGAAGAAGGAGAAGGAGAAGGTGAAGTCTGGAGGGTGAATCAGAAGAAGCAGAATAAGGAGAAGGAGAAGGTGAAGTCTGGAGGGTGAATCAGAAAAAGCAGAAAAAGGAGAAGGAGAAGGTGAAGTCTGAAGGGTGAATCAGAAGAAGTAGAAGAAGGAGAAGGAGAAGGTGAAGTCTGGAGGGTGAAGCAGAAGAAGTAGAAGAAGGAGCAGGAGAAGGTGAAGTCAGGAGGGTGAATCAGAAGAAGTAGAAGAAGGAGAAGGAGAAGATGAAGTCAGGAGGGTGAATCATAAGAAGCAGAAGAAGGAGAAGGAGAAGGTGAAGTCTGGAGGGTGAATCAGAAGATCAGAAGAAGGAGAAGGAGAAGGTGAAGTCTGGAGGGTGAATCAGAAGAAGCAGAAGAAGGAGAAGGAGAAGGTGAAGTCTGGAGGGTGAATCAGAAGAAGTAGAAGAAGGAGAAGGAGAAGGTGAAGTCTGGAGGGTGAATCAGAAAAAGCAGAAGAAGGAGAAGGAGAAGGTGAAGTCTGGAGGGTGAATCAGAAGAAGCAGAAGAAGGAGAAGGAGAAGGTGAAGTCTGGAGGGTGAATCAGAAGAAGCAGAAGAAGGAGAAGGAGAAGGTGAAGTCTGGAGGGTGAATCAGAGGAAGCAGAATAAGGAGAAGGAGAAGGTGAAGTCTGGAGGGTGAATCAGAAGAAGCAGAAAAAGGAGAAGCAGAAGGTGAAGTCTGAAGGGTGAATCAGAAGAAGTAGAAGAAGGAGAAGGAGAAGGTGAAGTCTGCAGGGGGAAGCAGAAGAAGTAGAAGAAGGAGAAGGAGAAGGTGAAGTCAGGAGGGTGAATCAGAAGAAGTAGAAGAAGGAGAAGGAGAAGGTGAAGTCAGGAGGGTGAATCAGAAGAAGCAGAAGAAGGAGAAGGAGAAGGTGAAGTCTGGAGGGTGAATCAGAAGAATCAGAAGAAGGAGAAGGAGAAGGTGAAGTCTGGAGGGTGAATCAGAAGAAGCAGAAGAAAGAGAAGGAGAAGGTGAAGTCTGGAGGGTGAATCAGAAGAAGTAGAAGAAGGAGAACGAGAAGGTGAAGTCTGGAGGGTGAATCAGAAAAAGCAGAAGAAGGAGAAGGAGAAGGTGAAGTCTGGAGGGTGAATCAGAAGAAGCAGAAGAAGGAGAAGGAGAAGGTGAAGTCTGGAGGGTGAATCAGAAGAAGCAGAATAAGGAGAAGGAGAAGGTGAAGTCTGGAGGGTGAATCAGAAGAAGCAGAAAAAGGAGAAGCAGAAGGTGAAGTCTGAAGGGTGAATCAGAAGAAGTAGAAGAAGGAGAAGGAGAAGGTGAAGTCTGGAGGGTGAAGCAGAAGAAGTAGAAGAAGGAGAAGGAGAAGGTGAAGTCAGGAGGGTGAATCAGAAGAAGTAGAAGAAGGAGAAGGAGAATGTGAAGTCAGGAGGGTGAATCAGAAGAAGCAGAAGAAGGAGAAGGAGAAGGTGAAGTCTGGAGGGTGAATCAGAAGAATCAGAAGAAGGAGAAGGAGAAGGTGAAGTCTGGAGGGTGAATCAGAAGAAGCAGAAGAAAGAGAAGGAGAAGGTGAAGTCTGGAGGGTGAAGCAGAAGAAACAGAAGAAGGAGAAGGAGAAGGTGAAGACTGGAGGGTGAATCAGAAGAAGTAGAAGAAGGAGAAGGAGAAGGTGAAGTCTGGAGGGTGAATCAGAAGAAGTAGAAGAAGGAGAAGGTGAAGTCTGGAGGGTGAATCAGAAGAAGCAGAAGAAGGAGAAGGAGAAGGTGAAGTCTGGAGGGTGAATCAGAAGAAGCAGAAGAAGGAGAAGGAGAAGATGAAGTCTGGAGGGTGAATCAGAAGAAGTAGAAGAAGGAGAAGGAGAAGGTGATGTCTGGAGGGTGAATCAGAAGAAGCAGAAGAAGGAGAAGGAGAAGGTGAAGTCTGGAGGGTGAATCAGAAGAAGTAGAAGAAGGAGAAGGAGAAGGTGAAGTCAGGAGGGTGAATCAGAAGAAGTAGAAGAAGGAGAAGGAGAAGGTGAAGTCAGGAGGGTGAATCAGAAGAAGCAGAAGAAGGAGAAGGAGAAGGTGAAGTAAGGAGGGTGAATCAGAAGAAGCAGAAGAAGGAGAAGGAGAAGGTGAAGTCTGGAGTGTGAAGCAGAAGAAGCAAAAGAAGGAGAAGGAGAAGGTGAAGTCTGGAGGGTGAATCAGAAGAAGTAGAAGAAGGAGAAGGAGAAGGTGAAGTCTGCAGGGGGAAGCAGAAGAAGTAGAAGAAGGAGAAGGAGAAGGTGAAGTCAGGAGGGTGAATCAGAAGAAGTAGAAGAAGGAGAAGGAGAAGGTGAAGTCAGGAGGGTGAATCAGAAGAAGCAGAAGAAGGAGAAGGAGAAGGTGAAGTCTGGAGCGTGAATCAGAAGAATCAGAAGAAGGAGAAGGAGAAGGTGAAGTCTGGAGGGTGAATCAGAAGAAGCAGAAGAAAGAGAAGGAGAAGGTGAAGTCTGGAGGGTGAATCAGAAGAAGTAGAAGAAGGAGAAGGAGAAGGTGAAGTCTGGAGGGTGAATCAGAAAAAGCAGAAGAAGGAGAAGGAGAAGGTGAAGTCTGGAGGGTGAATCAGAAGAAGCAGAAGAAGGAGAAGGAGAAGGTGAAGTCTGGAGGGTGAATCAGAAGAAGCAGAAGAAGGAGAAGGAGAAGGTGAAGTCTGGAGGGTGAATCAGAAGAAGCAGAATAAGGAGAAGGAGAAGGTGAAGTCTGGAGGGTGAATCAGAAGAAGCAGAAAAAGGAGAAGCAGAAGGTGAAGTCTGAAGGGTGAATCAGAAGAAGCAGAAGAAGGAGAAGGAGAAGGTGAAGTCTGGAGGGTGAAGCAGAAGAAGTAGAAGAAGGAGAAGGAGAAGGTGAAGTCAGGAGGGTGAATCAGAAGAAGTAGAAGAAGGAGAAGGAGAAGGTGAAGTCAGGAGGGTGAATCAGAAGAATCAGAAGAAGGAGAAGGAGAAGGTGAAGTCTGGAGGGTGAATCAGAAGAAGCAGAAGAAAGAGAAGGAGAAGGTGAAGTCTGGAGGGTGAAGCAGAAGAAACAGAAGAAGGAGAAGGAGAAGGTGAAGACTGGAGGGTGAGTCAGAAGAAGTAGAAGAAGGAGAAGGAGAAGGTGAGGTCTGTAGGGTGAATCAGAAGAAGTAGAAGAAGGAGAAGGAGAAGGTGAAGTCTGGAGGGTGAATCAGAAGAAGCAGAAGAAGGAGAAGGAGAAGGTGAAGTCTGGAGGGTGAATCAGAAGAAGCAGAAGAAGGAGAAGGAGAAGATGAAGTCTGGAGGGTGAATCAGAAGAAGTAGAAGAAGGAGAAGGAGAAGGTGAGGTCTGGAGGGTGAATCAGAAGAAGCAGAAGAAGGAGAAGGAGAAGGTGAAGTCTGGAGGGTGAATCAGAAGAATCAGAAGAAGGAGAAGGAGAAGGTGAAGTCTGGAGGGTGAATCAGAAGAAGCAGAAGAAAGAGAAGGAGAAGGTGAAGTCTGGAGGGTGAAGCAGAAGAAACAGAAGAAGGAGAAGGAGAAGGTGAAGACTGGAGGGTGAATCAGAAGAAGTAGAAGAAGGAGAAGGAGAAGGTGAAGTCTGTAGGGTGAATCAGAAGAAGCAGAAGAAGGAGAAGGAGAAGGTGAAGTCTGGAGGGTGAATCAGAAGAAGCAGAAGAAGGAGAAGGAGAAGATGAAGTCTGGAGGGTGAATCAGAAGAAGTAGAAGAAGGAGAAGGAGAAGGTGAGGTCTGGAGGGTGAATCAGAAGAAGCAGAAGAAGGAGAAGGAGAAGGTGAAGTCTGGAGGGTGAATCAGAAGATGCAGAAGAAGGAGAAGGAGAAGGGGAAGTCTGGAGGGTGAATCAGAAGAAGCAGAAGAAGGAGAAGGAGAAGGTGAAGTCAGGAGGGTGAATCAGAAGAAGCAGAAGAAGGAGAAGGAGAAGGTGAAGTTAGGAGGTGAATCAGAAGAAGCAGAAGAAGGAGAAGGAGCAGGTGATGTCAGGGGGATGAAGCAGAAGAAGTAGAAGAAGGAGAAGGAGAAGGTGAAGTCAGGACGGTGAAGCAGAAGAAGCAGAAGAAGGAGAAGGAGAAGGTGAAGTCTGGAGGGTGAATCAGAAGAAGTAGAAGAAGGAGAAGGAGAAGGTCAAGTCTGGAGGGTGAATCAGAAGAAGTAGAATAAGGAGAAGGAGAAGGTGAAGTCTGGAGGGTGAAGCAGAAGAAGTAGAAGAAGGAGAAGGAGAAGGTGAAGTCAGGAGGGTGAATCAGAAGAAGTAGAAGAAGGAGAAGGAGAAGGTGAAGTCAGGAGGGTGAATCAGAAGAAGCAGAAGAAGGAGAAGGAGAAGGTGAAGTCTGGAGGGTGAATCAGAAGAATCAGAAGAAGGAGAAGGAGAAGGTGAAGTCTGGAGGGTGAATCAGAAGAAGCAGAAGAAAGAGAAGGAGAAGGTGAAGTCTGGAGGGTGAATCAGAAGAAGTAGAAGAAGGAGAAGGAGAAGGTGAAGTCTGGAGTGTGAATCAGAAGAAGCAGAAGAAGGAGAAGGAGAAGGTGAAGTCTAGAGGGTGAATCAGAAGAAGCAGAATAAGGAGAAGGAGAAGGTGAAGTCTGGAGGGTGAATCAGAAGAAGCAGAAGAAGGAGAAGGAGAAGGTGAAGTCTGGAGGGTGAATCAGAAGAAGTAGAAGAAGGAGAAGGAGAAGGTGAAGTCTGGAGGGTGAAGCAGAAGAAGTAGAAGAAGGAGAAGGAGAAGGTGAAGTCAGGAGGGTGAATCAGAAGAAGTAGAAGAAGGAGAAGGAGAAGGTGAAGTCAGGAGGGTGAATCAGAAGAAGCAGAAGAAGGAGAAGGAGAAGGTGAAGTCTGGAGGGTGAATCAGAAGAATCAGAAGAAGGAGAAGGAGAAGGTGAAGTCTGGAGGGTGAATCAGAAGAAGCAGAGGAAGGAGAAGGAGAAGGTGAAGTCTGGAGGGTGAATCAGAAGAAGCAGAATAAGGAGAAGGAGAAGGTGAAGTCTGGAGGGTGAATCAGAAGAAGCAGAATAAGGAGAAAGAGAAGGTGAAGTCTGGAGGGTGAATCAGAAGAAGCAGAAGAAGGAGAAGGAGAAGATGAAGTCTGGAGGGTGAATCAGAAGAAGTAGAAGAAGGAGAAGGAGAAGGTGAAGTCTGGAGGGTGAAGCAGAAGAAGTAGAAGAAGGAGAAGAAGAAGGTGAAGTCAGGAGGGTGAATCAGAAGAAGTAGAAGAAGAAGTAGGAGAAGGTGAAGTCAGGAGGGTGAATCAGAAGAAGCAGAAGAAGGAGAAGGAGAAGGTGAAGTCTGGAGGGTGAATCAGAAGAATCAGAAGAAGGAGAAGTAGAAGGTGAAGTCTGGAGGGTGAATCAGAAGAAGCAGAAGAAAGAGAAGGAGAAGGGGAAGTCTGGAGGGTGAAGCAGAAGAAACAGAAGAAGGAGAAGGAGAAGGTGAAGACTGGAGGGTGAATCAGAAGAAGTAGAAGAAGGAGAAGGAGAAGGTGAAGTCTGGAGGGTGAATCAGAAGAAGCAGAATAAGGAGAAGGAGAAGGTGAAGTCTGGAGGGTGAATCAGAAGAAGCAGAAAAAGGAGAAGGAGAAGGTGAAGTCTGAAGGGTGAATCAGAAGAAGTAGAAGAAGGAGAAGGAGAAGGTGAAGTCTGGAGGGTGAAGCAGAAGAAGTAGAAGAAGGAGCAGGAGAAGGTGAAGTCAGGAGGGTGAATCAGAAGAAGTAGAAGAAGGAGAAGGAGAAGATGAAGTCAGGAGGGTGAATCATAAGAAGCAGAAGAAGGAGAAGGAGAAGGTGAAGTCTGGAGGGTGAATCAGAAGAATCAGAAGAAGGAGAAGGAGAAGGTGAAGTCTGGAGGGTGAATCAGAAGAAGCAGAAGAAGGAGAAGGAGAAGGTGAAGTCTGGAGGGTGAAACAGAAGAAGTAGAAGAAGGAGAAGGAGAAGGTGAAGTCTGGAGGGTGAATCAGAAAAAGCAGAAGAAGGAGAAGGGGAAGGTGAAGTCTGGAGGGTGAATCAGAAGAAGCAGAAGAAGGAGAAGGAGAAGGTGAAGTCTGGAGGCTGAATCAGAAGAAGCAGAAGAAGGAGAAGGAGAAGGTGAAGTCTGGAGGGTGAATCAGAAGAAGCAGAATAAGGAGAAGGAGAAGGTGAAGTCTGGAGGGTGAATCAGAAGAAGCAGAAAAAGGAGAAGCAGAAGGTGAAGTCTGAAGGGTGAATCAGAAGAAGTAGAAGAAGGAGAAGGAGAAGGTGAAGTCTGCAGGGGGAAGCAGAAGAAGTAGAAGAAGGAGAAGGAGAAGGTGAAGTCAGGAGGGTGAATCAGAAGAAGTAGAAGAAGGAGAAGGAGAAGGTGAAGTCAGGAGGGTGAATCAGAAGAAGCAGAAGAAGGAGAAGGAGAAGGTGAAGTCTGGAGGGTGAATCAGAAGAATCAGAAGAAGGAGAAGGAGAAGGTGAAGTCTGGAGGGTGAATCAGAAGAAGCAGAAGAAAGAGAAGGAGAAGGTGAAGTCTGGAGGGTGAATCAGAAGAAGTAGAAGAAGGAGAAGGAGAAGGTGAAGTCTGGAGGGTGAATCAGAAAAAGCAGAAGAAGGAGAAGGAGAAGGTGAAGTCTGGAGGGTGAATCAGAAGAAGCAGAAGAAGGAGAAGGAGAAGGTGAAGTCTGGAGGGTGAATCAGAAGAAGCAGAATAAGGAGAAGGAGAAGGTGAAGTCTGGAGGGTGAATCAGAAGAAGCAGAAAAAGGAGAAGCAGAAGGTGAAGTCTGAAGGCTGAATCGGAAGAAGTAGAAGAAGGAGAAGGAGAAGGTGAAGTCTGGAGGGTGAAGCAGAAGAAGTAGAAGAAGGAGAAGGAGAAGGTGAAGTCAGGAGGGTGAATCAGAAGAAGTAGAAGAAGGAGAAGGAGAAGGTGAAGTCAGGAGGGTGAATCAGAAGAAGCAGAAGAAGGAGAAGGAGAAGGTGAAGTCTGGAGGGTGAATCAGAAGAATCAGAAGAAGGAGAAGGAGAAGGTGAAGTCTGGAGGGTGAATCAGAAGAAGCAGAAGAAAGAGAAGGAGAAGGTGAAGTCTGGAGGGTGAAGCAGAAGAAACAGAAGAAGGAGAAGGAGAAGGTGAAGACTGGAGGGTGAATCAGAAGAAGTAGAAGAAGGAGAAGGAGAAGGTGAAGTCTGGAGGGTGAATCAGAAGAAGTAGAAGAAGGAGAAGGAGAAGGTGAAGTCTGGAGGGTGAATCAGAAGAAGCAGAAGAAGGAGAAGGAGAAGGTGAAGTCTGGAGGGTGAATCAGAAGAAGCAGAAGAAGGAGAAGGAGAAGATGAAGTCTGGAGGGTGAATCAGAAGAAGTAGAAGAAGGAGAAGGAGAAGGTGAGGTCTGGAGGGTGAATCAGAAGAAGCAGAAGAAGGAGAAGGAGAAGGTGAAGTCTGGAGGGTGAATCAGAAGAAGTAGAAGAAGGAGAAGGAGAAGGTGAAGTCTGCAGGGGGAAGCAGAAGAAGTAGAAGAAGGAGAAGGAGAAGGTGAAGTCAGGAGGGTGAATCAGAAGAAGTAGAAGAAGGAGAAGGAGAAGGTGAAGTCAGGAGGGTGAATCAGAAGAAGCAGAAGAAGGAGAAGGAGAAGGTGAAGTCTGGAGCGTCAATCAGAAGAATCAGAAGAAGGAGAAGGAGAAGGTGAAGTCTGGAGGGTGAATCAGAAGAAGCAGAAGAAAGAGAAGGAGAAGGTGAAGTCTGGAGGGTGAATCAGAAGAAGTAGAAGAAGGAGAAGGAGAAGGTGAAGTCTGGAGGGTGAATCAGAAAAAGCAGAAGAAGGAGAAGGAGAAGGTGAAGTCTGGAGGGTGAATCAGAAGAAGCAGAAGAAGGAGAAGGAGAAGGTGAAGTCTGGAGGGTGAATCAGAAGAAGCAGAAGAAGGAGAAGGAGAAGGTGAAGTCTGGAGGGTGAATCAGAAGAAGCAGAATAAGGAGAAGGAGAAGGTGAAGTCTGGAGGGTGAATCAGAAGAAGCAGAAAAAGGAGAAGCAGAAGGTGAAGTCTGAAGGGTGAATCAGAAGAAGCAGAAGAAGGAGAAGGAGAAGGTGAAGTCTGGAGGGTGAAGCAGAAGAAGTAGAAGAAGGAGAAGGAGAAGGTGAAGTCAGGAGGGTGAATCAGAAGAAGTAGAAGAAGGAGAAGGAGAAGGTGAAGTCAGGAGGGTGAATCAGAAGAATCAGAAGAAGGAGAAGGAGAAGGTGAAGTCTGGAGGGTGAATCAGAAGAAGCAGAAGAAAGAGAAGGAGAAGGTGAAGTCTGGAGGGTGAAGCAGAAGAAACAGAAGAAGGAGAAGGAGAAGGTGAAGACTGGAGGGTGAGTCAGAAGAAGTAGAAGAAGGAGAAGGAGAAGGTGAGGTCTGTAGGGTGAATCAGAAGAAGTAGAAGAAGGAGAAGGAGAAGGTGAAGTCTGGAGGGTGAATCAGAAGAAGCAGAAGAAGGAGAAGGAGAAGGTGAAGTCTGGAGGGTGAATCAGAAGAAGTAGAAGAAGGAGAAGGAGAAGGTGAGGTCTGGAGGGTGAATCAGAAGAAGCAGAAGAAGGAGAAGGAGAAGGTGAAGTCTGGAGGGTGAATCAGAAGAATCAGAAGAAGGAGAAGGAGAAGGTGAAGTCTGGAGGGTGAATCAGAAGAAGCAGAAGAAAGAGAAGGAGAAGGTGAAGTCTGGAGGGTGAAGCAGAAGAAACAGAAGAAGGAGAAGGAGAAGGTGAAGACTGGAGGGTGAATCAGAAGAAGTAGAAGAAGGAGAAGGAGAAGGTGAAGTCTGTAGGGTGAATCAGAAGAAGCAGAAGAAGGAGAAGGAGAAGGTGAAGTCTGGAGGGTGAATCAGAAGAAGCAGAAGAAGGAGAAGGAGAAGATGAAGTCTGGAGGGTGAATCAGAAGAAGTAGAAGAAGGAGAAGGAGAAGGTGAGGTCTGGAGGGTGAATCAGAAGAAGCAGAAGAAGGAGAAGGAGAAGGTGAAGTCTGGAGGGTGAATCAGAAGATGCAGAAGAAGGAGAAGGAGAAGGTGAAGTCTGGAGGGTGAATCAGAAGAAGCAGAAGAAGGAGAAGGAGAAGGTGAAGTCAGGAGGGTGAATCAGAAGAAGCAGAAGAAGGAGAAGGAGAAGGTGAAGTTAGGAGGTGAATCAGAAGAAGCAGAAGAAGGAGAAGGAGCAGGTGATGTCAGGGGGATGAAGCAGAAGAAGTAGAAGAAGGAGAAGGAGAAGGTGAAGTCAGGACGGTGAAGCAGAAGAAGCAGAAGAAGGAGAAGGAGAAGGTGAAGTCTGGAGGGTGAATCAGAAGAAGTAGAAGAAGGAGAAGGAGAAGGTCAAGTCTGGAGGGTGAATCAGAAGAAGTAGAATAAGGAGAAGGAGAAGGTGAAGTCTGGAGGGTGAAGCAGAAGAAGTAGAAGAAGGAGAAGGAGAAGGTGAAGTCAGGAGGGTGAATCAGAAGAAGTAGAAGAAGGAGAAGGAGAAGGTGAAGTCAGGAGGGTGAATCAGAAGAAGCAGAAGAAGGAGAAGGAGAAGGTGAAGTCTGGAGGGTGAATCAGAAGAATCAGAAGAAGGAGAAGGAGAAGGTGAAGTCTGGAGGGTGAATCAGAAGAAGCAGAAGAAAGAGCAGGAGAAGGTGAAGTCTGGAGGGTGAATCAGAAGAAGTAGAAGAAGGAGAAGGAGAAGGTGAAGTCTGGAGTGTGAATCAGAAGATGCAGAAGAAGGAGAAGGAGAAGGTGAAGTCTAGAGGGTGAATCAGAAGAAGCAGAATAAGGAGAAGGAGAAGGTGAAGTCTGGAGGGTGAATCAGAAGAAGCAGAAGAAGGAGAAGGAGAAGGTGAAGTCTGGAGGGTGAATCAGAAGAAGTAGAAGAAGGAGAAGGAGAAGGTGAAGTCTGGAGGGTGAAGCAGAAGAAGTAGAAGAAGGAGAAGGAGAAGGTGAAGTCAGGAGGGTGAATCAGAAGAAGTAGAAGAAGGAGAAGGAGAAGGTGAAGTCAGGAGGGTGAATCAGAAGAAGCAGAAGAAGGAGAAGGAGAAGGTGAAGTCTGGAGGGTGAATCAGAAGAATCAGAAGAAGGAGAAGGAGAAGGTGAAGTCTGGAGGGTGAATCAGAAGAAGCAGAGGAAGGAGAAGGAGAAGGTGAAGTCTGGAGGGTGAATCAGAAGAAGCAGAATAAGGAGAAGGAGAAGGTGAAGTCTGGAGGGTGAATCAGAAGAAGCAGAATAAGGAGAAAGAGAAGGTGAAGTCTGGAGGGTGAATCAGAAGAAGCAGAAGAAGGAGAAGGAGAAGATGAAGTCTGGAGGGTGAATCAGAAGAAGTAGAAGAAGGAGAAGGAGAAGGTGAAGTCTGGAGGGTGAAGCAGAAGAAGTAGAAGAAGGAGAAGAAGAAGGTGAAGTCAGGAGGGTGAATCAGAAGAAGTAGAAGAAGAAGTAGGAGAAGGTGAAGTCAGGAGGGTGAATCAGAAGAAGCAGAAGAAGGAGAAGGAGAAGGTGAAGTCTGGAGGGTGAATCAGAAGAATCAGAAGAAGGAGAAGTAGAAGGTGAAGTCTGGAGGGTGAATCAGAAGAAGCAGAAGAAAGAGAAGGAGAAGGGGAAGTCTGGAGGGTGAAGCAGAAGAAACAGAAGAAGGAGAAGGAGAAGGTGAAGACTGGAGGGTGAATCAGAAGAAGTAGAAGAAGGAGAAGGAGAAGGTGAAGTCTGGAGGGTGAATCAGAAGAAGCAGAATAAGGAGAAGGAGAAGGTGAAGTCTGGAGGGTGAATCAGAAGAAGCAGAAAAAGGAGAAGGAGAAGGTGAAGTCTGAAGGGTGAATCAGAAGAAGTAGAAGAAGGAGAAGGAGAAGGTGAAGTCTGGAGGGTGAAGCAGAAGAAGTAGAAGAAGGAGCAGGAGAAGGTGAAGTCAGGAGGGTGAATCAGAAGAAGTAGAAGAAGGAGAAGGAGAAGATGAAGTCAGGAGGGTGAATCATAAGAAGCAGAAGAAGGAGAAGGAGAAGGTGAAGTCTGGAGGGTGAATCAGAAGAATCAGAAGAAGGAGAAGGAGAAGGTGAAGTCTGGAGGGTGAATCAGAAGAAGCAGAAGAAGGAGAAGGAGAAGGTGAAGTCTGGAGGGTGAAACAGAAGAAGTAGAAGAAGGAGAAGGAGAAGGTGAAGTCTGGAGGGTGAATCAGAAAAAGCAGAAGAAGGAGAAGGAGAAGGTGAAGTCTGGAGGGTGAATCAGAAGAAGCAGAAGAAGGAGAAGGAGAAGGTGAAGTCTGGAGGCTGAATCAGAAGAAGCAGAAGAAGGAGAAGGAGAAGGTGAAGTCTGGAGGGTGAATCAGAAGAAGCAGAATAAGGAGAAGGAGAAGGTGAAGTCTGGAGGGTGAATCAGAAGAAGCAGAAAAAGGAGAAGCAGAAGGTGAAGTCTGAAGGGTGAATCAGAAGAAGTAGAAGAAGGAGAAGGAGAAGGTGAAGTCTGCAGGGGGAAGCAGAAGAAGTAGAAGAAGGAGAAGGAGAAGGTGAAGTCAGGAGGGTGAATCAGAAGAAGTAGAAGAAGGAGAAGGAGAAGGTGAAGTCAGGAGGGTGAATCAGAAGAACTAGAAGAAGGAGAAGGAGAAGGTGAAGTCAGGAGGGTGAATCAGAAGAAGCAGAAGAAGGAGAAGGAGAAGGTGAAGTAAGGAGGGTGAATCAGAAGAAGCAGAAGAAGGAGAAGGTGAAGGTGAAGTCTGGAGTGTGAAGCAGAAGAAGCAAAAGAAGGAGAAGGAGAAGGTGAAGTCTGGAGGGTGAATCAGAAGAAGTAGAAGAAGGAGAAGGAGAAGGTGAAGTCTGCAGGGGGAAGCAGAAGAAGTAGAAGAAGGAGAAGGAGAAGCTGAAGTCAGGAGGGTGAATCAGAAGAAGTAGAAGAAGGAGAAGGAGAAGGTGAAGTCAGGAGGGTGAATCAGAAGAAGCAGAAGAAGGAGAAGGAGAAGGTGAAGTCTGGAGGGTGAATCAGAAGAATCAGAAGAAGGAGAAGGAGAAGGTGAAGTCTGGAAGGTGGATCAGAAGAATCAGAAGAAGGAGAAGGAGAAGGTGAAGTCTGGAGGGTGAATCAGAAGAAGCAGAAGAAAGAGAAGGAGAAGGTGAAGTCTGGAGGGTGAAGCAGAAGAAACAGAAGAAGGAGAAGGAGAAGGTGAAGTCTGGAGGGTGAATCAGAAGAAGCAGAAGAAGGAGAAGGAGAAGATGAAGTCTGGAGGGTGAATCAGAAGAAGTAGAAGAAGGAGAAGGAGAAGGTGAGGTCTGGAGGGTGAATCAGAAGAAGCAGAAGAAGGAGAAGGAGAAGGTGAAGTCTGGAGGGTGAATCAGAAGATGCAGAAGAAGGAGAAGGAGAAGGTGAAGTCTGGAGGGTGAATCAGAAGAAGCAGAAGAAGGAGAAGGAGAAGGTGAAGTCAGGAGGGTGAATCAGAAGAAGCAGAAGAAGGAGAAGGAGAAGGTGAAGTTAGGAGGTGAATCAGAAGAAGCAGAAGAAGGAGAAGGAGCAGGTGATGTCAGGGGGATGAAGCAGAAGAAGTAGAAGAAGGAGAAGGAGAAGGTGAAGTCAGGACGGTGAAGCAGAAGAAGCAGAAGAAGGAGAAGGAGAAGGTGAAGTCTGGAGGGTGAATCAGAAGAAGTAGAAGAAGGAGAAGGAGTAGGTCAAGTCTGGAGGGTGAATCAGAAGAAGTAGAATAAGGAGAAGGAGAAGGTGAAGTCTGGAGGGTGAAGCAGAAGAAGTAGAAGAAGGAGAATGAGAAGGTGAAGTCAGGAGGGTGAATCAGAAGAAGTAGAAGAAGGAGAAGGAGAAGGTGAAGTCAGGAGGGTGAATCAGAAGAAGCAGAAGAAGGAGAAGGAGAAGGTGAAGTCTGGAGGGTGAATCAGAAGAATCAGAAGAAGGAGAAGGAGAAGGTGAAGTCTGGAGCGTGAATCAGAAGAAGCAGAAGAAAGAGAAGGAGAAGGTGAAGTCTGGAGGGTGAATCAGAAGAAGTAGAAGAAGGAGAAGGAGAAGGTGAAGTCTGGAGTGTGAATCAGAAGAAGCAGAAGAAGGAGAAGGAGAAGGTGAAGTCTAGAGGGTGAATCAGAAGAAGCAGAATAAGGAGAAGGAGAAGGTGAAGTCTGGAGGGTGAATCAGAAGAAGCAGAAGAAGGAGAAGGAGAAGGTGAAGTCTGGAGGGTGAATCAGAAGAAGTAGAAGAAGGAGAAGGAGAAGGTGAAGTCTGGAGGGTGAAGCAGAAGAAGTAGAAGAAGGAGAAGGAGAAGGTGAAGTCAGGAGGGTGAATCAGAAGAAGTAGAAGAAGGAGAAGGAGAAGGTGAAGTCAGGAGGGTGAATCAGAAGAAGCAGAAGAAGGAGAAGGAGAAGGTGATGTCTGGAGGGTGAATCAGAAGAATCAGAAGAAGGAGAAGGAGAAGGTGAAGTCTGGAGGGTGAATCAGAAGAAGCAGAGGAAGGAGAAGGAGAAGGTGAAGTCTGGAGGGTGAATCAGAAGAAGCAGAATAAGGAGAAGGAGAAGGTGAAGTCTGGAGGGTGAATCAGAAGAAGCAGAATAAGGAGAAAGAGAAGGTGAAGTCTGGAGGGTGAATCAGAAGAAGCAGAAGAAGGAGAAGGAGAAGATGAAGTCTGGAGGGTGAATCAGAAGAAGTAGAAGAAGGAGAAGGAGAAGGTGAAGTCTGGAGGGTGAAGCAGAAGAAGTAGAAGAAGGAGAAGGAGAAGGTGAAGTCAGGAGGGTGAATCAGAAGAAGTAGAAGAAGGAGAAGGAGAAGGTGAAGTCAGGAGGGTGAATCAGAAGAAGCAGAAGAAGGAGAAGGAGAAGGTGAAGTCTGGAGGGTGAATCAGAAGAAGCAGAAGAAAGGGAAGGAGAAGGTGAAGTCTGGAGTGTGAAGCAGAAGAAGCAAAAGAAGGAGAAGGAGAAGGTGAAGTCTGGAGGGTGAATCAGAAGAAGTAGAAGAAGGAGAAGGAGAAGGTGAAGTCTGCAGGGGGAAGCAGAAGAAGTAGAAGAAGGAGAAGGAGAAGCTGAAGTCAGGAGGGTGAATCAGAAGAAGTAGAAGAAGGAGAAGGAGAAGGTGAAGTCAGGAGGGTGAATCAGAAGAAGCAGAAGAAGGAGAAGGAGAAGGTGAAGTCTGGAAGGTGGATCAGAAGAATCAGAAGAAGGAGAAGGAGAAGGTGAAGTCTGGAGGGTGAATCAGAAGAAGCAGAAGAAAGAGAAGGAGAAGGTGAAGTCTGGAGGGTGAAGCAGAAGAAACAGAAGAAGGAGAAGGAGAAGGTGAAGTCTGGAGGGTGAATCAGAAGAAGCAGAAGAAGGAGAAGGAGAAGATGAAGTCTGGAGGGTGAATCAGAAGAAGTAGAAGAAGGAGAAGGAGAAGGTGAGGTCTGGAGGGTGAATCAGAAGAAGCAGAAGAAGGAGAAGGAGAAGGTGAAGTCTGGAGGGTGAATCAGAAGATGCAGAAGAAGGAGAAGGAGAAGGTGAAGTCTGGAGGGTGAATCAGAAGAAGCAGAAGAAGGAGAAGGAGAAGGTGAAGTCAGGAGGGTGAATCAGAAGAAGCAGAAGAAGGAGAAGGAGAAGGTGAAGTTAGGAGGTGAATCAGAAGAAGCAGAAGAAGGAGAAGGAGCAGGTGATGTCAGGGGGATGAAGCAGAAGAAGTAGAAGAAGGAGAAGGAGAAGGTGAAGTCAGGACGGTGAAGCAGAAGAAGCAGAAGAAGGAGAAGGAGAAGGTGAAGTCTGGAGGGTGAATCAGAAGAAGTAGAAGAAGGAGAAGGAGTAGGTCAAGTCTGGAGGGTGAATCAGAAGAAGTAGAATAAGGAGAAGGAGAAGGTGAAGTCTGGAGGGTGAAGCAGAAGAAGTAGAAGAAGGAGAATGAGAAGGTGAAGTCAGGAGGGTGAATCAGAAGAAGTAGAAGAAGGAGAAGGAGAAGGTGAAGTCAGGAGGGTGAATCAGAAGAAGCAGAAGAAGGAGAAGGAGAAGGTGAAGTCTGGAGGGTGAATCAGAAGAATCAGAAGAAGGAGAAGGAGAAGGTGAAGTCTGGAGCGTGAATCAGAAGAAGCAGAAGAAAGAGAAGGAGAAGGTGAAGTCTGGAGGGTGAATCAGAAGAAGTAGAAGAAGGAGAAGGAGAAGGTGAAGTCTGGAGTGTGAATCAGAAGAAGCAGAAGAAGGAGAAGGAGAAGGTGAAGTCTAGAGGGTGAATCAGAAGAAGCAGAATAAGGAGAAGGAGAAGGTGAAGTCTGGAGGGTGAATCAGAAGAAGCAGAAGAAGGAGAAGGAGAAGGTGAAGTCTGGAGGGTGAATCAGAAGAAGTAGAAGAAGGAGAAGGAGAAGGTGAAGTCTGGAGGGTGAAGCAGAAGAAGTAGAAGAAGGAGAAGGAGAAGGTGAAGTCAGGAGGGTGAATCAGAAGAAGTAGAAGAAGGAGAAGGAGAAGGTGAAGTCAGGAGGGTGAATCAGAAGAAGCAGAAGAAGGAGAAGGAGAAGGTGAAGTCTGGAGGGTGAATCAGAAGAATCAGAAGAAGGAGAAGGAGAAGGTGAAGTCTGGAGGGTGAATCAGAAGAAGCAGAGGAAGGAGAAGGAGAAGGTGAAGTCTGGAGGGTGAATCAGAAGAAGCAGAATAAGGAGAAGGAGAAGGTGAAGTCTGGAGGGTGAATCAGAAGAAGCAGAATAAGGAGAAAGAGAAGGTGAAGTCTGGAGGGTGAATCAGAAGAAGCAGAAGAAGGAGAAGGAGAAGATGAAGTCTGGAGGGTGAATCAGAAGAAGTAGAAGAAGGAGAAGGAGAAGGTGAAGTCTGGAGGGTGAAGCAGAAGAAGTAGAAGAAGGAGAAGGAGAAGGTGAAGTCAGGAGGGTGAATCAGAAGAAGTAGAAGAAGGAGAAGGAGAAGGTGAAGTCAGGAGGGTGAATCAGAAGAAGCAGAAGAAGGAGAAGGAGAAGGTGAAGTCTGGAGGGTGAATCAGAAGAAGTAGAAGAAGGAGAAGGAGTAGGTCAAGTCTGGAGGGTGAATCAGAAGAAGTAGAATAAGGAGAAGGAGAAGGTGAAGTCTGGAGGGTGAAGCAGAAGAAGTAGAAGAAGGAGAATGAGAAGGTGAAGTCAGGAGGGTGAATCAGAAGAAGTAGAAGAAGGAGAAGGAGAAGGTGAAGTCAGGAGGGTGAATCAGAAGAAGCAGAAGAAGGAGAAGGAGAAGGTGAAGTCTGGAGGGTGAATCAGAAGAATCAGAAGAAGGAGAAGGAGAAGGTGAAGTCTGGAGCGTGAATCAGAAGAAGCAGAAGAAAGAGAAGGAGAAGGTGAAGTCTGGAGGGTGAATCAGAAGAAGTAGAAGAAGGAGAAGGAGAAGGTGAAGTCTGGAGTGTGAATCAGAAGAAGCAGAAGAAGGAGAAGGAGAAGGTGAAGTCTAGAGGGTGAATCAGAAGAAGCAGAATAAGGAGAAGGAGAAGGTGAAGTCTGGAGGGTGAATCAGAAGAAGCAGAAGAAGGAGAAGGAGAAGGTGAAGTCTGGAGGGTGAATCAGAAGAAGTAGAAGAAGGAGAAGGAGAAGGTGAAGTCTGGAGGGTGAAGCAGAAGAAGTAGAAGAAGGAGAAGGAGAAGGTGAAGTCAGGAGGGTGAATCAGAAGAAGTAGAAGAAGGAGAAGGAGAAGGTGAAGTCAGGAGGGTGAATCAGAAGAAGCAGAAGAAGGAGAAGGAGAAGGTGAAGTCTGGAGGGTGAATCAGAAGAATCAGAAGAAGGAGAAGGAGAAGGTGAAGTCTGGAGGGTGAATCAGAAGAAGCAGAGGAAGGAGAAGGAGAAGGTGAAGTCTGGAGGGTGAATCAGAAGAAGCAGAATAAGGAGAAGGAGAAGGTGAAGTCTGGAGGGTGAATCAGAAGAAGCAGAATAAGGAGAAAGAGAAGGTGAAGTCTGGAGGGTGAATCAGAAGAAGCAGAAGAAGGAGAAGGAGAAGATGAAGTCTGGAGGGTGAATCAGAAGAAGTAGAAGAAGGAGAAGGAGAAGGTGAAGTCTGGAGGGTGAAGCAGAAGAAGTAGAAGAAGGAGAAGGAGAAGGTGAAGTCAGGAGGGTGAATCAGAAGAAGTAGAAGAAGGAGAAGGAGAAGGTGAAGTCAGGAGGGTGAATCAGAAGAAGCAGAAGAAGGAGAAGGAGAAGGTGAAGTCAGGAGGGTGAATCAGAAGAAGCAGAAGAAGGAGAAGGAGAAGGTGAAGTCTGGAGGGTGAATCAGAAGAATCAGAAGAAGGAGAAGGAGAAGGTGAAGTCTGGAGGGTGAATCAGAAGAAGCAGAAGAAAGAGAAGGAGAAGGTGAAGTCTGGAGGGTGAAGCAGAAGAAACAGAAGAAGGAGAAGGAGAAGGTGAAGACTGGAGGGTGAATCAGAAGAAGTAGAAGAAGGAGAAGGAGAAGGTGAAGTCTGGAGGGTGAATCAGAAGAAGTAGAAGAAGGAGAAGGAGAAGGTGAAGTCTGGAGGGTGAATCAGAAGAAGCAGAAGAAGGAGAAGGAGAAGGTGAAGTCTGGAGGGTGAATCAGAAGAAGCAGAAGAAGGAGAAGGAGAAGATGAAGTCTGGAGGGTGAATCAGAAGAAGTAGAAGAAGGAGAAGGAGAAGGTGAGGTCTGGAGGGTGAATCAGAAGAAGCAGAAGAAGGAGAAGGAGAAGGTGAAGTCTGGAGGGTGAATCAGAAGAAGTAGAAGAAGGAGAAGGAGAAGGTGAAGTCAGGAGGGTGAATCAGAAGAACTAGAAGAAGGAGAAGGAGAAGGTGAAGTCAGGAGGGTGAATCAGAAGAAGCAGAAGAAGGAGAAGGAGAAGGTGAAGTAAGGAGGGTGAATCAGAAGAAGCAGAAGAAGGAGAAGGTGAAGGTGAAGTCTGGAGTGTGAAGCAGAAGAAGCAAAAGAAGGAGAAGGAGAAGGTGAAGTCTGGAGGGTGAATCAGAAGAAGTAGAAGAAGGAGAAGGAGAAGGTGAAGTCTGCAGGGGGAAGCAGAAGAAGTAGAAGAAGGAGAAGGAGAAGCTGAAGTCAGGAGGGTGAATCAGAAGAAGTAGAAGAAGGAGAAGGAGAAGGTGAAGTCAGGAGGGTGAATCAGAAGAAGCAGAAGAAGGAGAAGGAGAAGGTGAAGTCTGGAGGGTGAATCAGAAGAATCAGAAGAAGGAGAAGGAGAAGGTGAAGTCTGGAAGGTGGATCAGAAGAATCAGAAGAAGGAGAAGGAGAAGGTGAAGTCTGGAGGGTGAATCAGAAGAAGCAGAAGAAAGAGAAGGAGAAGGTGAAGTCTGGAGGGTGAAGCAGAAGAAACAGAAGAAGGAGAAGGAGAAGGTGAAGTCTGGAGGGTGAATCAGAAGAAGCAGAAGAAGGAGAAGGAGAAGATGAAGTCTGGAGGGTGAATCAGAAGAAGTAGAAGAAGGAGAAGGAGAAGGTGAGGTCTGGAGGGTGAATCAGAAGAAGCAGAAGAAGGAGAAGGAGAAGGTGAAGTCTGGAGGGTGAATCAGAAGATGCAGAAGAAGGAGAAGGAGAAGGTGAAGTCTGGAGGGTGAATCAGAAGAAGCAGAAGAAGGAGAAGGAGAAGGTGAAGTCAGGAGGGTGAATCAGAAGAAGCAGAAGAAGGAGAAGGAGAAGGTGAAGTTAGGAGGTGAATCAGAAGAAGCAGAAGAAGGAGAAGGAGCAGGTGATGTCAGGGGGATGAAGCAGAAGAAGTAGAAGAAGGAGAAGGAGAAGGTGAAGTCAGGACGGTGAAGCAGAAGAAGCAGAAGAAGGAGAAGGAGAAGGTGAAGTCTGGAGGGTGAATCAGAAGAAGTAGAAGAAGGAGAAGGAGTAGGTCAAGTCTGGAGGGTGAATCAGAAGAAGTAGAATAAGGAGAAGGAGAAGGTGAAGTCTGGAGGGTGAAGCAGAAGAAGTAGAAGAAGGAGAATGAGAAGGTGAAGTCAGGAGGGTGAATCAGAAGAAGTAGAAGAAGGAGAAGGAGAAGGTGAAGTCAGGAGGGTGAATCAGAAGAAGCAGAAGAAGGAGAAGGAGAAGGTGAAGTCTGGAGGGTGAATCAGAAGAATCAGAAGAAGGAGAAGGAGAAGGTGAAGTCTGGAGCGTGAATCAGAAGAAGCAGAAGAAAGAGAAGGAGAAGGTGAAGTCTGGAGGGTGAATCAGAAGAAGTAGAAGAAGGAGAAGGAGAAGGTGAAGTCTGGAGTGTGAATCAGAAGAAGCAGAAGAAGGAGAAGGAGAAGGTGAAGTCTAGAGGGTGAATCAGAAGAAGCAGAATAAGGAGAAGGAGAAGGTGAAGTCTGGAGGGTGAATCAGAAGAAGCAGAAGAAGGAGAAGGAGAAGGTGAAGTCTGGAGGGTGAATCAGAAGAAGTAGAAGAAGGAGAAGGAGAAGGTGAAGTCTGGAGGGTGAAGCAGAAGAAGTAGAAGAAGGAGAAGGAGAAGGTGAAGTCAGGAGGGTGAATCAGAAGAAGTAGAAGAAGGAGAAGGAGAAGGTGAAGTCAGGAGGGTGAATCAGAAGAAGCAGAAGAAGGAGAAGGAGAAGGTGAAGTCTGGAGGGTGAATCAGAAGAATCAGAAGAAGGAGAAGGAGAAGGTGAAGTCTGGAGGGTGAATCAGAAGAAGCAGAGGAAGGAGAAGGAGAAGGTGAAGTCTGGAGGGTGAATCAGAAGAAGCAGAATAAGGAGAAGGAGAAGGTGAAGTCTGGAGGGTGAATCAGAAGAAGCAGAATAAGGAGAAAGAGAAGGTGAAGTCTGGAGGGTGAATCAGAAGAAGCAGAAGAAGGAGAAGGAGAAGATGAAGTCTGGAGGGTGAATCAGAAGAAGTAGAAGAAGGAGAAGGAGAAGGTGAAGTCTGGAGGGTGAAGCAGAAGAAGTAGAAGAAGGAGAAGGAGAAGGTGAAGTCAGGAGGGTGAATCAGAAGAAGTAGAAGAAGGAGAAGGAGAAGGTGAAGTCAGGAGGGTGAATCAGAAGAAGCAGAAGAAGGAGAAGGAGAAGGTGAAGTCTGGAGGGTGAATCAGAAGAAGCAGAAGAAGGAGAAGGAGAAGGTGAAGTTAGGAGGTGAATCAGAAGAAGCAGAAGAAGGAGAAGGAGCAGGTGATGTCAGGGGGATGAAGCAGAAGAAGTAGAAGAAGGAGAAGGAGAAGGTGAAGTCAGGACGGTGAAGCAGAAGAAGCAGAAGAAGGAGAAGGAGAAGGTGAAGTCTGGAGGGTGAATCAGAAGAAGTAGAAGAAGGAGAAGGAGTAGGTCAAGTCTGGAGGGTGAATCAGAAGAAGTAGAATAAGGAGAAGGAGAAGGTGAAGTCTGGAGGGTGAAGCAGAAGAAGTAGAAGAAGGAGAATGAGAAGGTGAAGTCAGGAGGGTGAATCAGAAGAAGTAGAAGAAGGAGAAGGAGAAGGTGAAGTCAGGAGGGTGAATCAGAAGAAGCAGAAGAAGGAGAAGGAGAAGGTGAAGTCTGGAGGGTGAATCAGAAGAATCAGAAGAAGGAGAAGGAGAAGGTGAAGTCTGGAGCGTGAATCAGAAGAAGCAGAAGAAAGAGAAGGAGAAGGTGAAGTCTGGAGGGTGAATCAGAAGAAGTAGAAGAAGGAGAAGGAGAAGGTGAAGTCTGGAGTGTGAATCAGAAGAAGCAGAAGAAGGAGAAGGAGAAGGTGAAGTCTAGAGGGTGAATCAGAAGAAGCAGAATAAGGAGAAGGAGAAGGTGAAGTCTGGAGGGTGAATCAGAAGAAGCAGAAGAAGGAGAAGGAGAAGGTGAAGTCTGGAGGGTGAATCAGAAGAAGTAGAAGAAGGAGAAGGAGAAGGTGAAGTCTGGAGGGTGAAGCAGAAGAAGTAGAAGAAGGAGAAGGAGAAGGTGAAGTCAGGAGGGTGAATCAGAAGAAGTAGAAGAAGGAGAAGGAGAAGGTGAAGTCAGGAGGGTGAATCAGAAGAAGCAGAAGAAGGAGAAGGAGAAGGTGAAGTCTGGAGGGTGAATCAGAAGAATCAGAAGAAGGAGAAGGAGAAGGTGAAGTCTGGAGGGTGAATCAGAAGAAGCAGAGGAAGGAGAAGGAGAAGGTGAAGTCTGGAGGGTGAATCAGAAGAAGCAGAATAAGGAGAAGGAGAAGGTGAAGTCTGGAGGGTGAATCAGAAGAAGCAGAATAAGGAGAAAGAGAAGGTGAAGTCTGGAGGGTGAATCAGAAGAAGCAGAAGAAGGAGAAGGAGAAGATGAAGTCTGGAGGGTGAATCAGAAGAAGTAGAAGAAGGAGAAGGAGAAGGTGAAGTCTGGAGGGTGAAGCAGAAGAAGTAGAAGAAGGAGAAGGAGAAGGTGAAGTCAGGAGGGTGAATCAGAAGAAGTAGAAGAAGGAGAAGGAGAAGGTGAAGTCAGGAGGGTGAATCAGAAGAAGCAGAAGAAGGAGAAGGAGAAGGTGAAGTCAGGAGGGTGAATCAGAAGAAGCAGAAGAAGGAGAAGGAGAAGGTGAAGTCTGGAGGGTGAATCAGAAGAATCAGAAGAAGGAGAAGGAGAAGGTGAAGTCTGGAGGGTGAATCAGAAGAAGCAGAAGAAAGAGAAGGAGAAGGTGAAGTCTGGAGGGTGAAGCAGAAGAAACAGAAGAAGGAGAAGGAGAAGGTGAAGACTGGAGGGTGAATCAGAAGAAGTAGAAGAAGGAGAAGGAGAAGGTGAAGTCTGGAGGGTGAATCAGAAGAAGTAGAAGAAGGAGAAGGAGAAGGTGAAGTCTGGAGGGTGAATCAGAAGAAGCAGAAGAAGGAGAAGGAGAAGGTGAAGTCTGGAGGGTGAATCAGAAGAAGCAGAAGAAGGAGAAGGAGAAGATGAAGTCTGGAGGGTGAATCAGAAGAAGTAGAAGAAGGAGAAGGAGAAGGTGAGGTCTGGAGGGTGAATCAGAAGAAGCAGAAGAAGGAGAAGGAGAAGGTGAAGTCTGGAGGGTGAATCAGAAGAAGTAGAAGAAGGAGAAGGAGAAGGTGAAGTCAGGAGGGTGAATCAGAAGAACTAGAAGAAGGAGAAGGAGAAGGTGAAGTCAGGAGGGTGAATCAGAAGAAGCAGAAGAAGGAGAAGGAGAAGGTGAAGTAAGGAGGGTGAATCAGAAGAAGCAGAAGAAGGAGAAGGTGAAGGTGAAGTCTGGAGTGTGAAGCAGAAGAAGCAAAAGAAGGAGAAGGAGAAGGTGAAGTCTGGAGGGTGAATCAGAAGAAGTAGAAGAAGGAGAAGGAGAAGGTGAAGTCTGCAGGGGGAAGCAGAAGAAGTAGAAGAAGGAGAAGGAGAAGCTGAAGTCAGGAGGGTGAATCAGAAGAAGTAGAAGAAGGAGAAGGAGAAGGTGAAGTCAGGAGGGTGAATCAGAAGAAGCAGAAGAAGGAGAAGGAGAAGGTGAAGTCTGGAGGGTGAATCAGAAGAATCAGAAGAAGGAGAAGGAGAAGGTGAAGTCTGGAAGGTGGATCAGAAGAATCAGAAGAAGGAGAAGGAGAAGGTGAAGTCTGGAGGGTGAATCAGAAGAAGCAGAAGAAAGAGAAGGAGAAGGTGAAGTCTGGAGGGTGAAGCAGAAGAAACAGAAGAAGGAGAAGGAGAAGGTGAAGTCTGGAGGGTGAATCAGAAGAAGCAGAAGAAGGAGAAGGAGAAGATGAAGTCTGGAGGGTGAATCAGAAGAAGTAGAAGAAGGAGAAGGAGAAGGTGAGGTCTGGAGGGTGAATCAGAAGAAGCAGAAGAAGGAGAAGGAGAAGGTGAAGTCTGGAGGGTGAATCAGAAGATGCAGAAGAAGGAGAAGGAGAAGGTGAAGTCTGGAGGGTGAATCAGAAGAAGCAGAAGAAGGAGAAGGAGAAGGTGAAGTCAGGAGGGTGAATCAGAAGAAGCAGAAGAAGGAGAAGGAGAAGGTGAAGTTAGGAGGTGAATCAGAAGAAGCAGAAGAAGGAGAAGGAGCAGGTGATGTCAGGGGGATGAAGCAGAAGAAGTAGAAGAAGGAGAAGGAGAAGGTGAAGTCAGGACGGTGAAGCAGAAGAAGCAGAAGAAGGAGAAGGAGAAGGTGAAGTCTGGAGGGTGAATCAGAAGAAGTAGAAGAAGGAGAAGGAGTAGGTCAAGTCTGGAGGGTGAATCAGAAGAAGTAGAATAAGGAGAAGGAGAAGGTGAAGTCTGGAGGGTGAAGCAGAAGAAGTAGAAGAAGGAGAATGAGAAGGTGAAGTCAGGAGGGTGAATCAGAAGAAGTAGAAGAAGGAGAAGGAGAAGGTGAAGTCAGGAGGGTGAATCAGAAGAAGCAGAAGAAGGAGAAGGAGAAGGTGAAGTCTGGAGGGTGAATCAGAAGAATCAGAAGAAGGAGAAGGAGAAGGTGAAGTCTGGAGCGTGAATCAGAAGAAGCAGAAGAAAGAGAAGGAGAAGGTGAAGTCTGGAGGGTGAATCAGAAGAAGTAGAAGAAGGAGAAGGAGAAGGTGAAGTCTGGAGTGTGAATCAGAAGAAGCAGAAGAAGGAGAAGGAGAAGGTGAAGTCTAGAGGGTGAATCAGAAGAAGCAGAATAAGGAGAAGGAGAAGGTGAAGTCTGGAGGGTGAATCAGAAGAAGCAGAAGAAGGAGAAGGAGAAGGTGAAGTCTGGAGGGTGAATCAGAAGAAGTAGAAGAAGGAGAAGGAGAAGGTGAAGTCTGGAGGGTGAAGCAGAAGAAGTAGAAGAAGGAGAAGGAGAAGGTGAAGTCAGGAGGGTGAATCAGAAGAAGTAGAAGAAGGAGAAGGAGAAGGTGAAGTCAGGAGGGTGAATCAGAAGAAGCAGAAGAAGGAGAAGGAGAAGGTGAAGTCTGGAGGGTGAATCAGAAGAATCAGAAGAAGGAGAAGGAGAAGGTGAAGTCTGGAGGGTGAATCAGAAGAAGCAGAGGAAGGAGAAGGAGAAGGTGAAGTCTGGAGGGTGAATCAGAAGAAGCAGAATAAGGAGAAGGAGAAGGTGAAGTCTGGAGGGTGAATCAGAAGAAGCAGAATAAGGAGAAAGAGAAGGTGAAGTCTGGAGGGTGAATCAGAAGAAGCAGAAGAAGGAGAAGGAGAAGATGAAGTCTGGAGGGTGAATCAGAAGAAGTAGAAGAAGGAGAAGGAGAAGGTGAAGTCTGGAGGGTGAAGCAGAAGAAGTAGAAGAAGGAGAAGGAGAAGGTGAAGTCAGGAGGGTGAATCAGAAGAAGTAGAAGAAGGAGAAGGAGAAGGTGAAGTCAGGAGGGTGAATCAGAAGAAGCAGAAGAAGGAGAAGGAGAAGGTGAAGTCTGGAGGGTGAATCAGAAGAATCAGAAGAAGGAGAAGGAGAAGGTGAAGTCTGGAGGGTGAATCAGAAGAAGCAGAAGAAAGGGAAGGAGAAGGTGAAGTCTGGAGGGTGAAGCAGAAGAAACAGAAGAAGGAGAAGGAGAAGGTGAAGACTGGAGGGTGAATCAGAAGAAGTAGAAGAAGGAGAAGGAGAAGGTGAAGTCTGGAGGGTGAATCAGAAGAAGTAGAAGAAGGAGAAGGAGAAGGTGAAGTCTGGAGGGTGAATCAGAAGAAGCAGAAGAAGGAGAAGGAGAAGGTGAAGTCTGGAGGGTGAATCAGAAGAAGCAGAAGAAGGAGAAGGAGAAGATGAAGTCTGGAGGGTGAATCAGAAGAAGTAGAAGAAGGAGAAGGAGAAGGTGAGGTCTGGAGGGTGAATCAGAAGAAGCAGAAGAAGGAGAAGGAGAAGGTGAAGTCTGGAGGGTGAATCAGAAGAAGTAGAAGAAGGAGAAGGAGAAGGTGAAGTCAGGAGGGTGAATCAGAAGAACTAGAAGAAGGAGAAGGAGAAGGTGAAGTCAGGAGGGTGAATCAGAAGAAGCAGAAGAAGGAGAAGGAGAAGGTGAAGTAAGGAGGGTGAATCAGAAGAAGCAGAAGAAGGAGAAGGTGAAGGTGAAGTCTGGAGTGTGAAGCAGAAGAAGCAAAAGAAGGAGAAGGAGAAGGTGAAGTCTGGAGGGTGAATCAGAAGAAGTAGAAGAAGGAGAAGGAGAAGGTGAAGTCTGCAGGGGGAAGCAGAAGAAGTAGAAGAAGGAGAAGGAGAAGCTGAAGTCTGGAGGGTGAATCAGAAGAAGTAGAAGAAGGAGAAGGTGAAGTCAGGAGGGTGAATCAGAAGAAGCAGAAGAAGGAGAAGGAGAAGGTGAAGTCTGGAGGGTGAATCAGAAGAATCAGAAGAAGGAGAAGGAGAAGGTGAAGTCTGGAGGGTGAATCAGAAGAATCAGAAGAAGGAGAAGGAGAAGGTGAAGTCTGGAGGGTGAATCAGAAGAAGTAGAAGAAGGAGAAGGAGAAGGTGAAGTCTGGAGGGTGAATCAGAAGAAGTAGAAGAAGGAGAAGGAGAAGGTGAAGTCTGGAGGGTGAATCAGAAGAAGCAGAAGAAGGAGAAGGAGAAGGTGAAGTCTGGAGGGTGAATCAGAAGAAGCAGAAGAAGGAGAAGGAGAAGATGAAGTCTGGAGGGTGAATCAGAAGAAGTAGAAGAAGGAGAAGGAGAAGGTGAGGTCTGGAGGGTGAATCAGAAGAAGCAGAAGAAGGAGAAGGAGAAGGTGAAGTCTGGAGGGTGAATCAGAAGAAGTAGAAGAAGGAGAAGGAGAAGGTGAAGTCAGGAGGGTGAATCAGAAGAACTAGAAGAAGGAGAAGGAGAAGGTGAAGTCAGGAGGGTGAATCAGAAGAAGCAGAAGAAGGAGAAGGAGAAGGTGAAGTAAGGAGGGTGAATCAGAAGAAGCAGAAGAAGGAGAAGGTGAAGGTGAAGTCTGGAGTGTGAAGCAGAAGAAGCAAAAGAAGGAGAAGGAGAAGGTGAAGTCTGGAGGGTGAATCAGAAGAAGTAGAAGAAGGAGAAGGAGAAGGTGAAGTCTGCAGGGGGAAGCAGAAGAAGTAGAAGAAGGAGAAGGAGAAGCTGAAGTCAGGAGGGTGAATCAGAAGAAGTAGAAGAAGGAGAAGGAGAAGGTGAAGTCAGGAGGGTGAATCAGAAGAAGCAGAAGAAGGAGAAGGAGAAGGTGAAGTCTGGAGGGTGAATCAGAAGAATCAGAAGAAGGAGAAGGAGAAGGTGAAGTCTGGAAGGTGGATCAGAAGAATCAGAAGAAGGAGAAGGAGAAGGTGAAGTCTGGAGGGTGAATCAGAAGAAGCAGAAGAAAGAGAAGGAGAAGGTGAAGTCTGGAGGGTGAAGCAGAAGAAACAGAAGAAGGAGAAGGAGAAGGTGAAGACTGGAGGGTGAATCAGAAGAAGTAGAAGAAGGAGAAGGAGAAGGTGAAGTCTGTAGGGTGAATCAGAAGAAGCAGAAGAAGGAGAAGGAGAAGGTGAAGTCTGGAGGGTGAATCAGAAGAAGCAGAAGAAGGAGAAGGAGAAGATGAAGTCTGGAGGGTGAATCAGAAGAAGTAGAAGAAGGAGAAGGAGAAGGTGAGGTCTGGAGGGTGAATCAGAAGAAGCAGAAGAAGGAGAAGGAGAAGGTGAAGTCTGGAGGGTGAATCAGAAGATGCAGAAGAAGGAGAAGGAGAAGGTGAAGTCTGGAGGGTGAATCAGAAGAAGCAGAAGAAGGAGAAGGAGAAGGTGAAGTCAGGAGGGTGAATCAGAAGAAGCAGAAGAAGGAGAAGGAGAAGGTGAAGTTAGGAGGTGAATCAGAAGAAGCAGAAGAAGGAGAAGGAGCAGGTGATGTCAGGGGGATGAAGCAGAAGAAGTAGAAGAAGGAGAAGGAGAAGGTGAAGTCAGGACGGTGAAGCAGAAGAAGCAGAAGAAGGAGAAGGAGAAGGTGAAGTCTGGAGGGTGAATCAGAAGAAGTAGAAGAAGGAGAAGGAGTAGGTCAAGTCTGGAGGGTGAATCAGAAGAAGTAGAATAAGGAGAAGGAGAAGGTGAAGTCTGGAGGGTGAAGCAGAAGAAGTAGAAGAAGGAGAATGAGAAGGTGAAGTCAGGAGGGTGAATCAGAAGAAGTAGAAGAAGGAGAAGGAGAAGGTGAAGTCAGGAGGGTGAATCAGAAGAAGCAGAAGAAGGAGAAGGAGAAGGTGAAGTCTGGAGGGTGAATCAGAAGAATCAGAAGAAGGAGAAGGAGAAGGTGAAGTCTGGAGCGTGAATCAGAAGAAGCAGAAGAAAGAGAAGGAGAAGGTGAAGTCTGGAGGGTGAATCAGAAGAAGTAGAAGAAGGAGAAGGAGAAGGTGAAGTCTGGAGTGTGAATCAGAAGAAGCAGAAGAAGGAGAAGGAGAAGGTGAAGTCTAGAGGGTGAATCAGAAGAAGCAGAATAAGGAGAAGGAGAAGGTGAAGTCTGGAGGGTGAATCAGAAGAAGCAGAAGAAGGAGAAGGAGAAGGTGAAGTCTGGAGGGTGAATCAGAAGAAGTAGAAGAAGGAGAAGGAGAAGGTGAAGTCTGGAGGGTGAAGCAGAAGAAGTAGAAGAAGGAGAAGGAGAAGGTGAAGTCAGGAGGGTGAATCAGAAGAAGTAGAAGAAGGAGAAGGAGAAGGTGAAGTCAGGAGGGTGAATCAGAAGAAGCAGAAGAAGGAGAAGGAGAAGGTGAAGTCTGGAGGGTGAATCAGAAGAATCAGAAGAAGGAGAAGGAGAAGGTGAAGTCTGGAGGGTGAATCAGAAGAAGCAGAGGAAGGAGAAGGAGAAGGTGAAGTCTGGAGGGTGAATCAGAAGAAGCAGAATAAGGAGAAGGAGAAGGTGAAGTCTGGAGGGTGAATCAGAAGAAGCAGAATAAGGAGAAAGAGAAGGTGAAGTCTGGAGGGTGAATCAGAAGAAGCAGAAGAAGGAGAAGGAGAAGATGAAGTCTGGAGGGTGAATCAGAAGAAGTAGAAGAAGGAGAAGGAGAAGGTGAAGTCTGGAGGGTGAAGCAGAAGAAGTAGAAGAAGGAGAAGGAGAAGGTGAAGTCAGGAGGGTGAATCAGAAGAAGCAGAAGAAGGAGAAGGAGAAGGTGAAGTCTGGAGGGTGAATCAGAAGAATCAGAAGAAGGAGAAGGAGAAGGTGAAGTCTGGAGGGTGAATCAGAAGAAGTAGAAGAAGGAGAAGGAGAAGGTGAAGTCAGGAGGGTGAATCAGAAGAAGCAGAAGAAGGAGAAGGAGCAGGTGATGTCAGGGGGATGAAGCAGAAGAAGTAGAAGAAGGAGAAGGAGAAGGTGAAGTCAGGACGGTGAAGCAGAAGAAGCAGAAGAAGGAGAAGGAGAAGGTGAAGTCTGGAGGGTGAATCAGAAGAAGTAGAAGAAGGAGAAGGAGTAGGTCAAGTCTGGAGGGTGAATCAGAAGAAGTAGAAGAAGGAGAAGGAGAAGGTGAAGTCTGGAGGGTGAATCAGAAGAAGTAGAAGAAGGAGAATGAGAAGGTGAAGTCAGGAGGGTGAATCAGAAGAAGTAGAAGAAGGAGAAGGAGAAGGTGAAGTCAGGAGGGTGAATCAGAAGAAGCAGAAGAAGGAGAAGGAGAAGGTGAAGTCTGGAGGGTGAATCAGAAGAATCAGAAGAAGGAGAAGGAGAAGGTGAAGTCTGGAGCGTGAATCAGAAGAAGCAGAAGAAAGAGAAGGAGAAGGTGAAGTCTGGAGGGTGAATCAGAAGAAGCAGAAGAAGGAGAAGGAGAAGGTGAAGTCAGGAGGGTGAATCAGAAGAAGCAGAAGAAGGAGAAGGAGAAGGTGAAGTTAGGAGGTGAATCAGAAGAAGCAGAAGAAGGAGAAGGAGCAGGTGATGTCAGGGGGATGAAGCAGAAGAAGTAGAAGAAGGAGAAGGAGAAGGTGAAGTCAGGAGGGTGAATCAGAAGAAGCAGAAGAAGGAGAAGGAGAAGGTGAAGTAAGGAGGGTGAATCAGAAGAAGCAGAAGAAGGAGAAGGTGAAGGTGAAGTCTGGAGTGTGAAGCAGAAGAAGCAAAAGAAGGAGAAGGAGAAGGTGAAGTCTGGAGGGTGAATCAGAAGAAGTAGAAGAAGGAGAAGGAGAAGGTGAAGTCTGCAGGGGGAAGCAGAAGAAGTAGAAGAAGGAGAAGGAGAAGCTGAAGTCAGGAGGGTGAATCAGAAGAAGCAGAAGAAGGAGAAGGAGAAGGTGAAGTCTGCAGGGGGAAGCAGAAGAAGTAGAAGAAGGAGAAGGAGAAGCTGAAGTCAGGAGGGTGAATCAGAAGAAGTAGAAGAAGGAGAAGGAGAAGGTGAAGTCAGGAGGGTGAATCAGAAGAAGCAGAAGAAGGAGAAGGAGAAGGTGAAGTCTGGAGGGTGAATCAGAAGAATCAGAAGAAGGAGAAGGAGAAGGTGAAGTCTGGAAGGTGGATCAGAAGAATCAGAAGAAGGAGAAGGAGAAGGTGAAGTCTGGAGGGTGAATCAGAAGAAGCAGAAGAAAGAGAAGGAGAAGGTGAAGTCTGGAGGGTGAAGCAGAAGAAACAGAAGAAGGAGAAGGAGAAGGTGAAGTCTGGAGGGTGAATCAGAAGAAGCAGAAGAAGGAGAAGGAGAAGATGAAGTCTGGAGGGTGAATCAGAAGAAGTAGAAGAAGGAGAAGGAGAAGGTGAGGTCTGGAGGGTGAATCAGAAGAAGCAGAAGAAGGAGAAGGAGAAGGTGAAGTCTGGAGGGTGAATCAGAAGATGCAGAAGAAGGAGAAGGAGAAGGTGAAGTCTGGAGGGTGAATCAGAAGAAGCAGAAGAAGGAGAAGGAGAAGGTGAAGTCAGGAGGGTGAATCAGAAGAAGCAGAAGAAGGAGAAGGAGAAGGTGAAGTTAGGAGGTGAATCAGAAGAAGCAGAAGAAGGAGAAGGAGCAGGTGATGTCAGGGGGATGAAGCAGAAGAAGTAGAAGAAGGAGAAGGAGAAGGTGAAGTCAGGACGGTGAAGCAGAAGAAGCAGAAGAAGGAGAAGGAGAAGGTGAAGTCTGGAGGGTGAATCAGAAGAAGTAGAAGAAGGAGAAGGAGTAGGTCAAGTCTGGAGGGTGAATCAGAAGAAGTAGAATAAGGAGAAGGAGAAGGTGAAGTCTGGAGGGTGAAGCAGAAGAAGTAGAAGAAGGAGAATGAGAAGGTGAAGTCAGGAGGGTGAATCAGAAGAAGTAGAAGAAGGAGAAGGAGAAGGTGAAGTCAGGAGGGTGAATCAGAAGAAGCAGAAGAAGGAGAAGGAGAAGGTGAAGTCTGGAGGGTGAATCAGAAGAATCAGAAGAAGGAGAAGGAGAAGGTGAAGTCTGGAGCGTGAATCAGAAGAAGCAGAAGAAAGAGAAGGAGAAGGTGAAGTCTGGAGGGTGAATCAGAAGAAGTAGAAGAAGGAGAAGGAGAAGGTGAAGTCTGGAGTGTGAATCAGAAGAAGCAGAAGAAGGAGAAGGAGAAGGTGAAGTCTAGAGGGTGAATCAGAAGAAGCAGAATAAGGAGAAGGAGAAGGTGAAGTCTGGAGGGTGAATCAGAAGAAGCAGAAGAAGGAGAAGGAGAAGGTGAAGTCTGGAGGGTGAATCAGAAGAAGTAGAAGAAGGAGAAGGAGAAGGTGAAGTCTGGAGGGTGAAGCAGAAGAAGTAGAAGAAGGAGAAGGAGAAGGTGAAGTCAGGAGGGTGAATCAGAAGAAGTAGAAGAAGGAGAAGGAGAAGGTGAAGTCAGGAGGGTGAATCAGAAGAAGCAGAAGAAGGAGAAGGAGAAGGTGAAGTCTGGAGGGTGAATCAGAAGAATCAGAAGAAGGAGAAGGAGAAGGTGAAGTCTGGAGGGTGAATCAGAAGAAGCAGAGGAAGGAGAAGGAGAAGGTGAAGTCTGGAGGGTGAATCAGAAGAAGCAGAATAAGGAGAAGGAGAAGGTGAAGTCTGGAGGGTGAATCAGAAGAAGCAGAATAAGGAGAAAGAGAAGGTGAAGTCTGGAGGGTGAATCAGAAGAAGCAGAAGAAGGAGAAGGAGAAGATGAAGTCTGGAGGGTGAATCAGAAGAAGTAGAAGAAGGAGAAGGAGAAGGTGAAGTCTGGAGGGTGAAGCAGAAGAAGTAGAAGAAGGAGAAGGAGAAGGTGAAGTCAGGAGGGTGAATCAGAAGAAGTAGAAGAAGGAGAAGGAGAAGGTGAAGTCAGGAGGGTGAATCAGAAGAAGCAGAAGAAGGAGAAGGAGAAGGTGAAGTCAGGAGGGTGAATCAGAAGAAGCAGAAGAAGGAGAAGGAGAAGGTGAAGTCTGGAGGGTGAATCAGAAGAATCAGAAGAAGGAGAAGGAGAAGGTGAAGTCTGGAGGGTGAATCAGAAGAAGCAGAAGAAAGAGAAGGAGAAGGTGAAGTCTGGAGGGTGAAGCAGAAGAAACAGAAGAAGGAGAAGGAGAAGGTGAAGACTGGAGGGTGAATCAGAAGAAGTAGAAGAAGGAGAAGGAGAAGGTGAAGTCTGGAGGGTGAATCAGAAGAAGTAGAAGAAGGAGAAGGAGAAGGTGAAGTCTGGAGGGTGAATCAGAAGAAGCAGAAGAAGGAGAAGGAGAAGGTGAAGTCTGGAGGGTGAATCAGAAGAAGCAGAAGAAGGAGAAGGAGAAGATGAAGTCTGGAGGGTGAATCAGAAGAAGTAGAAGAAGGAGAAGGAGAAGGTGAGGTCTGGAGGGTGAATCAGAAGAAGCAGAAGAAGGAGAAGGAGAAGGTGAAGTCTGGAGGGTGAATCAGAAGAAGTAGAAGAAGGAGAAGGAGAAGGTGAAGTCAGGAGGGTGAATCAGAAGAACTAGAAGAAGGAGAAGGAGAAGGTGAAGTCAGGAGGGTGAATCAGAAGAAGCAGAAGAAGGAGAAGGAGAAGGTGAAGTAAGGAGGGTGAATCAGAAGAAGCAGAAGAAGGAGAAGGTGAAGGTGAAGTCTGGAGTGTGAAGCAGAAGAAGCAAAAGAAGGAGAAGGAGAAGGTGAAGTCTGGAGGGTGAATCAGAAGAAGTAGAAGAAGGAGAAGGAGAAGGTGAAGTCTGCAGGGGGAAGCAGAAGAAGTAGAAGAAGGAGAAGGAGAAGCTGAAGTCAGGAGGGTGAATCAGAAGAAGTAGAAGAAGGAGAAGGAGAAGGTGAAGTCAGGAGGGTGAATCAGAAGAAGCAGAAGAAGGAGAAGGAGAAGGTGAAGTCTGGAGGGTGAATCAGAAGAATCAGAAGAAGGAGAAGGAGAAGGTGAAGTCTGGAAGGTGGATCAGAAGAATCAGAAGAAGGAGAAGGAGAAGGTGAAGTCTGGAGGGTGAATCAGAAGAAGCAGAAGAAAGAGAAGGAGAAGGTGAAGTCTGGAGGGTGAAGCAGAAGAAACAGAAGAAGGAGAAGGAGAAGGTGAAGTCTGGAGGGTGAATCAGAAGAAGCAGAAGAAGGAGAAGGAGAAGATGAAGTCTGGAGGGTGAATCAGAAGAAGTAGAAGAAGGAGAAGGAGAAGGTGAGGTCTGGAGGGTGAATCAGAAGAAGCAGAAGAAGGAGAAGGAGAAGGTGAAGTCTGGAGGGTGAATCAGAAGATGCAGAAGAAGGAGAAGGAGAAGGTGAAGTCTGGAGGGTGAATCAGAAGAAGCAGAAGAAGGAGAAGGAGAAGGTGAAGTCAGGAGGGTGAATCAGAAGAAGCAGAAGAAGGAGAAGGAGAAGGTGAAGTTAGGAGGTGAATCAGAAGAAGCAGAAGAAGGAGAAGGAGCAGGTGATGTCAGGGGGATGAAGCAGAAGAAGTAGAAGAAGGAGAAGGAGAAGGTGAAGTCAGGACGGTGAAGCAGAAGAAGCAGAAGAAGGAGAAGGAGAAGGTGAAGTCTGGAGGGTGAATCAGAAGAAGTAGAAGAAGGAGAAGGAGTAGGTCAAGTCTGGAGGGTGAATCAGAAGAAGTAGAATAAGGAGAAGGAGAAGGTGAAGTCTGGAGGGTGAAGCAGAAGAAGTAGAAGAAGGAGAATGAGAAGGTGAAGTCAGGAGGGTGAATCAGAAGAAGTAGAAGAAGGAGAAGGAGAAGGTGAAGTCAGGAGGGTGAATCAGAAGAAGCAGAAGAAGGAGAAGGAGAAGGTGAAGTCTGGAGGGTGAATCAGAAGAATCAGAAGAAGGAGAAGGAGAAGGTGAAGTCTGGAGCGTGAATCAGAAGAAGCAGAAGAAAGAGAAGGAGAAGGTGAAGTCTGGAGGGTGAATCAGAAGAAGTAGAAGAAGGAGAAGGAGAAGGTGAAGTCTGGAGTGTGAATCAGAAGAAGCAGAAGAAGGAGAAGGAGAAGGTGAAGTCTAGAGGGTGAATCAGAAGAAGCAGAATAAGGAGAAGGAGAAGGTGAAGTCTGGAGGGTGAATCAGAAGAAGCAGAAGAAGGAGAAGGAGAAGGTGAAGTCTGGAGGGTGAATCAGAAGAAGTAGAAGAAGGAGAAGGAGAAGGTGAAGTCTGGAGGGTGAAGCAGAAGAAGTAGAAGAAGGAGAAGGAGAAGGTGAAGTCAGGAGGGTGAATCAGAAGAAGTAGAAGAAGGAGAAGGAGAAGGTGAAGTCAGGAGGGTGAATCAGAAGAAGCAGAAGAAGGAGAAGGAGAAGGTGAAGTCTGGAGGGTGAATCAGAAGAATCAGAAGAAGGAGAAGGAGAAGGTGAAGTCTGGAGGGTGAATCAGAAGAAGCAGAGGAAGGAGAAGGAGAAGGTGAAGTCTGGAGGGTGAATCAGAAGAAGCAGAATAAGGAGAAGGAGAAGGTGAAGTCTGGAGGGTGAATCAGAAGAAGCAGAATAAGGAGAAAGAGAAGGTGAAGTCTGGAGGGTGAATCAGAAGAAGCAGAAGAAGGAGAAGGAGAAGATGAAGTCTGGAGGGTGAATCAGAAGAAGTAGAAGAAGGAGAAGGAGAAGGTGAAGTCTGGAGGGTGAAGCAGAAGAAGTAGAAGAAGGAGAAGGAGAAGGTGAAGTCAGGAGGGTGAATCAGAAGAAGTAGAAGAAGGAGAAGGAGAAGGTGAAGTCAGGAGGGTGAATCAGAAGAAGCAGAAGAAGGAGAAGGAGAAGGTGAAGTCTGGAGGGTGAATCAGAAGAATCAGAAGAAGGAGAAGGAGAAGGTGAAGTCTGGAGGGTGAATCAGAAGAAGCAGAAGAAAGGGAAGGAGAAGGTGAAGTCTGGAGGGTGAAGCAGAAGAAACAGAAGAAGGAGAAGGAGAAGGTGAAGACTGGAGGGTGAATCAGAAGAAGTAGAAGAAGGAGAAGGAGAAGGTGAAGTCTGGAGGGTGAATCAGAAGAAGTAGAAGAAGGAGAAGGAGAAGGTGAAGTCTGGAGGGTGAATCAGAAGAAGCAGAAGAAGGAGAAGGAGAAGGTGAAGTCTGGAGGGTGAATCAGAAGAAGCAGAAGAAGGAGAAGGAGAAGATGAAGTCTGGAGGGTGAATCAGAAGAAGTAGAAGAAGGAGAAGGAGAAGGTGAGGTCTGGAGGGTGAATCAGAAGAAGCAGAAGAAGGAGAAGGAGAAGGTGAAGTCTGGAGGGTGAATCAGAAGAAGTAGAAGAAGGAGAAGGAGAAGGTGAAGTCAGGAGGGTGAATCAGAAGAACTAGAAGAAGGAGAAGGAGAAGGTGAAGTCAGGAGGGTGAATCAGAAGAAGCAGAAGAAGGAGAAGGAGAAGGTGAAGTAAGGAGGGTGAATCAGAAGAAGCAGAAGAAGGAGAAGGTGAAGGTGAAGTCTGGAGTGTGAAGCAGAAGAAGCAAAAGAAGGAGAAGGAGAAGGTGAAGTCTGGAGGGTGAATCAGAAGAAGTAGAAGAAGGAGAAGGAGAAGGTGAAGTCTGCAGGGGGAAGCAGAAGAAGTAGAAGAAGGAGAAGGAGAAGCTGAAGTCTGGAGGGTGAATCAGAAGAAGTAGAAGAAGGAGAAGGTGAAGTCAGGAGGGTGAATCAGAAGAAGCAGAAGAAGGAGAAGGAGAAGGTGAAGTCTGGAGGGTGAATCAGAAGAATCAGAAGAAGGAGAAGGAGAAGGTGAAGTCTGGAGGGTGAATCAGAAGAATCAGAAGAAGGAGAAGGAGAAGGTGAAGTCTGGAGGGTGAATCAGAAGAAGCAGAAGAAAGAGAAGGAGAAGGTGAAGTCTGGAGGGTGAAGCAGAAGAAACAGAAGAAGGAGAAGGAGAAGGTGAAGACTGGAGGGTGAATCAGAAGAAGTAGAAGAAGGAGAAGGAGAAGGTGAAGTCTGTAGGGTGAATCAGAAGAAGCAGAAGAAGGAGAAGGAGAAGGTGAAGTCTGGAGGGTGAATCAGAAGAAGCAGAAGAAGGAGAAGGAGAAGATGAAGTCTGGAGGGTGAATCAGAAGAAGTAGAAGAAGGAGAAGGAGAAGGTGAGGTCTGGAGGGTGAATCAGAAGAAGCAGAAGAAGGAGAAGGAGAAGGTGAAGTCTGGAGGGTGAATCAGAAGATGCAGAAGAAGGAGAAGGAGAAGGTGAAGTCTGGAGGGTGAATCAGAAGAAGCAGAAGAAGGAGAAGGAGAAGGTGAAGTCAGGAGGGTGAATCAGAAGAAGCAGAAGAAGGAGAAGGAGAAGGTGAAGTTAGGAGGTGAATCAGAAGAAGCAGAAGAAGGAGAAGGAGCAGGTGATGTCAGGGGGATGAAGCAGAAGAAGTAGAAGAAGGAGAAGGAGAAGGTGAAGTCAGGACGGTGAAGCAGAAGAAGCAGAAGAAGGAGAAGGAGAAGGTGAAGTCTGGAGGGTGAATCAGAAGAAGTAGAAGAAGGAGAAGGAGAAGGTCAAGTCTGGAGGGTGAATCAGAAGAAGTAGAATAAGGAGAAGGAGAAGGTGAAGTCTGGAGGGTGAAGCAGAAGAAGTAGAAGAAGGAGAAGGAGAAGGTGAAGTCAGGAGGGTGAATCAGAAGAAGTAGAAGAAGGAGAAGGAGAAGGTGAAGTCAGGAGGGTGAATCAGAAGAAGCAGAAGAAGGAGAAGGAGAAGGTGAAGTCTGGAGGGTGAATCAGAAGAATCAGAAGAAGGAGAAGGAGAAGGTGAAGTCTGGAGGGTGAATCAGAAGAAGAAGAAGAAAGAGCAGGAGAAGGTGAAGTCTGGAGGGTGAATCAGAAGAAGTAGAAGAAGGAGAAGGAGAAGGTGAAGTCTGGAGTGTGAATCAGAAGATGCAGAAGAAGGAGAAGGAGAAGGTGAAGTCTAGAGGGTGAATCAGAAGAAGCAGAATAAGGAGAAGGAGAAGGTGAAGTCTGGAGGGTGAATCAGAAGAAGCAGAAGAAGGAGAAGGAGAAGGTGAAGTCTGGAGGGTGAATCAGAAGAAGTAGAAGAAGGAGAAGGAGAAGGTGAAGTCTGGAGGGTGAAGCAGAAGAAGTAGAAGAAGGAGAAGGAGAAGGTGAAGTCAGGAGGGTGAATCAGAAGAAGTAGAAGAAGGAGAAGGAGAAGGTGAAGTCAGGAGGGTGAATCAGAAGAAGCAGAAGAAGGAGAAGGAGAAGGTGAAGTCTGGAGGGTGAATCAGAAGAATCAGAAGAAGGAGAAGGAGAAGGTGAAGTCTGGAGGGTGAATCAGAAGAAGCAGAGGAAGGAGAAGGAGAAGGTGAAGTCTGGAGGGTGAATCAGAAGAAGCAGAATAAGGAGAAGGAGAAGGTGAAGTCTGGAGGGTGAATCAGAAGAAGCAGAATAAGGAGAAAGAGAAGGTGAAGTCTGGAGGGTGAATCAGAAGAAGCAGAAGAAGGAGAAGGAGAAGATGAAGTCTGGAGGGTGAATCAGAAGAAGTAGAAGAAGGAGAAGGAGAAGGTGAAGTCTGGAGGGTGAAGCAGAAGAAGTAGAAGAAGGAGAAGAAGAAGGTGAAGTCAGGAGGGTGAATCAGAAGAAGTAGAAGAAGAAGTAGGAGAAGGTGAAGTCAGGAGGGTGAATCAGAAGAAGCAGAAGAAGGAGAAGGAGAAGGTGAAGTCTGGAGGGTGAATCAGAAGAATCAGAAGAAGGAGAAGTAGAAGGTGAAGTCTGGAGGGTGAATCAGAAGAAGCAGAAGAAAGAGAAGGAGAAGGGGAAGTCTGGAGGGTGAAGCAGAAGAAACAGAAGAAGGAGAAGGAGAAGGTGAAGACTGGAGGGTGAATCAGAAGAAGTAGAAGAAGGAGAAGGAGAAGGTGAAGTCTGGAGGGTGAATCAGAAGAAGCAGAATAAGGAGAAGGAGAAGGTGAAGTCTGGAGGGTGAATCAGAAGAAGCAGAAAAAGGAGAAGGAGAAGGTGAAGTCTGAAGGGTGAATCAGAAGAAGTAGAAGAAGGAGAAGGAGAAGGTGAAGTCTGGAGGGTGAAGCAGAAGAAGTAGAAGAAGGAGCAGGAGAAGGTGAAGTCAGGAGGGTGAATCAGAAGAAGTAGAAGAAGGAGAAGGAGAAGATGAAGTCAGGAGGGTGAATCATAAGAAGCAGAAGAAGGAGAAGGAGAAGGTGAAGTCTGGAGGGTGAATCAGAAGAATCAGAAGAAGGAGAAGGAGAAGGTGAAGTCTGGAGGGTGAATCAGAAGAAGCAGAAGAAGGAGAAGGAGAAGGTGAAGTCTGGAGGGTGAAACAGAAGAAGTAGAAGAAGGAGAAGGAGAAGGTGAAGTCTGGAGGGTGAATCAGAAAAAGCAGAAGAAGGAGAAGGAGAAGGTGAAGTCTGGAGGGTGAATCAGAAGAAGCAGAAGAAGGAGAAGGAGAAGGTGAAGTCTGGAGGCTGAATCAGAAGAAGCAGAAGAAGGAGAAGGAGAAGGTGAAGTCTGGAGGGTGAATCAGAAGAAGCAGAATAAGGAGAAGGAGAAGGTGAAGTCTGGAGGGTGAATCAGAAGAAGCAGAAAAAGGAGAAGCAGAAGGTGAAGTCTGAAGGGTGAATCAGAAGAAGTAGAAGAAGGAGAAGGAGAAGGTGAAGTCTGCAGGGGGAAGCAGAAGAAGTAGAAGAAGGAGAAGGAGAAGGTGAAGTCAGGAGGGTGAATCAGAAGAAGTAGAAGAAGGAGAAGGAGAAGGTGAAGTCAGGAGGGTGAATCAGAAGAAGCAGAAGAAGGAGAAGGAGAAGGTGAAGTCTGGAGGGTGAATCAGAAGAATCAGAAGAAGGAGAAGGAGAAGGTGAAGTCTGGAGGGTGAATCAGAAGAAGCAGAAGAAAGAGAAGGAGAAGGTGAAGTCTGGAGGGTGAATCAGAAGAAGTAGAAGAAGGAGAAGGAGAAGGTGAAGTCTGGAGGGTGAATCAGAAAAAGCAGAAGAAGGAGAAGGAGAAGGTGAAGTCTGGAGGGTGAATCAGAAGAAGCAGAAGAAGGAGAAGGAGAAGGTGAAGTCTGGAGGGTGAATCAGAAGAAGCAGAATAAGGAGAAGGAGAAGCTGAAGTCTGGAGGGTGAATCAGAAGAAGCAGAAAAAGGAGAAGCAGAAGGTGAAGTCTGAAGGCTGAATCGGAAGAAGTAGAAGAAGGAGAAGGAGAAGGTGAAGTCTGGAGGGTGAAGCAGAAGAAGTAGAAGAAGGAGAAGGAGAAGGTGAAGTCAGGAGGGTGAATCAGAAGAAGTAGAAGAAGGAGAAGGAGAAGGTGAAGTCAGGAGGGTGAATCAGAAGAAGCAGAAGAAGGAGAAGGAGAAGGTGAAGTCTGGAGGGTGAATCAGAAGAATCAGAAGAAGGAGAAGGAGAAGGTGAAGTCTGGAGGGTGAATCAGAAGAAGCAGAAGAAAGAGAAGGAGAAGGTGAAGTCTGGAGGGTGAAGCAGAAGAAACAGAAGAAGGAGAAGGAGAAGGTGAAGACTGGAGGGTGAATCAGAAGAAGTAGAAGAAGGAGAAGGAGAAGGTGAAGTCTGGAGGGTGAATCAGAAGAAGTAGAAGAAGGAGAAGGAGAAGGTGAAGTCTGGAGGGTGAATCAGAAGAAGCAGAAGAAGGAGAAGGAGAAGGTGAAGTCTGGAGGGTGAATCAGAAGAAGCAGAAGAAGGAGAAGGAGAAGATGAAGTCTGGAGGGTGAATCAGAAGAAGTAGAAGAAGGAGAAGGAGAAGGTGAGGTCTGGAGGGTGAATCAGAAGAAGCAGAAGAAGGAGAAGGAGAAGGTGAAGTCTGGAGGGTGAATCAGAAGAAGTAGAAGAAGGAGAAGGAGAAGGTGAAGTCAGGAGGGTGAATCAGAAGAACTAGAAGAAGGAGAAGGAGAAGGTGAAGTCAGGAGGGTGAATCAGAAGAAGCAGAAGAAGGAGAAGGAGAAGGTGAAGTAAGGAGGGTGAATCAGAAGAAGCAGAAGAAGGAGAAGGTGAAGGTGAAGTCTGGAGTGTGAAGCAGAAGAAGCAAAAGAAGGAGAAGGAGAAGGTGAAGTCTGGAGGGTGAATCAGAAGAAGTAGAAGAAGGAGAAGGAGAAGGTGAAGTCTGCAGGGGGAAGCAGAAGAAGTAGAAGAAGGAGAAGGAGAAGCTGAAGTCAGGAGGGTGAATCAGAAGAAGTAGAAGAAGGAGAAGGAGAAGGTGAAGTCAGGAGGGTGAATCAGAAGAAGCAGAAGAAGGAGAAGGAGAAGGTGAAGTCTGGAGGGTGAATCAGAAGAATCAGAAGAAGGAGAAGGAGAAGGTGAAGTCTGGAGGGTGAATCAGAAGAAGCAGAAGAAAGAGAAGGAGAAGGTGAAGTCTGGAGGGTGAATCAGAAGAAGTAGAAGAAGGAGAAGGAGAAGGTGAAGTCTGGAGGGTGAATCAGAAGAAGCAGAATAAGGAGAAGGAGAAGGTGAAGTCTGGAGGGTGAATCAGAAGAAGCAGAAGAAGGAGAAGCAGAAGGTGAAGTCTGAAGGGTGAATCAGAAGAAGTAGAAGAAGGAGAAGGAGAAGGTGAAGTCTGCAGGGGGAAGCAGAAGAAGTAGAAGAAGGAGAAGGAGAAGGTGAAGTCAGGAGGGTGAATCAGAAGAAGTAGAAGAAGGAGAAGGAGAAGGTGAAGTCAGGAGGGTGAATCAGAAGAAGCAGAAGAAGGAGAAGGAGAAGGTGAAGTCTGGAGGGTGAATCAGAAGAATCAGAAGAAGGAGAAGGAGAAGGTGAAGTCTGGAGGGTGAATCAGAAGAAGCAGAAGAAAGAGAAGGAGAAGGTGAAGTCTGGAGGGTGAATCAGAAGAAGTAGAAGAAGGAGAAGGAGAAGGTGAAGTCTGGAGGGTGAATCAGAAAAAGCAGAAGAAGGAGAAGGAGAAGGTGAAGTCTGGAGGGTGAATCAGAAGAAGCAGAAGAAGGAGAAGGAGAAGGTGAAGTCTGGAGGGTGAATCAGAAGAAGCAGAATAAGGAGAAGGAGAAGGTGAAGTCTGGAGGGTGAATCAGAAGAAGCAGAAAAAGGAGAAGCAGAAGGTGAAGTCTGAAGGCTGAATCGGAAGAAGTAGAAGAAGGAGAAGGAGAAGGTGAAGTCTGGAGGGTGAAGCAGAAGAAGTAGAAGAAGGAGAAGGAGAAGGTGAAGTCAGGAGGGTGAATCAGAAGAAGTAGAAGAAGGAGAAGGAGAAGGTGAAGTCAGGAGGGTGAATCAGAAGAAGCAGAAGAAGGAGAAGGAGAAGGTGAAGTCTGGAGGGTGAATCAGAAGAATCAGAAGAAGGAGAAGGAGAAGGTGAAGTCTGGAGGGTGAATCAGAAGAAGCAGAAGAAAGAGAAGGAGAAGGTGAAGTCTGGAGGGTGAAGCAGAAGAAACAGAAGAAGGAGAAGGAGAAGGTGAAGACTGGAGGGTGAATCAGAAGAAGTAGAAGAAGGAGAAGGAGAAGGTGAAGTCTGGAGGGTGAATCAGAAGAAGTAGAAGAAGGAGAAGGAGAAGGTGAAGTCTGGAGGGTGAATCAGAAGAAGCAGAAGAAGGAGAAGGAGAAGGTGAAGTCTGGAGGGTGAATCAGAAGAAGCAGAAGAAGGAGAAGGAGAAGATGAAGTCTGGAGGGTGAATCAGAAGAAGTAGAAGAAGGAGAAGGAGAAGGTGAGGTCTGGAGGGTGAATCAGAAGAAGCAGAAGAAGGAGAAGGAGAAGGTGAAGTCTGGAGGGTGAATCAGAAGAAGTAGAAGAAGGAGAAGGAGAAGGTGAAGTCAGGAGGGTGAATCAGAAGAACTAGAAGAAGGAGAAGGAGAAGGTGAAGTCAGGAGGGTGAATCAGAAGAAGCAGAAGAAGGAGAAGGAGAAGGTGAAGTAAGGAGGGTGAATCAGAAGAAGCAGAAGAAGGAGAAGGTGAAGGTGAAGTCTGGAGTGTGAAGCAGAAGAAGCAAAAGAAGGAGAAGGAGAAGGTGAAGTCTGGAGGGTGAATCAGAAGAAGTAGAAGAAGGAGAAGGAGAAGGTGAAGTCTGCAGGGGGAAGCAGAAGAAGTAGAAGAAGGAGAAGGAGAAGCTGAAGTCAGGAGGGTGAATCAGAAGAAGTAGAAGAAGGAGAAGGAGAAGGTGAAGTCAGGAGGGTGAATCAGAAGAAGCAGAAGAAGGAGAAGGAGAAGGTGAAGTCTGGAGGGTGAATCAGAAGAATCAGAAGAAGGAGAAGGAGAAGGTGAAGTCTGGAAGGTGGATCAGAAGAATCAGAAGAAGGAGAAGGAGAAGGTGAAGTCTGGAGGGTGAATCAGAAGAAGCAGAAGAAAGAGAAGGAGAAGGTGAAGTCTGGAGGGTGAAGCAGAAGAAACAGAAGAAGGAGAAGGAGAAGGTGAAGACTGGAGGGTGAATCAGAAGAAGTAGAAGAAGGAGAAGGAGAAGGTGAAGTCTGTAGGGTGAATCAGAAGAAGCAGAAGAAGGAGAAGGAGAAGGTGAAGTCTGGAGGGTGAATCAGAAGAAGCAGAAGAAGGAGAAGGAGAAGATGAAGTCTGGAGGGTGAATCAGAAGAAGTAGAAGAAGGAGAAGGAGAAGGTGAGGTCTGGAGGGTGAATCAGAAGAAGCAGAAGAAGGAGAAGGAGAAGGTGAAGTCTGGAGGGTGAATCAGAAGATGCAGAAGAAGGAGAAGGAGAAGGTGAAGTCTGGAGGGTGAATCAGAAGAAGCAGAAGAAGGAGAAGGAGAAGGTGAAGTCAGGAGGGTGAATCAGAAGAAGCAGAAGAAGGAGAAGGAGAAGGTGAAGTTAGGAGGTGAATCAGAAGAAGCAGAAGAAGGAGAAGGAGCAGGTGATGTCAGGGGGATGAAGCAGAAGAAGTAGAAGAAGGAGAAGGAGAAGGTGAAGTCAGGACGGTGAAGCAGAAGAAGCAGAAGAAGGAGAAGGAGAAGGTGAAGTCTGGAGGGTGAATCAGAAGAAGTAGAAGAAGGAGAAGGAGTAGGTCAAGTCTGGAGGGTGAATCAGAAGAAGTAGAATAAGGAGAAGGAGAAGGTGAAGTCTGGAGGGTGAAGCAGAAGAAGTAGAAGAAGGAGAAGGAGAAGGTGAAGTCAGGAGGGTGAATCAGAAGAAGTAGAAGAAGGAGAAGGAGAAGGTGAAGTCAGGAGGGTGAATCAGAAGAAGCAGAAGAAGGAGAAGGAGAAGGTGAAGTCTGGAGGGTGAATCAGAAGAATCAGAAGAAGGAGAAGGAGAAGGTGAAGTCTGGAGCGTGAATCAGAAGAAGCAGAAGAAAGAGAAGGAGAAGGTGAAGTCTGGAGGGTGAATCAGAAGAAGTAGAAGAAGGAGAAGGAGAAGGTGAAGTCTGGAGTGTGAATCAGAAGAAGCAGAAGAAGGAGAAGGAGAAGGTGAAGTCTAGAGGGTGAATCAGAAGAAGCAGAATAAGGAGAAGGAGAAGGTGAAGTCTGGAGGGTGAATCAGAAGAAGCAGAAGAAGGAGAAGGAGAAGGTGAAGTCTGGAGGGTGAATCAGAAGAAGTAGAAGAAGGAGAAGGAGAAGGTGAAGTCTGGAGGGTGAAGCAGAAGAAGTAGAAGAAGGAGAAGGAGAAGGTGAAGTCAGGAGGGTGAATCAGAAGAAGTAGAAGAAGGAGAAGGAGAAGGTGAAGTCAGGAGGGTGAATCAGAAGAAGCAGAAGAAGGAGAAGGAGAAGGTGAAGTCTGGAGGGTGAATCAGAAGAATCAGAAGAAGGAGAAGGAGAAGGTGAAGTCTGGAGGGTGAATCAGAAGAAGCAGAGGAAGGAGAAGGAGAAGGTGAAGTCTGGAGGGTGAATCAGAAGAAGCAGAATAAGGAGAAGGAGAAGGTGAAGTCTGGAGGGTGAATCAGAAGAAGCAGAATAAGGAGAAAGAGAAGGTGAAGTCTGGAGGGTGAATCAGAAGAAGCAGAAGAAGGAGAAGGAGAAGATGAAGTCTGGAGGGTGAATCAGAAGAAGTAGAAGAAGGAGAAGGAGAAGGTGAAGTCTGGAGGGTGAAGCAGAAGAAGTAGAAGAAGGAGAAGGAGAAGGTGAAGTCAGGAGGGTGAATCAGAAGAAGTAGAAGAAGGAGAAGGAGAAGGTGAAGTCAGGAGGGTGAATCAGAAGAAGCAGAAGAAGGAGAAGGAGAAGGTGAAGTCTGGAGGGTGAATCAGAAGAATCAGAAGAAGGAGAAGGAGAAGGTGAAGTCTGGAGGGTGAATCAGAAGAAGCAGAAGAAAGAGAAGGAGAAGGTGAAGTCTGGAGGGTGAAGCAGAAGAAACAGAAGAAGGAGAAGGAGAAGGTGAAGACTGGAGGGTGAATCAGAAGAAGTAGAAGAAGGAGAAGGAGAAGGTGAAGTCTGGAGGGTGAATCAGAAGAAGTAGAAGAAGGAGAAGGAGAAGGTGAAGTCTGGAGGGTGAATCAGAAGAAGCAGAAGAAGGAGAAGGAGAAGGTGAAGTCTGGAGGGTGAATCAGAAGAAGCAGAAGAAGGAGAAGGAGAAGATGAAGTCTGGAGGGTGAATCAGAAGAAGTAGAATAAGGAGAAGGAGAAGGTGAAGTCTGGAGGGTGAATCAGAAGAAGCAGAAAAAGGAGAAGCAGAAGGTGAAGTCTGAAGGGTGAATCAGAAGAAGTAGAAGAAGGAGAAGGAGAAGGTGAAGACTGGAGGGTGAATCAGAAGAAGTAGAAGAAGGAGAAGGAGAAGGTGAAGTCTGGAGGGTGAATCAGAAGAAGCAGAAAAAGGAGAAGCAGAAGGTGAAGTCTGAAGGCTGAATCGGAAGAAGTAGAAGAAGGAGAAGGAGAAGGTGAAGTCTGGAGGGTGAAGCAGAAGAAGTAGAAGAAGGAGAAGGAGAAGGTGAAGTCAGGAGGGTGAATCAGAAGAAGTAGAAGAAGGAGAAGGAGAAGGTGAAGTCAGGAGGGTGAATCAGAAGAAGCAGAAGAAGGAGAAGGAGAAGGTGAAGTCTGGAGGGTGAATCAGAAGAATCAGAAGAAGGAGAAGGAGAAGGTGAAGTCTGGAGGGTGAATCAGAAGAAGCAGAAGAAAGAGAAGGAGAAGGTGAAGTCTGGAGGGTGAAGCAGAAGAAACAGAAGAAGGAGAAGGAGAAGGTGAAGACTGGAGGGTGAATCAGAAGAAGTAGAAGAAGGAGAAGGAGAAGGTGAAGTCTGGAGGGTGAATCAGAAGAAGTAGAAGAAGGAGAAGGAGAAGGTGAAGTCTGGAGGGTGAATCAGAAGAAGCAGAAGAAGGAGAAGGAGAAGGTGAAGTCTGGAGGGTGAATCAGAAGAAGCAGAAGAAGGAGAAGGAGAAGATGAAGTCTGGAGGGTGAATCAGAAGAAGTAGAAGAAGGAGAAGGAGAAGGTGAGGTCTGGAGGGTGAATCAGAAGAAGCAGAAGAAGGAGAAGGAGAAGGTGAAGTCTGGAGGGTGAATCAGAAGAAGTAGAAGAAGGAGAAGGAGAAGGTGAAGTCAGGAGGGTGAATCAGAAGAACTAGAAGAAGGAGAAGGAGAAGGTGAAGTCAGGAGGGTGAATCAGAAGAAGCAGAAGAAGGAGAAGGAGAAGGTGAAGTAAGGAGGGTGAATCAGAAGAAGCAGAAGAAGGAGAAGGTGAAGGTGAAGTCTGGAGTGTGAAGCAGAAGAAGCAAAAGAAGGAGAAGGAGAAGGTGAAGTCTGGAGGGTGAATCAGAAGAAGTAGAAGAAGGAGAAGGAGAAGGTGAAGTCTGCAGGGGGAAGCAGAAGAAGTAGAAGAAGGAGAAGGAGAAGCTGAAGTCAGGAGGGTGAATCAGAAGAAGTAGAAGAAGGAGAAGGAGAAGGTGAAGTCAGGAGGGTGAATCAGAAGAAGCAGAAGAAGGAGAAGGAGAAGGTGAAGTCTGGAGGGTGAATCAGAAGAATCAGAAGAAGGAGAAGGAGAAGGTGAAGTCTGGAGGGTGAATCAGAAGAAGCAGAAGAAAGAGAAGGAGAAGGTGAAGTCTGGAGGGTGAATCAGAAGAAGTAGAAGAAGGAGAAGGAGAAGGTGAAGTCTGGAGGGTGAATCAGAAGAAGCAGAATAAGGAGAAGGAGAAGGTGAAGTCTGGAGGGTGAATCAGAAGAAGCAGAAGAAGGAGAAGCAGAAGGTGAAGTCTGAAGGGTGAATCAGAAGAAGTAGAAGAAGGAGAAGGAGAAGGTGAAGTCTGCAGGGGGAAGCAGAAGAAGTAGAAGAAGGAGAAGGAGAAGGTGAAGTCAGGAGGGTGAATCAGAAGAAGTAGAAGAAGGAGAAGGAGAAGGTGAAGTCAGGAGGGTGAATCAGAAGAAGCAGAAGAAGGAGAAGGAGAAGGTGAAGTCTGGAGGGTGAATCAGAAGAATCAGAAGAAGGAGAAGGAGAAGGTGAAGTCTGGAGGGTGAATCAGAAGAAGCAGAAGAAAGAGAAGGAGAAGGTGAAGTCTGGAGGGTGAATCAGAAGAAGTAGAAGAAGGAGAAGGAGAAGGTGAAGTCTGGAGGGTGAATCAGAAAAAGCAGAAGAAGGAGAAGGAGAAGGTGAAGTCTGGAGGGTGAATCAGAAGAAGCAGAAGAAGGAGAAGGAGAAGGTGAAGTCTGGAGGGTGAATCAGAAGAAGCAGAATAAGGAGAAGGAGAAGGTGAAGTCTGGAGGGTGAATCAGAAGAAGCAGAAAAAGGAGAAGCAGAAGGTGAAGTCTGAAGGCTGAATCGGAAGAAGTAGAAGAAGGAGAAGGAGAAGGTGAAGTCTGGAGGGTGAAGCAGAAGAAGTAGAAGAAGGAGAAGGAGAAGGTGAAGTCAGGAGGGTGAATCAGAAGAAGTAGAAGAAGGAGAAGGAGAAGGTGAAGTCAGGAGGGTGAATCAGAAGAAGCAGAAGAAGGAGAAGGAGAAGGTGAAGTCTGGAGGGTGAATCAGAAGAATCAGAAGAAGGAGAAGGAGAAGGTGAAGTCTGGAGGGTGAATCAGAAGAAGCAGAAGAAAGAGAAGGAGAAGGTGAAGTCTGGAGGGTGAAGCAGAAGAAACAGAAGAAGGAGAAGGAGAAGGTGAAGACTGGAGGGTGAATCAGAAGAAGTAGAAGAAGGAGAAGGAGAAGGTGAAGTCTGGAGGGTGAATCAGAAGAAGTAGAAGAAGGAGAAGGAGAAGGTGAAGTCTGGAGGGTGAATCAGAAGAAGCAGAAGAAGGAGAAGGAGAAGGTGAAGTCTGGAGGGTGAATCAGAAGAAGCAGAAGAAGGAGAAGGAGAAGATGAAGTCTGGAGGGTGAATCAGAAGAAGTAGAAGAAGGAGAAGGAGAAGGTGAGGTCTGGAGGGTGAATCAGAAGAAGCAGAAGAAGGAGAAGGAGAAGGTGAAGTCTGGAGGGTGAATCAGAAGAAGTAGAAGAAGGAGAAGGAGAAGGTGAAGTCAGGAGGGTGAATCAGAAGAACTAGAAGAAGGAGAAGGAGAAGGTGAAGTCAGGAGGGTGAATCAGAAGAAGCAGAAGAAGGAGAAGGAGAAGGTGAAGTAAGGAGGGTGAATCAGAAGAAGCAGAAGAAGGAGAAGGTGAAGGTGAAGTCTGGAGTGTGAAGCAGAAGAAGCAAAAGAAGGAGAAGGAGAAGGTGAAGTCTGGAGGGTGAATCAGAAGAAGTAGAAGAAGGAGAAGGAGAAGGTGAAGTCTGCAGGGGGAAGCAGAAGAAGTAGAAGAAGGAGAAGGAGAAGCTGAAGTCAGGAGGGTGAATCAGAAGAAGTAGAAGAAGGAGAAGGAGAAGGTGAAGTCAGGAGGGTGAATCAGAAGAAGCAGAAGAAGGAGAAGGAGAAGGTGAAGTCTGGAGGGTGAATCAGAAGAATCAGAAGAAGGAGAAGGAGAAGGTGAAGTCTGGAAGGTGGATCAGAAGAATCAGAAGAAGGAGAAGGAGAAGGTGAAGTCTGGAGGGTGAATCAGAAGAAGCAGAAGAAAGAGAAGGAGAAGGTGAAGTCTGGAGGGTGAAGCAGAAGAAACAGAAGAAGGAGAAGGAGAAGGTGAAGACTGGAGGGTGAATCAGAAGAAGTAGAAGAAGGAGAAGGAGAAGGTGAAGTCTGTAGGGTGAATCAGAAGAAGCAGAAGAAGGAGAAGGAGAAGGTGAAGTCTGGAGGGTGAATCAGAAGAAGCAGAAGAAGGAGAAGGAGAAGATGAAGTCTGGAGGGTGAATCAGAAGAAGTAGAAGAAGGAGAAGGAGAAGGTGAGGTCTGGAGGGTGAATCAGAAGAAGCAGAAGAAGGAGAAGGAGAAGGTGAAGTCTGGAGGGTGAATCAGAAGATGCAGAAGAAGGAGAAGGAGAAGGTGAAGTCTGGAGGGTGAATCAGAAGAAGCAGAAGAAGGAGAAGGAGAAGGTGAAGTCAGGAGGGTGAATCAGAAGAAGCAGAAGAAGGAGAAGGAGAAGGTGAAGTTAGGAGGTGAATCAGAAGAAGCAGAAGAAGGAGAAGGAGCAGGTGATGTCAGGGGGATGAAGCAGAAGAAGTAGAAGAAGGAGAAGGAGAAGGTGAAGTCAGGACGGTGAAGCAGAAGAAGCAGAAGAAGGAGAAGGAGAAGGTGAAGTCTGGAGGGTGAATCAGAAGAAGTAGAAGAAGGAGAAGGAGTAGGTCAAGTCTGGAGGGTGAATCAGAAGAAGTAGAATAAGGAGAAGGAGAAGGTGAAGTCTGGAGGGTGAAGCAGAAGAAGTAGAAGAAGGAGAAGGAGAAGGTGAAGTCAGGAGGGTGAATCAGAAGAAGTAGAAGAAGGAGAAGGAGAAGGTGAAGTCAGGAGGGTGAATCAGAAGAAGCAGAAGAAGGAGAAGGAGAAGGTGAAGTCTGGAGGGTGAATCAGAAGAATCAGAAGAAGGAGAAGGAGAAGGTGAAGTCTGGAGCGTGAATCAGAAGAAGCAGAAGAAAGAGAAGGAGAAGGTGAAGTCTGGAGGGTGAATCAGAAGAAGTAGAAGAAGGAGAAGGAGAAGGTGAAGTCTGGAGTGTGAATCAGAAGAAGCAGAAGAAGGAGAAGGAGAAGGTGAAGTCTAGAGGGTGAATCAGAAGAAGCAGAATAAGGAGAAGGAGAAGGTGAAGTCTGGAGGGTGAATCAGAAGAAGCAGAAGAAGGAGAAGGAGAAGGTGAAGTCTGGAGGGTGAATCAGAAGAAGTAGAAGAAGGAGAAGGAGAAGGTGAAGTCTGGAGGGTGAAGCAGAAGAAGTAGAAGAAGGAGAAGGAGAAGGTGAAGTCAGGAGGGTGAATCAGAAGAAGTAGAAGAAGGAGAAGGAGAAGGTGAAGTCAGGAGGGTGAATCAGAAGAAGCAGAAGAAGGAGAAGGAGAAGGTGAAGTCTGGAGGGTGAATCAGAAGAATCAGAAGAAGGAGAAGGAGAAGGTGAAGTCTGGAGGGTGAATCAGAAGAAGCAGAGGAAGGAGAAGGAGAAGGTGAAGTCTGGAGGGTGAATCAGAAGAAGCAGAATAAGGAGAAGGAGAAGGTGAAGTCTGGAGGGTGAATCAGAAGAAGCAGAATAAGGAGAAAGAGAAGGTGAAGTCTGGAGGGTGAATCAGAAGAAGCAGAAGAAGGAGAAGGAGAAGATGAAGTCTGGAGGGTGAATCAGAAGAAGTAGAAGAAGGAGAAGGAGAAGGTGAAGTCTGGAGGGTGAAGCAGAAGAAGTAGAAGAAGGAGAAGGAGAAGGTGAAGTCAGGAGGGTGAATCAGAAGAAGTAGAAGAAGGAGAAGGAGAAGGTGAAGTCAGGAGGGTGAATCAGAAGAAGCAGAAGAAGGAGAAGGAGAAGGTGAAGTCTGGAGGGTGAATCAGAAGAATCAGAAGAAGGAGAAGGAGAAGGTGAAGTCTGGAGGGTGAATCAGAAGAAGCAGAAGAAAGAGAAGGAGAAGGTGAAGTCTGGAGGGTGAAGCAGAAGAAACAGAAGAAGGAGAAGGAGAAGGTGAAGACTGGAGGGTGAATCAGAAGAAGTAGAAGAAGGAGAAGGAGAAGGTGAAGTCTGGAGGGTGAATCAGAAGAAGTAGAAGAAGGAGAAGGAGAAGGTGAAGTCTGGAGGGTGAATCAGAAGAAGCAGAAGAAGGAGAAGGAGAAGGTGAAGTCTGGAGGGTGAATCAGAAGAAGCAGAAGAAGGAGAAGGAGAAGATGAAGTCTGGAGGGTGAATCAGAAGAAGTAGAAGAAGGAGAAGGAGAAGGTGAGGTCTGGAGGGTGAATCAGAAGAAGCAGAAGAAGGAGAAGGAGAAGGTGAAGTCTGGAGGGTGAATCAGAAGAAGTAGAAGAAGGAGAAGGAGAAGGTGAAGTCAGGAGGGTGAATCAGAAGAACTAGAAGAAGGAGAAGGAGAAGGTGAAGTCAGGAGGGTGAATCAGAAGAAGCAGAAGAAGGAGAAGGAGAAGGTGAAGTAAGGAGGGTGAATCAGAAGAAGCAGAAGAAGGAGAAGGTGAAGGTGAAGTCTGGAGTGTGAAGCAGAAGAAGCAAAAGAAGGAGAAGGAGAAGGTGAAGTCTGGAGGGTGAATCAGAAGAAGTAGAAGAAGGAGAAGGAGAAGGTGAAGTCTGCAGGGGGAAGCAGAAGAAGTAGAAGAAGGAGAAGGAGAAGCTGAAGTCAGGAGGGTGAATCAGAAGAAGTAGAAGAAGGAGAAGGTGAAGTCAGGAGGGTGAATCAGAAGAAGCAGAAGAAGGAGAAGGAGAAGGTGAAGTCTGGAGGGTGAATCAGAAGAATCAGAAGAAGGAGAAGGAGAAGGTGAAGTCAGGAGGGTGAATCAGAAGAATCAGAAGAAGGAGAAGGAGAAGGTGAAGTCTGGAGGGTGAATCAGAAGAAGCAGAAGAAAGAGAAGGAGAAGGTGAAGTCTGGAGGGTGAAGCAGAAGAAACAGAAGAAGGAGAAGGAGAAGGTGAAGACTGGAGGGTGAATCAGAAGAAGTAGAAGAAGGAGAAGGAGAAGGTGAAGTCTGTAGGGTGAATCAGAAGAAGCAGAAGAAGGAGAAGGAGAAGGTGAAGTCTGGAGGGTGAATCAGAAGAAGCAGAAGAAGGAGAAGGAGAAGATGAAGTCTGGAGGGTGAATCAGAAGAAGTAGAAGAAGGAGAAGGAGAAGGTGAGGTCTGGAGGGTGAATCAGAAGAAGCAGAAGAAGGAGAAGGAGAAGGTGAAGTCTGGAGGGTGAATCAGAAGATGCAGAAGAAGGAGAAGGAGAAGGTGAAGTCTGGAGGGTGAATCAGAAGAAGCAGAAGAAGGAGAAGGAGAAGGTGAAGTCAGGAGGGTGAATCAGAAGAAGCAGAAGAAGGAGAAGGAGAAGGTGAAGTTAGGAGGTGAATCAGAAGAAGCAGAAGAAGGAGAAGGAGCAGGTGATGTCAGGGGGATGAAGCAGAAGAAGTAGAAGAAGGAGAAGGAGAAGGTGAAGTCAGGACGGTGAAGCAGAAGAAGCAGAAGAAGGAGAAGGTGAAGGTGAAGTCTGGAGTGTGAAGCAGAAGAAGCAAAAGAAGGAGAAGGAGAAGGTGAAGTCTGGAGGGTGAATCAGAAGAAGTAGAAGAAGGAGAAGGAGAAGGTGAAGTCTGCAGGGGGAAGCAGAAGAAGTAGAAGAAGGAGAAGGAGAAGCTGAAGTCAGGAGGGTGAATCAGAAGAAGTAGAAGAAGGAGAAGGAGAAGGTGAAGTCAGGAGGGTGAATCAGAAGAAGCAGAAGAAGGAGAAGGAGAAGGTGAAGTCTGGAGGGTGAATCAGAAGAATCAGAAGAAGGAGAAGGAGAAGGTGAAGTCTGGAGGGTGAATCAGAAGAAGCAGAAGAAAGAGAAGGAGAAGGTGAAGTCTGGAGGGTGAATCAGAAGAAGTAGAAGAAGGAGAAGGAGAAGGTGAAGTCTGGAGGGTGAATCAGAAGAAGCAGAATAAGGAGAAGGAGAAGGTGAAGTCTGGAGGGTGAATCAGAAGAAGCAGAAGAAGGAGAAGCAGAAGGTGAAGTCTGAAGGGTGAATCAGAAGAAGTAGAAGAAGGAGAAGGAGAAGGTGAAGTCTGCAGGGGGAAGCAGAAGAAGTAGAAGAAGGAGAAGGAGAAGGTGAAGTCAGGAGGGTGAATCAGAAGAAGTAGAAGAAGGAGAAGGAGAAGGTGAAGTCAGGAGGGTGAATCAGAAGAAGCAGAAGAAGGAGAAGGAGAAGGTGAAGTCTGGAGGGTGAATCAGAAGAATCAGAAGAAGGAGAAGGAGAAGGTGAAGTCTGGAGGGTGAATGAGAAGAAGCAGAAGAAAGAGAAGGAGAAGGTGAAGTCTGGAGGGTGAATCAGAAGAAGTAGAAGAAGGAGAAGGAGAAGGTGAAGTCTGGAGGGTGAATCAGAAAAAGCAGAAGAAGGAGAAGGAGAAGGTGAAGTCTGGAGGGTGAATCAGAAGAAGCAGAAGAAGGAGAAGGAGAAGGTGAAGTCTGGAGGGTGAATCAGAAGAAGCAGAATAAGGAGAAGGAGAAGGTGAAGTCTGGAGGGTGAATCAGAAGAAGCAGAAAAAGGAGAAGCAGAAGGTGAAGTCTGAAGGCTGAATCGGAAGAAGTAGAAGAAGGAGAAGGAGAAGGTGAAGTCTGGAGGGTGAAGCAGAAGAAGTAGAAGAAGGAGAAGGAGAAGGTGAAGTCAGGAGGGTGAATCAGAAGAAGTAGAAGAAGGAGAAGGAGAAGGTGAAGTCAGGAGGGTGAATCAGAAGAAGCAGAAGAAGGAGAAGGAGAAGGTGAAGTCTGGAGGGTGAATCAGAAGAATCAGAAGAAGGAGAAGGAGAAGGTGAAGTCTGGAGGGTGAATCAGAAGAAGCAGAAGAAAGAGAAGGAGAAGGTGAAGTCTGGAGGGTGAAGCAGAAGAAACAGAAGAAGGAGAAGGAGAAGGTGAAGACTGGAGGGTGAATCAGAAGAAGTAGAAGAAGGAGAAGGAGAAGGTGAAGTCTGGAGGGTGAATCAGAAGAAGTAGAAGAAGGAGAAGGAGAAGGTGAAGTCTGGAGGGTGAATCAGAAGAAGCAGAAGAAGGAGAAGGAGAAGGTGAAGTCTGGAGGGTGAATCAGAAGAAGCAGAAGAAGGAGAAGGAGAAGATGAAGTCTGGAGGGTGAATCAGAAGAAGTAGAAGAAGGAGAAGGAGAAGGTGAGGTCTGGAGGGTGAATCAGAAGAAGCAGAAGAAGGAGAAGGAGAAGGTGAAGTCTGGAGGGTGAATCAGAAGAAGTAGAAGAAGGAGAAGGAGAAGGTGAAGTCAGGAGGGTGAATCAGAAGAACTAGAAGAAGGAGAAGGAGAAGGTGAAGTCAGGAGGGTGAATCAGAAGAAGCAGAAGAAGGAGAAGGAGAAGGTGAAGTAAGGAGGGTGAATCAGAAGAAGCAGAAGAAGGAGAAGGTGAAGGTGAAGTCTGGAGTGTGAAGCAGAAGAAGCAAAAGAAGGAGAAGGAGAAGGTGAAGTCTGGAGGGTGAATCAGAAGAAGTAGAAGAAGGAGAAGGAGAAGGTGAAGTCTGCAGGGGGAAGCAGAAGAAGTAGAAGAAGGAGAAGGAGAAGCTGAAGTCAGGAGGGTGAATCAGAAGAAGTAGAAGAAGGAGAAGGAGAAGGTGAAGTCAGGAGGGTGAATCAGAAGAAGCAGAAGAAGGAGAAGGAGAAGGTGAAGTCTGGAGGGTGAATCAGAAGAATCAGAAGAAGGAGAAGGAGAAGGTGAAGTCTGGAAGGTGGATCAGAAGAATCAGAAGAAGGAGAAGGAGAAGGTGAAGTCTGGAGGGTGAATCAGAAGAAGCAGAAGAAAGAGAAGGAGAAGGTGAAGTCTGGAGGGTGAAGCAGAAGAAACAGAAGAAGGAGAAGGAGAAGGTGAAGACTGGAGGGTGAATCAGAAGAAGTAGAAGAAGGAGAAGGAGAAGGTGAAGTCTGTAGGGTGAATCAGAAGAAGCAGAAGAAGGAGAAGGAGAAGGTGAAGTCTGGAGGGTGAATCAGAAGAAGCAGAAGAAGGAAAAGGAGAAGATGAAGTCTGGAGGGTGAATCAGAAGAAGTAGAAGAAGGAGAAGGAGAAGGTGAGGTCTGGAGGGTGAATCAGAAGAAGCAGAAGAAGGAGAAGGAGAAGGTGAAGTCTGGAGGGTGAATCAGAAGATGCAGAAGAAGGAGAAGGAGAAGGTGAAGTCTGGAGGGTGAATCAGAAGAAGCAGAAGAAGGAGAAGGAGAAGGTGAAGTCAGGAGGGTGAATCAGAAGAAGCAGAAGAAGGAGAAGGAGAAGGTGAAGTTAGGAGGTGAATCAGAAGAAGCAGAAGAAGGAGAAGGAGCAGGTGATGTCAGGGGGATGAAGCAGAAGAAGTAGAAGAAGGAGAAGGAGAAGGTGAAGTCAGGACGGTGAAGCAGAAGAAGCAGAAGAAGGAGAAGGAGAAGGTGAAGTCTGGAGGGTGAATCAGAAGAAGTAGAAGAAGGAGAAGGAGTAGGTCAAGTCTGGAGGGTGAATCAGAAGAAGTAGAATAAGGAGAAGGAGAAGGTGAAGTCTGGAGGGTGAAGCAGAAGAAGTAGAAGAAGGAGAAGGAGAAGGTGAAGTCAGGAGGGTGAATCAGAAGAAGTAGAAGAAGGAGAAGGAGAAGGTGAAGTCAGGAGGGTGAATCAGAAGAAGCAGAAGAAGGAGAAGGAGAAGGTGAAGTCTGGAGGGTGAATCAGAAGAATCAGAAGAAGGAGAAGGAGAAGGTGAAGTCTGGAGCGTGAATCAGAAGAAGCAGAAGAAAGAGAAGGAGAAGGTGAAGTCTGGAGGGTGAATCAGAAGAAGTAGAAGAAGGAGAAGGAGAAGGTGAAGTCTGGAGTGTGAATCAGAAGAAGCAGAAGAAGGAGAAGGAGAAGGTGAAGTCTAGAGGGTGAATCAGAAGAAGCAGAATAAGGAGAAGGAGAAGGTGAAGTCTGGAGGGTGAATCAGAAGAAGCAGAAGAAGGAGAAGGAGAAGGTGAAGTCTGGAGGGTGAATCAGAAGAAGTAGAAGAAGGAGAAGGAGAAGGTGAAGTCTGGAGGGTGAAGCAGAAGAAGTAGAAGAAGGAGAAGGAGAAGGTGAAGTCAGGAGGGTGAATCAGAAGAAGTAGAAGAAGGAGAAGGAGAAGGTGAAGTCAGGAGGGTGAATCAGAAGAAGCAGAAGAAGGAGAAGGAGAAGGTGAAGTCTGGAGGGTGAATCAGAAGAATCAGAAGAAGGAGAAGGAGAAGGTGAAGTCTGGAGGGTGAATCAGAAGAAGCAGAGGAAGGAGAAGGAGAAGGTGAAGTCTGGAGGGTGAATCAGAAGAAGCAGAATAAGGAGAAGGAGAAGGTGAAGTCTGGAGGGTGAATCAGAAGAAGCAGAATAAGGAGAAAGAGAAGGTGAAGTCTGGAGGGTGAATCAGAAGAAGCAGAAGAAGGAGAAGGAGAAGATGAAGTCTGGAGGGTGAATCAGAAGAAGTAGAAGAAGGAGAAGGAGAAGGTGAAGTCTGGAGGGTGAAGCAGAAGAAGTAGAAGAAGGAGAAGGAGAAGGTGAAGTCAGGAGGGTGAATCAGAAGAAGTAGAAGAAGGAGAAGGAGAAGGTGAAGTCAGGAGGGTGAATCAGAAGAAGCAGAAGAAGGAGAAGGAGAAGGTGAAGTCTGGAGGGTGAATCAGAAGAATCAGAAGAAGGAGAAGGAGAAGGTGAAGTCTGGAGGGTGAATCAGAAGAAGCAGAAGAAAGAGAAGGAGAAGGTGAAGTCTGGAGGGTGAAGCAGAAGAAACAGAAGAAGGAGAAGGAGAAGGTGAAGACTGGAGGGTGAATCAGAAGAAGTAGAAGAAGGAGAAGGAGAAGGTGAAGTCTGGAGGGTGAATCAGAAGAAGTAGAAGAAGGAGAAGGAGAAGGTGAAGTCTGGAGGGTGAATCAGAAGAAGCAGAAGAAGGAGAAGGAGAAGGTGAAGTCTGGAGGGTGAATCAGAAGAAGCAGAAGAAGGAGAAGGAGAAGATGAAGTCTGGAGGGTGAATCAGAAGAAGTAGAAGAAGGAGAAGGAGAAGGTGAGGTCTGGAGGGTGAATCAGAAGAAGCAGAAGAAGGAGAAGGAGAAGGTGAAGTCTGGAGGGTGAATCAGAAGAAGTAGAAGAAGGAGAAGGAGAAGGTGAAGTCAGGAGGGTGAATCAGAAGAACTAGAAGAAGGAGAAGGAGAAGGTGAAGTCAGGAGGGTGAATCAGAAGAAGCAGAAGAAGGAGAAGGAGAAGGTGAAGTAAGGAGGGTGAATCAGAAGAAGCAGAAGAAGGAGAAGGTGAAGGTGAAGTCTGGAGTGTGAAGCAGAAGAAGCAAAAGAAGGAGAAGGAGAAGGTGAAGTCTGGAGGGTGAATCAGAAGAAGTAGAAGAAGGAGAAGGAGAAGGTGAAGTCTGCAGGGGGAAGCAGAAGAAGTAGAAGAAGGAGAAGGAGAAGCTGAAGTCAGGAGGGTGAATCAGAAGAAGTAGAAGAAGGAGAAGGAGAAGGTGAAGTCAGGAGGGTGAATCAGAAGAAGCAGAAGAAGGAGAAGGAGAAGGTGAAGTCTGGAGGGTGAATCAGAAGAATCAGAAGAAGGAGAAGGAGAAGGTGAAGTCTGGAGGGTGAATCAGAAGAATCAGAAGAAGGAGAAGGAGAAGGTGAAGTCTGGAGGGTGAATCAGAAGAAGCAGAAGAAAGAGAAGGAGAAGGTGAAGTCTGGAGGGTGAAGCAGAAGAAACAGAAGAAGGAGAAGGAGAAGGTGAAGACTGGAGGGTGAATCAGAAGAAGTAGAAGAAGGAGAAGGAGAAGGTGAAGTCTGTAGGGTGAATCAGAAGAAGCAGAAGAAGGAGAAGGAGAAGGTGAAGTCTGGAGGGTGAATCAGAAGAAGCAGAAGAAGGAGAAGGAGAAGATGAAGTCTGGAGGGTGAATCAGAAGAAGTAGAAGAAGGAGAAGGAGAAGGTGAGGTCTGGAGGGTGAATCAGAAGAAGCAGAAGAAGGAGAAGGAGAAGGTGAAGTCTGGAGGGTGAATCAGAAGATGCAGAAGAAGGAGAAGGAGAAGGTGAAGTCTGGAGGGTGAATCAGAAGAAGCAGAAGAAGGAGAAGGAGAAGGTGAAGTCAGGAGGGTGAATCAGAAGAAGCAGAAGAAGGAGAAGGAGAAGGTGAAGTTAGGAGGTGAATCAGAAGAAGCAGAAGAAGGAGAAGGAGCAGGTGATGTCAGGGGGATGAAGCAGAAGAAGTAGAAGAAGGAGAAGGAGAAGGTGAAGTCAGGACGGTGAAGCAGAAGAAGCAGAAGAAGGAGAAGGAGAAGGTGAAGTCTGGAGGGTGAATCAGAAGAAGTAGAAGAAGGAGAAGGAGAAGGTCAAGTCTGGAGGGTGAATCAGAAGAAGTAGAATAAGGAGAAGGAGAAGGTGAAGTCTGGAGGGTGAAGCAGAAGAAGTAGAAGAAGGAGAAGGAGAAGGTGAAGTCAGGAGGGTGAATCAGAAGAAGTAGAAGAAGGAGAAGGAGAAGGTGAAGTCAGGAGGGTGAATCAGAAGAAGCAGAAGAAGGAGAAGGAGAAGGTGAAGTCTGGAGGGTGAATCAGAAGAATCAGAAGAAGGAGAAGGAGAAGGTGAAGTCTGGAGCGTGAATCAGAAGAAGCAGAAGAAAGAGAAGGAGAAGGTGAAGTCTGGAGGGTGAATCAGAAGAAGTAGAAGAAGGAGAAGGAGAAGGTGAAGTCTGGAGTGTGAATCAGAAGAAGCAGAAGAAGGAGAAGGAGAAGGTGAAGTCTAGAGGGTGAATCAGAAGAAGCAGAATAAGGAGAAGGAGAAGGTGAAGTCTGGAGGGTGAATCAGAAGAAGCAGAAGAAGGAGAAGGAGAAGGTGAAGTCTGGAGGGTGAATCAGAAGAAGTAGAAGAAGGAGAAGGAGAAGGTGAAGTCTGGAGGGTGAAGCAGAAGAAGTAGAAGAAGGAGAAGGAGAAGGTGAAGTCAGGAGGGTGAATCAGAAGAAGTAGAAGAAGGAGAAGGAGAAGGTGAAGTCAGGAGGGTGAATCAGAAGAAGCAGAAGAAGGAGAAGGAGAAGGTGAAGTCTGGAGGGTGAATCAGAAGAATCAGAAGAAGGAGAAGGAGAAGGTGAAGTCTGGAGGGTGAATCAGAAGAAGCAGAGGAAGGAGAAGGAGAAGGTGAAGTCTGGAGGGTGAATCAGAAGAAGCAGAATAAGGAGAAGGAGAAGGTGAAGTCTGGAGGGTGAATCAGAAGAAGCAGAATAAGGAGAAAGAGAAGGTGAAGTCTGGAGGGTGAATCAGAAGAAGCAGAAGAAGGAGAAGGAGAAGATGAAGTCTGGAGGGTGAATCAGAAGAAGTAGAAGAAGGAGAAGGAGAAGGTGAAGTCTGGAGGGTGAAGCAGAAGAAGTAGAAGAAGGAGAAGAAGAAGGTGAAGTCAGGAGGGTGAATCAGAAGAAGTAGAAGAAGAAGTAGGAGAAGGTGAAGTCAGGAGGGTGAATCAGAAGAAGCAGAAGAAGGAGAAGGAGAAGGTGAAGTCTGGAGGGTGAATCAGAAGAATCAGAAGAAGGAGAAGTAGAAGGTGAAGTCTGGAGGGTGAATCAGAAGAAGCAGAAGAAAGAGAAGGAGAAGGGGAAGTCTGGAGGGTGAAGCAGAAGAAACAGAAGAAGGAGAAGGAGAAGGTGAAGACTGGAGGGTGAATCAGAAGAAGTAGAAGAAGGAGAAGGAGAAGGTGAAGTCTGGAGGGTGAATCAGAAGAAGCAGAATAAGGAGAAGGAGAAGGTGAAGTCTGGAGGGTGAATCAGAAGAAGCAGAAAAAGGAGAAGGAGAAGGTGAAGTCTGAAGGGTGAATCAGAAGAAGTAGAAGAAGGAGAAGGAGAAGGTGAAGTCTGGAGGGTGAAGCAGAAGAAGTAGAAGAAGGAGCAGGAGAAGGTGAAGTCAGGAGGGTGAATCAGAAGAAGTAGAAGAAGGAGAAGGAGAAGATGAAGTCAGGAGGGTGAATCATAAGAAGCAGAAGAAGGAGAAGGAGAAGGTGAAGTCTGGAGGGTGAATCAGAAGAATCAGAAGAAGGAGAAGGAGAAGGTGAAGTCTGGAGGGTGAATCAGAAGAAGCAGAAGAAGGAGAAGGAGAAGGTGAAGTCTGGAGGGTGAAACAGAAGAAGTAGAAGAAGGAGAAGGAGAAGGTGAAGTCTGGAGGGTGAATCAGAAAAAGCAGAAGAAGGAGAAGGAGAAGGTGAAGTCTGGAGGGTGAATCAGAAGAAGCAGAAGAAGGAGAAGGAGAAGGTGAAGTCTGGAGGCTGAATCAGAAGAAGCAGAAGAAGGAGAAGGAGAAGGTGAAGTCTGGAGGGTGAATCAGAAGAAGCAGAATAAGGAGAAGGAGAAGGTGAAGTCTGGAGGGTGAATCAGAAGAAGCAGAAAAAGGAGAAGCAGAAGGTGAAGTCTGAAGGGTGAATCAGAAGAAGTAGAAGAAGGAGAAGGAGAAGGTGAAGTCTGCAGGGGGAAGCAGAAGAAGTAGAAGAAGGAGAAGGAGAAGGTGAAGTCAGGAGGGTGAATCAGAAGAAGTAGAAGAAGGAGAAGGAGAAGGTGAAGTCAGGAGGGTGAATCAGAAGAAGCAGAAGAAGGAGAAGGAGAAGGTGAAGTCTGGAGGGTGAATCAGAAGAATCAGAAGAAGGAGAAGGAGAAGGTGAAGTCTGGAGGGTGAATCAGAAGAAGCAGAAGAAAGAGAAGGAGAAGGTGAAGTCTGGAGGGTGAATCAGAAGAAGTAGAAGAAGGAGAAGGAGAAGGTGAAGTCTGGAGGGTGAATCAGAAAAAGCAGAAGAAGGAGAAGGAGAAGGTGAAGTCTGGAGGGTGAATCAGAAGAAGCAGAAGAAGGAGAAGGAGAAGGTGAAGTCTGGAGGGTGAATCAGAAGAAGCAGAATAAGGAGAAGGAGAAGGTGAAGTCTGGAGGGTGAATCAGAAGAAGCAGAAAAAGGAGAAGCAGAAGGTGAAGTCTGAAGGCTGAATCGGAAGAAGTAGAAGAAGGAGAAGGAGAAGGTGAAGTCTGGAGGGTGAAGCAGAAGAAGTAGAAGAAGGAGAAGGAGAAGGTGAAGTCAGGAGGGTGAATCAGAAGAAGTAGAAGAAGGAGAAGGAGAAGGTGAAGTCAGGAGGGTGAATCAGAAGAAGCAGAAGAAGGAGAAGGAGAAGGTGAAGTCTGGAGGGTGAATCAGAAGAATCAGAAGAAGGAGAAGGAGAAGGTGAAGTCTGGAGGGTGAATCAGAAGAAGCAGAAGAAAGAGAAGGAGAAGGTGAAGTCTGGAGGGTGAAGCAGAAGAAACAGAAGAAGGAGAAGGAGAAGGTGAAGACTGGAGGGTGAATCAGAAGAAGTAGAAGAAGGAGAAGGAGAAGGTGAAGTCTGGAGGGTGAATCAGAAGAAGTAGAAGAAGGAGAAGGAGAAGGTGAAGTCTGGAGGGTGAATCAGAAGAAGCAGAAGAAGGAGAAGGAGAAGGTGAAGTCTGGAGGGTGAATCAGAAGAAGCAGAAGAAGGAGAAGGAGAAGATGAAGTCTGGAGGGTGAATCAGAAGAAGTAGAAGAAGGAGAAGGAGAAGGTGAGGTCTGGAGGGTGAATCAGAAGAAGCAGAAGAAGGAGAAGGAGAAGGTGAAGTCTGGAGGGTGAATCAGAAGAAGTAGAAGAAGGAGAAGGAGAAGGTGAAGTCAGGAGGGTGAATCAGAAGAACTAGAAGAAGGAGAAGGAGAAGGTGAAGTCAGGAGGGTGAATCAGAAGAAGCAGAAGAAGGAGAAGGAGAAGGTGAAGTAAGGAGGGTGAATCAGAAGAAGCAGAAGAAGGAGAAGGTGAAGGTGAAGTCTGGAGTGTGAAGCAGAAGAAGCAAAAGAAGGAGAAGGAGAAGGTAAAGTCTGGAGGGTGAATCAGAAGAAGTAGAAGAAGGAGAAGGAGAAGGTGAAGTCTGCAGGGGGAAGCAGAAGAAGTAGAAGAAGGAGAAGGAGAAGCTGAAGTCAGGAGGGTGAATCAGAAGAAGTAGAAGAAGGAGAAGGAGAAGGTGAAGTCAGGAGGGTGAATCAGAAGAAGCAGAAGAAGGAGAAGGAGAAGGTGAAGTCTGGAGGGTGAATCAGAAGAATCAGAAGAAGGAGAAGGAGAAGGTGAAGTCTGGAGGGTGAATCAGAAGAAGTAGAAGAAGGAGAAGGAGAAGGTGAAGTCTGGAGGGTGAATCAGAAGAAGCAGAATAAGGAGAAGGAGAAGGTGAAGTCTGGAGGGTGAATCAGAAGAAGCAGAAGAAGGAGAAGCAGAAGGTGAAGTCTGAAGGGTGAATCAGAAGAAGTAGAAGAAGGAGAAGGAGAAGGTGAAGTCTGCAGGGGGAAGCAGAAGAAGTAGAAGAAGGAGAAGGAGAAGGTGAAGTCAGGAGGGTGAATCAGAAGAAGTAGAAGAAGGAGAAGGAGAAGGTGAAGTCAGGAGGGTGAATCAGAAGAAGCAGAAGAAGGAGAAGGAGAAGGTGAAGTCTGGAGGGTGAATCAGAAGAATCAGAAGAAGGAGAAGGAGAAGGTGAAGTCTGGAGGGTGAATCAGAAGAAGCAGAAGAAAGAGAAGGAGAAGGTGAAGTCTGGAGGGTGAATCAGAAGAAGTAGAAGAAGGAGAAGGAGAAGGTGAAGTCTGGAGGGTGAATCAGAAAAAGCAGAAGAAGGAGAAGGAGAAGGTGAAGTCTGGAGGGTGAATCAGAAGAAGCAGAAGAAGGAGAAGGAGAAGGTGAAGTCTGGAGGGTGAATCAGAAGAAGCAGAATAAGGAGAAGGAGAAGGTGAAGTCTGGAGGGTGAATCAGAAGAAGCAGAAAAAGGAGAAGCAGAAGGTGAAGTCTGAAGGCTGAATCGGAAGAAGTAGAAGAAGGAGAAGGAGAAGGTGAAGTCTGGAGGGTGAAGCAGAAGAAGTAGAAGAAGGAGAAGGAGAAGGTGAAGTCAGGAGGGTGAATCAGAAGAAGTAGAAGAAGGAGAAGGAGAAGGTGAAGTCAGGAGGGTGAATCAGAAGAAGCAGAAGAAGGAGAAGGAGAAGGTGAAGTCTGGAGGGTGAATCAGAAGAATCAGAAGAAGGAGAAGGAGAAGGTGAAGTCTGGAGGGTGAATCAGAAGAAGCAGAAGAAAGAGAAGGAGAAGGTGAAGTCTGGAGGGTGAAGCAGAAGAAACAGAAGAAGGAGAAGGAGAAGGTGAAGACTGGAGGGTGAATCAGAAGAAGTAGAAGAAGGAGAAGGAGAAGGTGAAGTCTGGAGGGTGAATCAGAAGAAGTAGAAGAAGGAGAAGGAGAAGGTGAAGTCTGGAGGGTGAATCAGAAGAAGCAGAAGAAGGAGAAGGAGAAGGTGAAGTCTGGAGGGTGAATCAGAAGAAGCAGAAGAAGGAGAAGGAGAAGATGAAGTCTGGAGGGTGAATCAGAAGAAGTAGAAGAAGGAGAAGGAGAAGGTGAGGTCTGGAGGGTGAATCAGAAGAAGCAGAAGAAGGAGAAGGAGAAGGTGAAGTCAGGAGGGTGAATCAGAAGAAGTAGAAGAAGGAGAAGGAGAAGGTGAAGTCAGGAGGGTGAATCAGAAGAACTAGAAGAAGGAGAAGGAGAAGGTGAAGTCAGGAGGGTGAATCAGAAGAAGCAGAAGAAGGAGAAGGAGAAGGTGAAGTAAGGAGGGTGAATCAGAAGAAGCAGAAGAAGGAGAAGGTGAGGGTGAAGTCTGGAGTGTGAAGCAGAAGAAGCAAAAGAAGGAGAAGGAGAAGGTGAAGTCTGGAGGGTGAATCAGAAGAAGTAGAAGAAGGAGAAGGAGAAGGTGAAGTCTGCAGGGGGAAGCAGAAGAAGTAGAAGAAGGAGAAGGAGAAGCTGAAGTCAGGAGGGTGAATCAGAAGAAGTAGAAGAAGGAGAAGGAGAAGGTGAAGTCAGGAGGGTGAATCAGAAGAAGCAGAAGAAGGAGAAGGAGAAGGTGAAGTCTGGAGGGTGAATCAGAAGAATCAGAAGAAGGAGAAGGAGAAGGTGAAGTCTGGAGGGTGAATCAGAAGAATCAGAAGAAGGAGAAGGAGAAGGTGAAGTCTGGAGGGTGAATCAGAAGAAGCAGAAGAAAGAGAAGGAGAAGGTGAAGTCTGGAGGGTGAAGCAGAAGAAACAGAAGAAGGAGAAGGAGAAGGTGAAGACTGGCGGGTGAATCAGAAGAAGTAGAAGAAGGAGAAGGAGAAGGTGAAGTCTGTAGGGTGAATCAGAAGAAGCAGAAGAAGGAGAAGGAGAAGGTGAAGTCTGGAGGGTGAATCAGAAGAAGCAGAAGAAGGAGAAGGAGAAGATGAAGTCTGGAGGGTGAATCAGAAGAAGTAGAAGAAGGAGAAGGAGAAGGTGAGGTCTGGAGGGTGAATCAGAAGAAGCAGAAGAAGGAGAAGGAGAAGGTGAAGTCTGGAGGGTGAATCAGAAGATGCAGAAGAAGGAGAAGGAGAAGGTGAAGTCTGGAGGGTGAATCAGAAGAAGCAGAAGAAGGAGAAGGAGAAGGTGAAGTCAGGAGGGTGAATCAGAAGAAGCAGAAGAAGGAGAAGGAGAAGGTGAAGTTAGGAGGTGAATCAGAAGAAGCAGAAGAAGGAGAAGGAGCAGGTGATGTCAGGGGGATGAAGCAGAAGAAGTAGAAGAAGGAGAAGGAGAAGGTGAAGTCAGGACGGTGAAGCAGAAGAAGCAGAAGAAGGAGAAGGAGAAGGTGAAGTCTGGAGGGTGAATCAGAAGAAGTAGAAGAAGGAGAAGGAGAAGGTCAAGTCTGGAGGGTGAATCAGAAGAAGTAGAATAAGGAGAAGGAGAAGGTGAAGTATGGAGGGTGAAGCAGAAGAAGTAGAAGAAGGAGAAGGAGAAGGTGAAGTCAGGAGGGTGAATCAGAAGAAGTAGAAGAAGGAGAAGGAGAAGGTGAAGTCAGGAGGGTGAATCAGAAGAAGCAGAAGAAGGAGAAGGAGAAGGTGAAGTCTGGAGGGTGAATCAGAAGAATCAGAAGAAGGAGAAGGAGAAGGTGAAGTCTGGAGCGTGAATCAGAAGAAGCAGAAGAAAGAGAAGGAGAAGGTGAAGTCTGGAGGGTGAATCAGAAGAAGTAGAAGAAGGAGAAGGAGAAGGTGAAGTCTGGAGTGTGAATCAGAAGAAGCAGAAGAAGGAGAAGGAGAAGGTGAAGTCTAGAGGGTGAATCAGAAGAAGCAGAATAAGGAGAAGGAGAAGGTGAAGTCTGGAGGGTGAATCAGAAGAAGCAGAAGAAGGAGAAGGAGAAGGTGAAGTCTGGAGGGTGAATCAGAAGAAGTAGAAGAAGGAGAAGGAGAAGGTGAAGCCTGGAGGGTGAAGCAGAAGAAGTAGAAGAAGGAGAAGGAGAAGGTGAAGTCAGGAGGGTGAATCAGAAGAAGTAGAAGAAGGAGAAGGAGAAGGTGAAGTCAGGAGGGTGAATCAGAAGAAGCAGAAGAAGGAGAAGGAGAAGGTGAAGTCTGGAGGGTGAATCAGAAGAATCAGAAGAAGGAGAAGGAGAAGGTGAAGTCTGGAGGGTGAATCAGAAGAAGCAGAGGAAGGAGAAGGAGAAGGTGAAGTCTGGAGGGTGAATCAGAAGAAGCAGAATAAGGAGAAGGAGAAGGTGAAGTCTGGAGGGTGAATCAGAAGAAGCAGAATAAGGAGAAAGAGAAGGTGAAGTCTGGAGGGTGAATCAGAAGAAGCAGAAGAAGGAGAAGGAGAAGATGAAGTCTGGAGGGTGAATCAGAAGAAGTAGAAGAAGGAGAAGGAGAAGGTGAAGTCTGGAGGCTGAAGCAGAAGAAGTAGAAGAAGGAGAAGAAGAAGGTGAAGTCAGGAGGGTGAATCAGAAGAAGTAGAAGAAGAAGTAGGAGAAGGTGAAGTCAGGAGGGTGAATCAGAAGAAGCAGAAGAAGGAGAAGGAGAAGGTGAAGTCTGGAGGGTGAATCAGAAGAATCAGAAGAAGGAGAAGTAGAAGGTGAAGTCTGGAGGGTGAATCAGAAGAAGCAGAAGAAAGAGAAGGAGAAGGGGAAGTCTGGAGGGTGAAGCAGAAGAAACAGAAGAAGGAGAAGGAGAAGGTGAAGACTGGAGGGTGAATCAGAAGAAGTAGAAGAAGGAGAAGGAGAAGGTGAAGTCTGGAGGGTGAATCAGAAGAAGCAGAATAAGGAGAAGGAGAAGGTGAAGTCTGGAGGGTGAATCAGAAGAAGCAGAAAAAGGAGAAGGAGAAGGTGAAGTCTGAAGGGTGAATCAGAAGAAGTAGAAGAAGGAGAAGGAGAAGGTGAAGTCTGGAGGGTGAAGCAGAAGAAGTAGAAGAAGGAGCAGGAGAAGGTGAAGTCAGGAGGGTGAATCAGAAGAAGTAGAAGAAGGAGAAGGAGAAGATGAAGTCAGGAGGGTGAATCATAAGAAGCAGAAGAAGGAGAAGGAGAAGGTGAAGTCTGGAGGGTGAATCAGAAGAATCAGAAGAAGGAGAAGGAGAAGGTGAAGTCTGGAGGGTGAATCAGAAGAAGCAGAAGAAGGAGAAGGAGAAGGTGAAGTCTGGAGGGTGAAACAGAAGAAGTAGAAGAAGGAGAAGGAGAAGGTGAAGTCTGGAGGGTGAATCAGAAAAAGCAGAAGAAGGAGAAGGAGAAGGTGAAGTCTGGAGGGTGAATCAGAAGAAGCAGAAGAAGGAGAAGGAGAAGGTGAAGTCTGGAGGCTGAATCAGAAGAAGCAGAAGAAGGAGAAGGAGAAGGTGAAGTCTGGAGGGTGAATCAGAAGAAGCAGAATAAGGAGAAGGAGAAGGTGAAGTCTGGAGGGTGAATCAGAAGAAGCAGAAAAAGGAGAAGCAGAAGGTGAAGTCTGAAGGGTGAATCAGAAGAAGTAGAAGAAGGAGAAGGAGAAGGTGAAGTCTGCAGGGGGAAGCAGAAGAAGTAGAAGAAGGAGAAGGAGAAGGTGAAGTCAGGAGGGTGAATCAGAAGAAGTAGAAGAAGGAGAAGGAGAAGGTGAAGTCAGGAGGGTGAATCAGAAGAAGCAGAAGAAGGAGAAGGAGAAGGTGAAGTCTGGAGGGTGAATCAGAAGAATCAGAAGAAGGAGAAGGAGAAGGTGAAGTCTGGAGGGTGAATCAGAAGAAGCAGAAGAAAGAGAAGGAGAAGGTGAAGTCTGGAGGGTGAATCAGAAGAAGTAGAAGAAGGAGAAGGAGAAGGTGAAGTCTGGAGGGTGAATCAGAAAAAGCAGAAGAAGGAGAAGGAGAAGGTGAAGTCTGGAGGGTGAATCAGAAGAAGCAGAAGAAGGAGAAGGAGAAGGTGAAGTCTGGAGGGTGAATCAGAAGAAGCAGAATAAGGAGAAGGAGAAGGTGAAGTCTGGAGGGTGAATCAGAAGAAGCAGAAAAAGGAGAAGCAGAAGGTGAAGTCTGAAGGCTGAATCGGAAGAAGTAGAAGAAGGAGAAGGAGAAGGTGAAGTCTGGAGGGTGAAGCAGAAGAAGTAGAAGAAGGAGAAGGAGAAGGTGAAGTCAGGAGGGTGAATCAGAAGAAGTAGAAGAAGGAGAAGGAGAAGGTGAAGTCAGGAGGGTGAATCAGAAGAAGCAGAAGAAGGAGAAGGAGAAGGTGAAGTCTGGAGGGTGAATCAGAAGAATCAGAAGAAGGAGAAGGAGAAGGTGAAGTCTGGAGGGTGAATCAGAAGAAGCAGAAGAAAGAGACGGAGAAGGTGAAGTCTGGAGGGTGAAGCAGAAGAAACAGAAGAAGGAGAAGGAGAAGGTGAAGACTGGAGGGTGAATCAGAAGAAGTAGAAGAAGGAGAAGGAGAAGGTGAAGTCTGGAGGGTGAATCAGAAGAAGTAGAAGAAGGAGAAGGAGAAGGTGAAGTCTGGAGGGTGAATCAGAAGAAGCAGAAGAAGGAGAAGGAGAAGGTGAAGTCTGGAGGGTGAATCAGAAGAAGCAGAAGAAGGAGAAGGAGAAGATGAAGTCTGGAGGGTGAATCAGAAGAAGTAGAAGAAGGAGAAGGAGAAGGTGAGGTCTGGAGGGTGAATCAGAAGAAGCAGAAGAAGGAGAAGGAGAAGGTGAAGTCTGGAGGGTGAATCAGAAGAAGTAGAAGAAGGAGAAGGAGAAGGTGAAGTCAGGAGGGTGAATCAGAAGAACTAGAAGAAGGAGAAGGAGAAGGTGAAGTCAGGAGGGTGAATCAGAAGAAGCAGAAGAAGGAGAAGGAGAAGGTGAAGTAAGGAGGGTGAATCAGAAGAAGCAGAAGAAGGAGAAGGTGAAGGTGAAGTCTGGAGTGTGAAGCAGAAGAAGCAAAAGAAGGAGAAGGAGAAGGTGAAGTCTGGAGGGTGAATCAGAAGAAGTAGAAGAAGGAGAAGGAGAAGGTGAAGTCTGCAGGGGGAAGCAGAAGAAGTAGAAGAAGGAGAAGGAGAAGCTGAAGTCAGGAGGGTGAATCAGAAGAAGTAGAAGAAGGAGAAGGAGAAGGTGAAGTCAGGAGGGTGAATCAGAAGAAGCAGAAGAAGGAGAAGGAGAAGGTGAAGTCTGGAGGGTGAATCAGAAGAATCAGAAGAAGGAGAAGGAGAAGGTGAAGTCTGGAGGGTGAATCAGAAGAAGCAGAAGAAAGAGAAGGAGAAGGTGAAGTCTGGAGGGTGAATCAGAAGAAGTAGAAGAAGGAGAAGGAGAAGGTGAAGTCTGGAGGGTGAATCAGAAGAAGCAGAATAAGGAGAAGGAGAAGGTGAAGTCTGGAGGGTGAATCAGAAGAAGCAGAAGAAGGAGAAGCAGAAGGTGAAGTCTGAAGGGTGAATCAGAAGAAGTAGAAGAAGGAGAAGGAGAAGGTGAAGTCTGCAGGGGGAAGCAGAAGAAGTAGAAGAAGGAGAAGGAGAAGGTGAAGTCAGGAGGGTGAATCAGAAGAAGTAGAAGAAGGAGAAGGAGAAGGTGAAGTCAGGAGGGTGAATCAGAAGAAGCAGAAGAAGGAGAAGGAGAAGGTGAAGTCTGGAGGGTGAATCAGAAGAATCAGAAGAAGGAGAAGGAGAAGGTGAAGTCTGGAGGGTGAATCAGAAGAAGCAGAAGAAAGAGAAGGAGAAGGTGAAGTCTGGAGGGTGAATCAGAAGAAGTAGAAGAAGGAGAAGGAGAAGGTGAAGTCTGGAGGGTGAATCAGAAAAAGCAGAAGAAGGAGAAGGAGAAGGTGAAGTCTGGAGGGTGAATCAGAAGAAGCAGAAGAAGGAGAAGGAGAAGGTGAAGTCTGGAGGGTGAATCAGAAGAAGCAGAATAAGGAGAAGGAGAAGGTGAAGTCTGGAGGGTGAATCAGAAGAAGCAGAAAAAGGAGAAGCAGAAGGTGAAGTCTGAAGGCTGAATCGGAAGAAGTAGAAGAAGGAGAAGGAGAAGGTGAAGTCTGGAGGGTGAAGCAGAAGAAGTAGAAGAAGGAGAAGGAGAAGGTGAAGTCAGGAGGGTGAATCAGAAGAAGTAGAAGAAGGAGAAGGAGAAGGTGAAGTCAGGAGGGTGAATCAGAAGAAGCAGAAGAAGGAGAAGGAGAAGGTGAAGTCTGGAGGGTGAATCAGAAGAATCAGAAGAAGGAGAAGGAGAAGGTGAAGTCTGGAGGGTGAATCAGAAGAAGCAGAAGAAAGAGAAGGAGAAGGTGAAGTCTGGAGGGTGAAGCAGAAGAAACAGAAGAAGGAGAAGGAGAAGGTGAAGACTGGAGGGTGAATCAGAAGAAGTAGAAGAAGGAGAAGGAGAAGGTGAAGTCTGGAGGGTGAATCAGAAGAAGTAGAAGAAGGAGAAGGAGAAGGTGAAGTCTGGAGGGTGAATCAGAAGAAGCAGAAGAAGGAGAAGGAGAAGGTGAAGTCTGGAGGGTGAATCAGAAGAAGCAGAAGAAGGAGAAGGAGAAGATGAAGTCTGGAGGGTGAATCAGAAGAAGTAGAAGAAGGAGAAGGAGAAGGTGAGGTCTGGAGGGTGAATCAGAAGAAGCAGAAGAAGGAGAAGGAGAAGGTGAAGTCTGGAGGGTGAATCAGAAGAAGTAGAAGAAGGAGAAGGAGAAGGTGAAGTCAGGAGGGTGAATCAGAAGAACTAGAAGAAGGAGAAGGAGAAGGTGAAGTCAGGAGGGTGAATCAGAAGAAGCAGAAGAAGGAGAAGGAGAAGGTGAAGTAAGGAGGGTGAATCAGAAGAAGCAGAAGAAGGAGAAGGTGAAGGTGAAGTCTGGAGTGTGAAGCAGAAGAAGCAAAAGAAGGAGAAGGAGAAGGTGAAGTCTGGAGGGTGAATCAGAAGAAGTAGAAGAAGGAGAAGGAGAAGGTGAAGTCTGCAGGGGGAAGCAGAAGAAGTAGAAGAAGGAGAAGGAGAAGCTGAAGTCAGGAGGGTGAATCAGAAGAAGTAGAAGAAGGAGAAGGAGAAGGTGAAGTCAGGAGGGTGAATCAGAAGAAGCAGAAGAAGGAGAAGGAGAAGGTGAAGTCTGGAGGGTGAATCAGAAGAATCAGAAGAAGGAGAAGGAGAAGGTGAAGTCTGGAGGGTGAATCAGAAGAAGCAGAAGAAAGAGAAGGAGAAGGTGAAGTCTGGAGGGTGAATCAGAAGAAGTAGAAGAAGGAGAAGGAGAAGGTGAAGTCTGGAGGGTGAATCAGAAAAAGCAGAAGAAGGAGAAGGAGAAGGTGAAGTCTGGAGGGTGAATCAGAAGAAGCAGAAGAAGGAGAAGGAGAAGGTGAAGTCTGGAGGGTGAATCAGAAGAAGCAGAAGAAGGAGAAGGAGAAGGTGAAGTCTGGAGGGTGAATCAGAAGAAGCAGAATAAGGAGAAGGAGAAGGTGAAGTCTGGAGGGTGAATCAGAAGAAGCAGAAAAAGGAGAAGCAGAAGGTGAAGTCTGAAGGGTGAATCAGAAGAAGTAGAAGAAGGAGAAGGAGAAGGTGAAGTCTGGAGGGTGAAGCAGAAGAAGTAGAAGAAGGAGAAGGAGAAGGTGAAGTCAGGAGGGTGAATCAGAAGAAGTAGAAGAAGGAGAAGGAGAAGGAGAAGTCAGGAGGGTGAATCAGAAGAAGCAGAAGAAGGAGAAGGAGAAGGTGAAGTCTGGAGGGTGAATCAGAAGAATCAGAAGAAGGAGAAGGAGAAGGTGAAGTCTGGAGGGTGAATCAGAAGAAGCAGAAGAAAGAGAAGGAGAAGGTGAAGTCTGGAGGGTGAAGCAGAAGAAACAGAAGAAGGAGAAGGAGAAGGTGAAGACTGGAGGGTGAATCAGAAGAAGTAGAAGAAGGAGAAGGAGAAGGTGAGGTCTGTAGGGTGAATTCATTAGAAGTAGAAGAAGGAGAAGGAGAAGGTGAAGTCTGGAGGGTGAATCAGAAGAAGCAGAAGAAGGAGAAGGAGAAGGTGAAGTCTGGAGGGTGAATCAGAAGAAGCAGAAGAAGGAGAAGGAGAAGATGAAGTCTGGAGGGTGAATCAGAAGAAGTAGAAGAAGGAGAAGGAGAAGGTGAGGTCTGGAGGGTGAATCAGAAGAAGCAGAAGAAGGAGAAGGAGAAGGTGAAGTCTGGAGGGTGAATCAGAAGATGCAGAAGAAGGAGAAGGAGAAGGTGAAGTCTGGAGGGTGAATCAGAAGAAGCAGAAGAAGGAGAAGGAGAAGGTGAAGTCAGGAGGGTGAATCAGAAGAAGCAGAAGAAGGAGAAGGAGAAGGTGAAGTTAGGTGGGGGGATCAGAAGAAGCAGAAGAAGGAGAAGGAGCAGGTGATGTCAGGGGGATGAAGCAGAAGAAGTAGAAGAAGGAGAAGGAGAAGGTGAAGTCAGGACGGTGAAGCAGAAGAAGCAGAAGAAGGAGAAGGAGAAGGTGAAGTCTGGAGGGTGAATCAGAAGAAGTAGAAGAAGGAGAAGGAGAAGGTCAAGTCTGGAGGGTGAATCAGAAGAAGTAGAATAAGGAGAAGGAGAAGGTGAAGTCTGGAGGGTGAAGCAGAAGAAGTAGAAGAAGGAGAAGGAGAAGGTGAAGTCAGGAGGGAGAATCAGAAGAAGTAGAAGAAGGAGAAGGAGAAGGTGAAGTCAGGAGGGTGAATCAGAAGAAGCAGAAGAAGGAGAAGGAGAAGGTGAAGTCTGGAGGGTGAATCAGAAGAATCAGAAGAAGGAGAAGGAGAAGGTGAAGTCTGGAGGGTGAATCAGAAGAAGCAGAAGAAAGAGAAGGAGAAGGTGAAGTCTGGAGGGTGAATCAGAAGAAGTAGAAGAAGGAGAAGGAGAAGGTGAAGTCTGGAGTGTGAATCAGAAGAAGCAGAAGAAGGAGAAGGAGATGGTGAAGTCTAGAGGGTGAATCAGAAGAAGCAGAATAAGGAGAAGGAGAAGGTGAAGTCTGGAGGGTGAATCAGAAGAAGCAGAAGAAGGAGAAGGAGAAGGTGAAGTCTGGAGGGTGAATCAGAAGAAGTAGAAGAAGGAGAAGGTGAAGTCTGGAGGGTGAAGCAGAAGAAGTAGAAGAAGGAGAAGGAGAAGGTGAAGTCAGGAGGGTGAATCAGAAGAAGTAGAAGAAGGAGAAGGAGAAGGTGAAGTCAGGAGGGTGAATCAGAAGAAGCAGAAGAAGGAGAAGGAGAAGGTGAAGCCTGGAGGGTGAATCAGAAGAAGCAGAAGAAGGAGAAGGAGAAGATGAAGTCTGGAGGGTGAATCAGAAGAAGTAGAAGAAGGAGAAGGAGAAGGTGAAGTCTGGAGGGTGAAGCAGAAGAAGTAGAAGAAGGAGAAGGAGAAGGTGAAGTCAGGAGGGTGAATCAGAAGAAGTAGAAGAAGAAGTAGGAGAAGGTGAAGTCAGGAGGGTGAATCAGAAGAAGCAGAAGAAGGAGAAGGAGAAGGTGAAGTCTGGAGGGTGAATCAGAAGAATCAGAAGAAGGAGAAGTAGAAGGTGAAGTCTGGAGGGTGAATCAGATGAAGCAGAAGAAAGAGAAGGAGAAGGTGAAGTCTGGAGGGTGAAGCAGAAGAAACAGAAGAAGGAGAAGGAGAAGGTGAAGACTGGAGGGTGAATCAGAAGAAGTAGAAGAAGGAGAAGGAGAAGGTGAAGTCTGGAGGGTGAATCAGAAGAAGTAGAAGAAGGAGAAGGATAAGGTGAAGTCTGGAGGGTGAATCAGAAGAAGCAGAAGAAGGAGAAGGAGAAGGTTAAGTCTGGAGGGTGAATCAGAAGAAGCAGAAGAAGGAGAAGGAGAAGATGAAGTCTGGAGGGTGAATCAGAAGAAGTAGAAGAAGGAGAAGGAGAAGGTGAAGTCTGGAGGGTGAATCAGAAGTAGTAGAAGAAGGAGAAGGAGAAGGTGAAGTCTGGACGGTGAATCAGAAGAAACAGAAGAAGGAGAAGGTGAAGTCTGGAGGGTGAATAAGAAGAAGTAGAAGAAGGAGAAGGAGAAGGTGTAGTCTGGAGGGTGAATCAGAAGAAGTAGACGAAGGAGAAGGAGAAGGTGAAGTCTGGAGGGTGAATCAGAAGAAGCAGAAGAAGGAGAAGGAGAAGGTGAAGTCTGGAGGGTGAATCAGAAGAAGCAGAAGAAGGAGAAGGAGAAGGTGAAGTCTGGAGGGTGAATCAGAAGAAGCAGAATAAGGAGAAGGAGAAGGTGAAGTCTGGAGGGTGAATCAGAAGAAGCAGAAAAAGGAGAAGGAGAAGGTGAAGTCTGAAGGGTGAATCAGAAGAAGTAGAAGAAGGAGAAGGAGAAGGTGAAGTCTGGAGGGTGAAGCAGAAGAAGTAGAAGAAGGAGCAGGAGAAGGTGAAGTCAGGAGGGTGAATCAGAAGAAGTAGAAGAAGGAGAAGGAGAAGATGAAGTCAGGAGGGTGAATCATAAGAAGCAGAAGAAGGAGAAGGAGAAGGTGAAGTCTGGAGGGTGAATCAGAAGAATCAGAAGAAGGAGAAGGAGAAGGTGAAGTCTGGAGGGTGAATCAGAAGAAGCAGAAGAAGGAGAAGGAGAAGGTGAAGTCTGGAGGGAGAAGCAGAAGAAGTAGAAGAAGGAGAAGGAGAAGGTGAAGTCTGGAGGGTGAATTAGAAGAAGTAGAAGAAGGAGAAGGAGAAGGTGAAGTCTGGAGGGTGAATCAGAAGAAGCAGAAGAAAGAGAAGGAGAAGGTGAAGTCTGGAGGGTGAATCAGAAGAAGCAGAAGAAGGAGAAGGAGAAGGTGAAGTCTGGAGGGAGAAGCAGAAGAAGTAGAAGAAGGAGAAGGAGAAGGTGAAGTCTGGAGGGTGAATCAGAAGAAGTAGAAGAAGGAGAAGGAGAAGGTGAAGTCTGGAGGGTGAATCAGAAGAAGTAGAAGAAGGAGAAGGAGAAGGTGAAGTCTGGAGGGTGAATCAGAAGAAACAGAAGAAGGAGAAGGAGAAGGTGAAGTCTGGAGGGTGAATCAGAAGAAGTAGAAGAAGGAGAAGGAGAAGGTGTAGTCTGGAGGGTGAATCAGAAGAAGTAGACGAAGGAGAAGGAGAAGGTGAAGTCTGGAGGGTGAACCAGAAGAAGCAGAAGAAGGAGAAGGAGAAGGTGAAGTCTGGAGGGTGAATCAGAAGAAGTAGAAGAAGGAGAAGGAGAAGGTGAAGTCTGGAGGGTGGATCAGAAGAAGCAGAAGAAGGAGAAGGAGAAGGTGAAGTCTGGAGGGTGAATCAGCAGAAGCAGAAGAAGGAGAAGGAGAAGGTGAAGTCTGGAGGGTGAAACAGAAGAAGCAGAATAAGGAGAAGGAGAAGGTGAAGTCAGGAGGGTGAATCAGAAGAAGCAGAAGAAGGAAAAGGAGAATGTGAAGTAAGGAGGGTGAATCAGAAGAAGCAGAAGAAGGAGAAGGAGAAGGTGAATTCTGGAGTGTGAAGCAGAAGAAGCAAAAGAAGGAGAAGGAGAAGGTGAAGTCTGGAGGGTGAATCAGAAGAAGTAGAAGAAGGAGAAGGAGAAGGTGAAGTCTGCAGGGTGAAGCAGAAGAAGTAGAAGAAGGAGAAGGAGAAGGTGAAGTCAGGAGGGTGAATCAGAAGAAGTAGAAGAAGGAGAAGGAGAAGGTGAAGTCAGGAGGGTGAATCAGAAGAAGCAGAAGAAGGAGAAGGAGAAGGTGAAGTCTGGAGGGTGAATCAGAAGAAGCAGAAGAAGGAGAAGGAGAAGGTGAAGTCTGGAGGGTGAATCAGAAGAAGCAGAAGAAAGAGAAGGAGAAGGTGAAGTCTGGAGGGTGAATCAGAAGAAGTAGAAGAAGGAGAAGGAGAAGGTGAAGTCTGGAGGGTGAATCAGAAAATGCAGAAGAAGGAGAAGGAGAAGGTGAAGTCTGGAGGGTGAATCAGAAGAAGCAGAAGAAGGAGAAGGAGAAGGTGAAGTCTGGAGGGTGAATCAGAAGAAGCAGAAGAAGGAGAAGGAGAAGGTGAAGTCTGGAGGGTGAATCAGAAGAAGCAGAATAAGGAGAAGGAGAAGGTGAAGTCTGGAGGGTGAATCAGAAGAAGCAGAAAAAGGAGAAGGAGAAAGTGAAGTCTGAAGGGTGAATCAGAAGAAGTAGAAGAAGGAGAAGGAGAAGGTGAAGTCTGGAGGGTGAAGCAGAAGAAGTAGAAGAAGGAGAAGGAGAAGGTGAAGTCAGGAGGGTGAATCAGAAGAAGTAGAAGAAGGAGAAGGAGAAGGTGAAGTCAGGAGGGTGAATCAGAAGAAGCAGAAGAAGGAGAAGGAGAAGGTGAAGTCTGGAGGGTGAATCAGAAGAATCAGAAGAAGGAGAAGGAGAAGGTGAAGTCTGGAGGGTGAATCAGAAGAAGCAGAAGAAAGAGAAGGAGAAGGTGAAGTCTGGAGGGTGAAGCAGAAGAAACAGAAGAAGGAGAAGGAGAAGGTGTAGACTGGAGGGTGAATCAGAAGAAGTAGAAGAAGGAGAAGGAGAAGGTGAAGTCTGGAGGGTGAATCAGAAGAAGTAGAAGAAGGAGAAGGAGAAGGTGAAGTCTGGAGGGTGAATCAGAAGAAGCAGAAGAAGGAGAAGGAGAAGGTGAAGTCTGGAGGGTGAATCAGAAGAAGCAGAAGAAGGAGAAGGAGAAGATGAAGTCTGGAGGGTGAATCAGAAGAAGTAGAAGAAGGAGAAGGAGAAGGTGAGGTCTGGAGGGTGAATCAGAAGAAGCAGAAGAAGGAGAAGGAGAAGGTGAAGTCTGGATGGTGAATCAGAAGAAGCAGAGGAAGGAGAAGGAGAAGGTGAAGTCTGGAGGGTGAATCAGAAGAAGCAGAAGAAGGAGAAGGAGAAGGTGAAGTTAGGAGGGTGAATCAGAAGAAGCAGAAGAAGGAGAAGGAGAAGGTGAAGTTAGGAGGGTGAATCAGAAGAAGCAGAAGAAGGAGAAGGAGCAGGTGATGTCAGGGGGATGAAGCAGAAGAAGTAGAAGAAGGAGAAGGAGAAGGTGAAGTCAGGACGGTGAAGCAGAAGAAGCAGAAGAAGGAGAAGGAGAAGGTGAAGTCTGGAGGGTGAATCAGAAGAAGTAGAAGAAGGAGAAGGAGAAGGTCAAGTCTGGAGGGTGAATCAGAAGAAGTAGAATAAGGAGAAGGAGAAGGTGAAGTCTGGAGGGTGAAGCAGAAGAAGGAGAAGGAGAAGGTGAAGTCAGGAGGGTGAATCAGAAGAAGTAGAAGAAGGAGAAGGAGAAGGTGAAGTCAGGAGGGTGAATCAGAAGAAGCAGAAGAAGGAGAAGGAGAAGGTGAAGTCTGGAGGGTGAATCAGAAGAAGTAGAAGAAGGAGAAGGAGAAGGTGAAGTCTGGAGTGTGAATCAGAAGAAGCAGAAGAAGGAGAAGGAGAAGGTGAAGTCTAGAGGGTGAATCAGAAGAAGCAGAATAAGGAGAAGGAGAAGGTGAAGTCTGGAGGGTGAATCAGAAGAAGCAGAAGAAGGAGAAGGAGAAGGTGAAGTCTGGAGGGTGAATCAGAAGAAGTATAAGAAGGAGAAGGAGAAGGTGATGTCTGGGGGGTGAAGCAGAAGAAGTAGAAGAAGGAGAAGGAGAAGGTGAAGTCAGGAGGGTGAATCAGAAGAAGTAGAAGAAGGAGAAGGAGAAGGTGAAGTCAGGAGGGTGAATCAGAAGAAGCAGAAGAAGGAGAAGGAGAAGGTGAAGTCTGGAGGGTGAATCAGAAGAATCAGAAGAAGGAGAAGGAGAAGGTGAAGTCTGGAGGGTGAATCAGAAGAAGCAGAGGAAGGAGAAGGAGAAGGTGAAGTCTGGAGGGTGAATCAGAAGAAGCAGAATAAGGAGAAGGAGAAGGTGAAGTCTGGAGGGTGAATCAGAAGAAGCAGAATAAGGAGAAGGAGAAGGTGAAGTCTGGAGGGTGAATCAGAAGAAGCAGAAGAAGGAGAAGGAGAAGATGAAGTCTGGAGGGTGAATCAGAAGAAGTAGAAGAAGGAGAAGGAGAAGGTGAAGTCTGGAGGGTGAAGCAGAAGAAGTAGAAGAAGGAGAAGGAGAAGGTGAAGTCAGGAGGGTGTATCAGAAGAAGTAGAAGAAGAAGTAGGAGAAGGTGAAGTCAGGAGGGTGAATCAGAAGAAGCAGAAGAAGGAGAAGGAGAAGGTGAAGTCTGGAGGGTGAATCAGAAGAATCAGAAGAAGGAGAAGTAGAAGGTGAAGTCTGGAGTGTGAATCAGAAGAAGCAGAAGAAAGAGAAGGAGAAGGTGAAGTCTGGAGGGTGAAGCAGAAGAAACAGAAGAAGGAGAAGGAGAAGTTGAAGACTGGAGGGTGAATCAGAAGAAGTAGAAGAAGGAGAAGGAGAAGGTGAAGTCTGGAGGGTGAATCAGAAGAAGTAGAAGAAGGAGAAGGAGAAGGTGAAGTCTGGAGGGTGAATCCGAAGAAGCAGAAGAAGGAGAAGGAGAAGGTGAAGTCTGGAGGGTGAATCAGAAGAAGCAGAAGAAGGAGAAGGAGAAGATGAAGTCTGGAGGGTGAATCAGAAGAAGTAGAAGAAGGAGAAGGAGAAGGTGAAGTCTGGAGGGTGAATCAGAAGTAGGAGAAGAAGGAGAAGGAGAAGGTGAAGTCTGGACGGTGAATCAGAAGAAACAGAAGAAGGAGAAGGAGAAGGTGAAGTCTGGAGGGTGAATCAGAAGAAGTAGAAGAAGGAGAAGGAGAAGGTGTAGTCTGGAGGGTGAATCAGAAGAAGTAGACGAAGGAGAAGGAGAAGGTGAAGTCTGGAGGGTGAATCAGAAGAAGCAGAAGAAGGAGAAGGAGATGGTGAAGTCTGGAGGGTGAATCAGAAGAAGCAGAAGAAGGAGAAGGAGAAGGTGAAGTCTGGAGGGTGAATCAGAAGAAGCAGAAGAAGAAGAAGGAGAAGGTGAAGTCTGGAGGGTGAATCAGAAGAAGCAGAAAAAGGAGAAGGAGAAGGTGAAGTCTGAAGGGTGAATCAGAAGAAGTAGAAGAAGGAGAAGGAGAAGGTGAAGTCTGGAGGGTGAAGCAGAAGAAGTAGAAGAAGGAGCAGGAGAAGGTGAAGTCAGGAGGGTGAATCAGAAGAAGTAGAAGAAGGAGAAGGAGAAGATGAAGTCAGGAGGGTGAATCATAAGAAGCAGAAGAAGGAGAAGGAGAAGGTGAAGTCTGGAGGGTGAATCAGAAGAATCAGAAGAAGGAGAAGGAGAAGGTGAAGTCTGGAGGGTGAATCAGAAGAAGCAGAAGAAGGAGAAGGAGAAGGTGAAGTCTGGAGGGAGAAGCAGAAGAAGTAGAAGAAGGAGAAGGAGAAGGTGAAGTCTGGAGGGTGAATCAGAAGAAGTAGAAGAAGGAGAAGGAGAAGGTGAAGTCTGGAGGGTGAATCAGAAGAAGCAGAAGAAGGAGAAGGAGAAGGTGAAGTCTGGAGGGTGAATCAGAAGAAGCAGAAGAAGGAGAAGGAGAAGGTGAAGTCTGGAGGGTGAAACAGAAGAAGCAGAATAAGGAGAAGGAGAAGGTGAAGTCAGGAGGGTGAATCAGAAGAAGCAGAAGAAGGAGAAGGAGAAGGTGAAGTAAGGAGGGTGAATCAGAAGAAGCAGAAGAAGGAGAAGGAGAAGGTGAAGTCTGGAGTGTGAAGCAGAAGAAGCAAAAGAAGGAGTAGGAGAAGGTGAAGTCTGGAGGGTGAATCAGAAGAAGTAGAAGAAGGAGAAGGAGAAGGTGAAGTCTGGAGGGTGAAGCAGAAGAAGTAGAAGAAGGAGAAGGAGAAGGTGAAGTCAGGAGGGTGAATCAGAAGAAGTAGAAGAAGGAGAAGGAGAAGGTGAAGTCAGGAGGGTGAATCAGAAGAAGCAGAAGAAGGAGAAGGAGAAGGTGAAGTAAGGAGGGTGAATCAGAAGAAGCAGAAGAAGGAGAAGGAGAAGGTGAAGTCTGGAGTGTGAAGCAGAAGAAGCAAAAGAAGGAGAAGGAGAAGGTGAAGTCTGGAGGGTGAATCAGAAGAAGTAGAAGAAGGAGAAGGAGAAGGTGAAGTCTGCAGGGGGAAGCAGAAGAAGTAGAAGAAGGAGAAGGAGAAGGTGAAGTCAGGAGGGTGAATCAGAAGAAGTAGAAGAAGGAGAATGAGAAGGTGAAGTCAGGAGGGTGAATCAGAAGAAGCAGAAGAAGGAGAAGGAGAAGGTGAAGTCTGGAGGGTGAATCAGAAGAATCAGAAGAAGGAGAAGGAGAAGGTGAAGTCTGGAGGGTGAATCAGAAGAAGCAGAAGAAAGAGAAGGAGAAGGTGAAGTCTGGAGGGTGAATCAGAAGAAGTAGAAGAAGGAGAAGGAGAAGGTGAAGTCTGGAGGGTGAATCAGAAAAAGCAGAAGAAGGAGAAGGAGAAGGTGAAGTCTGGAGGGTGAATCAGAAGAAGCAGAAGAAGGAGAAGGAGAAGGTGAAGTCTGGAGGGTGAATCAGAAGAAGCAGAAGAAGGAGAAGGAGAAGGTGAAGTCTGGAGGGTGAATCAGAAGAAGCAGAATAAGGAGAAGGAGAAGGTGAAGTCTGGAGGGTGAATCAGAAGAAGCAGAAAAAGGAGAAGCAGAAGGTGAAGTCTGAAGGGTGAATCAGAAGAAGTAGAAGAAGGAGAAGGAGAAGGTGAAGTCTGGAGGGTGAAGCAGAAGAAGTAGAAGAAGGAGAAGGAGAAGGTGAAGTCAGGAGGGTGAATCAGAAGAAGTAGAAGAAGGAGAAGGAGAAGGTGAAGTCAGGAGGGTGAATCAGAAGAAGCAGAAGAAGGAGAAGGAGAAGGTGAAGTCTGGAGGGTGAATCAGAAGAATCAGAAGAAGGAGAAGGAGAAGGTGAAGTCTGAAGGGTGAATCAGAAGAAGCAGAAGAAGAAGAAGGAGAAGGTGAAGTCTGGAGGGTGAAGCAGAAGAAACAGAAGAAGGAGAAGGAGAAGGTGAAGACTGGAGGGTGAATCAGAAGAAGTAGAAGAAGGAGAAGGAGAAGGTGAAGTCTGTAGGGTGAATCAGAAGAAGTAGAAGAAGGAGAAGGAGAAGGTGAAGTCTGGAGGGTGAATCAGAAGAAGCAGAAGAAGGAGAAGGAGAAGGTGAAGTCTGGAGGGTGAATCAGAAGAAGCAGAAGAAGGAGAAGGAGAAGATGAAGTCTGGAGGGTGAATCAGAAGAAGTAGAAGAAGGAGAAGGAGAAGGTGAGGTCTGGAGGGTGAATCAGAAGAAGCAGAAGAAGGAGAAGGAGAAGGTGAAGTCTGGAGGGTGAATCAGAAGATGCAGAAGAAGGAGAAGGAGAAGGTGAAGTCTGGAGGGTGAATCAGAAGAAGCAGAAGAAGGAGAAGGAGAAGGTGAAGTCAGGAGGGTGAATCAGAAGAAGCAGAAGAAGGAGAAGGAGAAGGTGAAGTTAGGAGGGTGAATCAGAAGAAGCAGAAGAAGGAGAAGGAGCAGGTGATGTCAGGGGGATGAAGCAGAAGAAGTCGAAGAAGGAGAAGGAGAAGGTGAAGTCAGGACGGTGAAGCAGAAGAAGCAGAAGAAGGAGAAGGAGAAGGTGAAGTCTGGAGGGTGAATCAGAAGAAGTAGAAGAAGGAGAAGGCGAAGGTCAAGTCTGGAGGGTGAATCAGAAGAAGTAGAATAAGGAGAAGGAGAAGGTGAAGTCTGGAGGGTGAAGCAGAAGAAGTAGAAGAAGGAGAAGGAGAAGGTGAAGTCAGGAGGGTGAATCAGAAGAAGTAGAAGAAGGAGAAGGAGAAGGTGAAGTCAGGAGGGTGAATCAGAAGAAGCAGAAGAAGGAGAAGGAGAAGGTGAAGTCTGGAGGGTGAATCAGAAGAATCAGAAGAAGGAGAAGGAGAAGGTGAAGTCTGGAGGGTGAATCAGAAGAAGCAGAAGAAAGAGAAGGAGAAGGTGAAGTCTGGAGGGTGAATCAGAAGAAGTAGAAGAAGGAGAAGGAGAAGGTGAAGTCTGGAGTGTGAATCAGAAGAAGCAGAAGAAGGAGAAGGAGAAGGTGAAGTCTAGAGGGTGAATCAGAAGAAGCAGAATAAGGAGAAGGAGAAGGTGAAGTCTGGAGGGTGAATCAGAAGAAGCAGAAGAAGGAGAAGGAGAAGGTGAAGTCTGGAGGGTGAATCAGAAGAAGTAGAAGAAGGAGAAGGAGAAGGTGAAGTCTGGAGGGTGAAGCAGAAGAAGTAGAAGAAGGAGAAGGAGAAGGTGAAGTCAGGAGGGTGAATCAGAAGAAGTAGAAGAAGGAGAAGGAGAAGGTGAAGTCAGGAGGGTGAATCAGAAGAAGCAGAAGAAGGAGAAGGAGAAGGTGAAGTCTGCAGGGTGAATCAGAAGAATCAGAAGAAGGAGAAGGAGAAGGTGAAGTCTGGAGGGTGAATCAGAAGAAGCAGAGGAAGGAGAAGCAGAAGGTGAAGTCTGGAGGGTGTATCAGAAGAAGCAGAATAAGGAGAAGAAGAAGGTGAAGTCTGGAGGGTGAATCAGAAGAAGCAGAATAAGGAGAAAGAGAAGGTGAAGTCTGGAGGGTGAATCAGAAGAAGCAGAAGAAGGAGAAGGAGAAGATGAAGTCTGGAGGGTGAATCAGAAGAAGTAGAAGAAGGAGAAGGAGAAGGTGAAGTCTGGAGGGTGAAGCAGAAGAAGTAGAAGAAGGAGAAGGAGAAGGTGAAGTCAGGAGGGTGAATCAGAAGAAGTAGAAGAAGAAGTAGGAGAAGGTGAAGTCAGGAGGGTGAATCAGAAGAAGCAGAAGAAGGAGAAGGAGAAGGTGAAGTCTGGAGGGCGAATCAGAAGAATCAGAAGAAGGAGAAGTAGAAGGTGAAGTCTGGAGGGTGAATCAGAAGAAGCAGAAGAAAGAGAAGGAGAAGGTGAAGTCTGGAGGGTGAAGCAGAAGAAACAGAAGAAGGAGAAGGAGAAGGTGAAGACTGGAGGGTGAATCAGAAGAAGTAGAAGAAGGAGAAGGAGAAGGTGAAGTCTGGAGGGTGAATCAGAAGAAGTAGAAGAAGGAGAAGGATAAGGTGAAGTCTGGAGGGTGAATCAGAAGAAGCAGAAGAAGGAGAAGGAGAAGGTGAAGTCTGGAGGGTGAATCAGAAGAAGCAGAAGAAGGAGAAGGAGAAGATGAAGTCTGGAGGGTGAATCAGAAGAAGTAGAAGAAGGAGAAGGAGAAGGTGAAGTCTGAAGGGTGAATCAGAAGTAGTAGAAGAAGGAGAAGGAGAAGGTGAAGTCTGGACGGTGAATCAGAAGAAACAGAAGAAGGAGAAGGTGAAGTCTGGAGGGTGAATCAGAAGAAGTAGAAGAAGGAGAAGGAGAAGGTGTAGTCTGGAGGGTGAATCAGAAGAAGTAGACGAAGGAGAAGGAGAAGGTAAAGTCTGGAGGGTGAATCAGAAGAAGCAGAAGAAGGAGAAGGAGAAGGTGAAGTCTGGAGGGTGAATCAGAAGAAGCAGAAGAAGGAGAAGGAGAAGGTGAAGTCTGGAGGGTGAATCAGAAGAAGCAGAATAAGGAGAAGGAGAAGGTGAAGTCTGGAGGGTGAATCAGAAGAAGCAGAAAAAGGAGAAGGAGAAGCTGAAGTCTGAAGGGTGAATCAGAAGAAGTAGAAGAAGGAGAAGGAGAAGGTGAAGTCTGGAGGGTGAATCAGAAGAAGCAGAAGAAAGAGAAGGAGAAGGTGAAGTCTGGAGGGTGAATCAGAAGAAGCAGAAGAAGTAGAAGGAGAAGGTGAAGTCTGGAGGGAGAAGCAGAAGAAGTAGAAGAAGGAGAAGGAGAAGGTGAAGTCTGGAGGGTGAATCAGAAGAAGTAGAAGAAGGAGAAGGAGAAGGTGAAGTCTGGAGGGTGAATCAGAAGAAACAGAAGAAGGAGAAGGAGAAGGTGAAGTCTGGAGGGTGAATCAGAAGAAGTAGAAGAAGGAGAAGGAGAAGGTGTAGTCTGGAGGGTGAATCAGAAGAAGTAGACGAAGGAGAAGGAGAAGGTGAAGTCTGGAGGGTGAACTAGAAGAAGCAGAAGAAGGAGAAGGAGAAGGTGAAGTCTGGAGGGTGAATCAGAAGAAGTAGAAGAAGGAGAAGGAGAAGGTGAAGTCTGGAGGGTGGATCAGAAGAAGCAGAAGAAGGAGAAGGAGAAGGTGAAGTCTGGAGGGTGAATCAGAAGAAGCAGAAGAAGGAGAAGGAGAAGGTGAACTCTGAAGGGTGAAACAGAAGAAGCAGAATAAGGAGAAGGAGAGGTGAAGTCAGGAGGGTGAATCAGAAGAAGCAGAAGAAGGAGAAGGAGAAGGTGAAGTAAGGAGGGTGAATCAGAAGAAGCAGAAGAAGGAGAAGGAGAAGGTGAATTCTGGAGTGTGAAGCAGAAGAAGCAAAAGAAGGAGAAGGAGAAGGTGAAGTCTGGAGGGTGAATCAGAAGAAGTAGAAGAAGGAGAAGGAGAAGGTGAAGTCTGCAGGGTGAAGCAGAAGAAGTAGAAGAAGGAGAAGGAGAAGGTGAAGTCAGGAGGGTGAATCAGAAGAAGTAGAAGAAGGAGAAGGAGAAGGTGAAGTCAGGAGGGTGAATCAGAAGAAGCAGAAGAAGGAGAAGGAGAAGGTGAAGTCTGGAGGGTGAATCAGAAGAATCAGAAGAAGGAGAAGGAGAAGGTGAAGTCTGGAGGGTGAATCAGAAGAAGCAGAAGAAAGAGAAGGAGAAGGTGAAGTCTGGAGGGTGAATCAGAAGAAGTAGAAGAAGGAGAAGGAGAAGGTGAAGTCTGGAGGGTGAATCAGAAAAAGCAGAAGAAGGAGAAGGAGAAGGTGAAGTCTGGAGGGTGAATCAGAAGAAGCAGAAGAAGGAGAAGGAGAAGGTGAAGTCTGGAGGGTGAATCAGAAGAAGCAGAAGAAGGAGAAGGAGAAGGTGAAGTCTGGAGGGTGAATCAGAAGAAGCAGAATAAGGAGAAGGAGAAGGTGAAGTCTGGAGGGTGAATCAGAAGAAGCAGAAAAAGGAGAAGGAGAAAGTGAAGTCTGAAGGGTGAATCAGAAGAAGTAGAAGAAGGAGAAGGAGAAGGTGAAGTCTGGAGGTTGAAGCAGAAGAAGTAGAAGAAGGAGAAGGAGAAGGTGAAGTCAGGCGGGTGAATCAGAAGAAGTAGAAGAAGGAGAAGGAGAAGGTGAAGTCAGGAGGGTGAATCAGAAGAAGCAGAAGAAGGAGAAGGAGAAGGTGAAGTCTGGAGGGTGAATCAGAAGAATCAGAAGAAGGGGAAGGAGAAGGTGAAGTCTGGAGGGTGAATCAGAAGAAGCAGAAGAAAGAGAAGGAGAAGGTGAAGTCTGGAGGGTGAAGCAGAAGAAACAGAAGAAGGAGAAGGAGAAGGTGAAGACTGGAGGGTGAATCAGAAGAAGTAGAAGAAGGAGAAGGAGAAGGTGAAGTCTGGAGGGTGAATCAGAAGAAGTAGAAGAAGGAGAAGGAGAAGGTAAAGTCTGGAGGGTGGATCAGAAGAAGCAGAAGAAGGAGAAGGAGAAGGTGAAGTCTGGAGGGTGAATCAGAAGAAGCAGAAGAAGGAGAAGGAGAAGATGAAGTCTGGAGGGTGAATCAGAAGAAGTAGAAGAAGGAGAAGGAGAAGGTGAGGTCTGGAGGGTGAATCAGAAGAAGCAGAAGAAGGAGAAGGAGAAGGTGAAGTCTGGAGGGTGAATCAGAAGAAGCAGAAGAAGGAGAAGGAGAAGGTGAAGCCTGGAGGGTGAATCAGAAGAAGCAGAAGAAGGAGAAGGAGAAGGTGAAGTCAGGAGGGTGAATCAGAAGAAGCAGAAGAAGGAGAAGGAGAAGGTGAAGTTAGGAGGGTGAATCAGAAGAAGCAGAAGAAGGAGAAGGAGCAGGTGATGTCAGGGGGATGAAGCAGAAGAAGTAGAAGAAGGAGAATGAGAAGGTGAAGTCAGGACGGTGAAGCAGAAGAAGCAGAAGAAGTAGAAGGAGAAGGTGAAGTCTGGAGGGTGAATCAGAAGAAGTAGAAGAAGGAGAAGGAGAAGGTCAAGTCTGGAGGGTGAATCAGAAGAAGTAGAATAAGGAGAAGGAGAAGGTGAAGTCTGGAGGGTGAAGCAGAAGAAGGAGAAGGAGAAGGTGAAGTCAGGAGGGTGAATCAGAAGAAGTGGAAGAAGGAGAAGGAGAAGGTGAAGTCAGGAGGGTGAATCAGAAGAAGCAGAAGAAGGAGAAGGAGAAGGTGAAGTCTGGAGGGTGAATCAGAAGAAGTAGAAGAAGGAGAAGGAGAAGGTGAAGTCTGGAGTGTGAATCAGAAGAAGCAGAAGAAGGAGAAGGAGAAGGTGAAGTCTAGAGGGTGAATCAGAAGAAGCAGAATAAGGAGAAGGAGAAGGTGAAGTCTGGAGGGTGAATCAGAAGAAGCAGAAGAAGGAGAAGGAGAAGGTGAAGTCTGGAGGGTGAATCAGAAGAAGTAGAAGAAGGAGAAGGAGAAGGTGAAGTCTGGGGGGTGAAGCAGAAGAAGTAGAAGAAGGAGAAGGAGAAGGTGAAGTCAGGAGGGTGAATCAGAAGAAGTAGAAGAAGGAGAAGGAGAAGGTGAAGTCAGGAGGGTGAATCAGAAGAAGCAGAAGAAGGAGAAGGAGAAGGTGAAGTCTGGAGTGTGAATCAGAAGAAGCAGAAGAAGGAGAAGGAGAAGGTGAAGTCTAGAGGGTGAATCAGAAGAAGCAGAATAAGGAGAAGGAGAAGGTGAAGTCTGGAGGGTGAATCAGAAGAAGCAGAAGAAGGAGAAGGAGAAGGTGAAGTCTGGAGGGTGAATCAGAAGAAGTAGAAGAAGGAGAAGGAGAAGGTGAAGACTGGAGGGTGAAGCAGAAGAAGTAGAAGAAGGAGAAGGAGAAGGTGAAGTCAGGAGGGTGAATCAGAAGAAGTAGAAGAAGGAGAAGGAGAAGGTGAAGTCAGGAGGGTGAATCAGAAGAAGCAGAAGAAGGAGAAGGAGAAGGTGAAGTCTGCAGGGTGAATCAGAAGAATCAGAAGAAGGAGAAGGAGAAGGTGAAGTCTGGAGGGTGAATCAGAAGAAGCAGAGGAAGGAGAAGCAGAAGGTGAAGTCTGGAGGGTGTATCAGAAGAAGCAGAATAAGGAGAAGGAGAAGTTGAAGTCTGGAGGGTGAATCAGAAGAAGCAGAATAAGGAGAAAGAGAAGGTGAAGTCTGGAGGGTGAATCAGAAGAAGCAGAAGAAGGAGAAGGAGAAGATGAAGTCTGGAGGGTGAATCAGAAGAAGTAGAAGAAGGAGAAGGAGAAGGTGAAGTCTGGAGGGTGAAGCAGAAGAAGTAGAAGAAGGAGAAGGGGAAGGTGAAGTCAGGAGGGTGAATCAGAAGAAGTAGAAGAAGAAGTAGGAGAAGGTGAAGTCAGGAGGGTGAATCAGAAGAAGCAGAAGAAGGAGAAGGAGAAGGTGAAGTCTGGAGGGTGAATCAGAAGAATCAGAAGAAGGAGAAGTAGAAGGTGAAGTCTGGAGGGTGAATCAGAAGAAGCAGAAGAAAGAGAAGGAGAAGGTGAAGTCTGGAGGGTGAAGCAGAAGAAACAGAAGAAGGAGAAGGAGAAGGTGAAGACTGGAGGGTGAATCAGAAGAAGTAGAAGAAGGAGAAGGAGAAGGTGAAGTCTGGAGGGTGAATCAGAAGAAGTAGAAGAAGGAGAAGGATAAGGTGAAGTCTGGAGGGTGAATCAGAAGAAGCAGAAGAAGGAGAAGGAGAAGGTGAAGTCTGGAGGGTGAATCAGAAGAAGCAGAAGAAGGAGAAGGAGAAGATGAAGTCTGGAGGGTGAATCAGAAGAAGTAGAAGAAGGAGAAGGAGAAGGTGAAGTCTGGAGGGTGAATCAGAAGTAGTAGAAGAAGGAGAAGGAGAAGGTGAAGTCTGGACGGTGAATCAGAAGAAACAGAAGAAGGAGAAGGTGAAGTCTGGAGGGTGAATCAGAAGAAGTAGAAGAAGGAGAAGGAGAAGGTGTAGTCTGGAGGGTGAATCAGAAGAAGTAGACGAAGGAGAAGGAGAAGGTGAAGTCTGGAGGGTGAATCAGAAGAAGCAGAAGAAGGAGAAGGAGAAGGTGAAGTCTGGAGGGTGAATCAGAAGAAGCAGAAGAAGGAGAAGGAGAAGGTGAAGTCTGGAGGGTGAATCAGAAGAAGCAGAATAAGGAGAAGGAGAAGGTGAAGTCTGGAGGGTGAATCAGAAGAAGCAGAAAAAGGAGAAGGAGAAGGTGAAGTCTGAAGGGTGAATCAGAAGAAGTAGAAGAAGGAGAAGGAGAAGGTGAAGTCTGGAGGGTGAAGCAGAAGAAGTAGAAGAAGGAGCAGGAGAAGGTGAAGTCAGGAGGGTGAATCAGAAGAAGTAGAAGAAGGAGAAGGAGAAGATGAAGTCAGGAGGGTGAATCATAAGAAGCAGAAGAAGGAGAAGGAGAAGGTGAAGTCTGGAGGGTGAATCAGAAGAATCAGAAGAAGGAGAAGGTGAAGTCTGGAGGGTGAATCAGAAGAAGCAGAAGAAGGAGAAGGAGAAGGTGAAGTCTGGAGGGAGAAGCAGAAGAAGTAGAAGAAGGAGAAGGAGAAGGTGAAGTCTGGAGGGTGAATCAGAAGAAGTAGAAGAAGGAGAAGGAGAAGGTGAAGTCTGGAGGGTGAATCAGAAGAAGCAGAAGAAAGAGAAGGAGAAGGTGAAGTCTGGAGGGTGAATCAGAAGAAGCAGAAGAAGTAGAAGGAGAAGGTGAAGTCTGGAGGGAGAAGCAGAAGAAGTAGAAGAAGGAGAAGGAGAAGTTGAAGTCTGGAGGGTGAATCAGAAGAAGTAGAAGAAGGAGAAGGAGAAGGTGAAGTCTGGAGGGTGAATCAGAAGAAACAGAAGAAGGAGAAGGAGAAGGTGAAGTCTGGAGGGTGAATCAGAAGAAGTAGAAGAAGGAGAAGGAGAAGGTGTAGTCTGGAGGGTGAATCAGAAGAAGTAGACGAAGGAGAAGGAGAAGGTGAAGTCTGGAGGGTGAACTAGAAGAAGCAGAACAAGGAGAAGGAGAAGGTGAAGTCTGGAGGGTGAATCAGAAGAAGTAGAAGAAGGAGAAGGAGAAGGTGAAGTCTGGAGGGTGGATCAGAAGAAGCAGAAGAAGGAGAAGGAGAAGGTGAAGTCTGGAGGCTGAATCAGAAGAAGCAGAAGAAGGAGAAGGAGAAGGTGAAGTCTGGAGGGTGAAACAGAAGAAGCAGAATAAGGAGAAGGAGAAGGTGAAGTCAGGAGGGTGAATCAGAAGAAGCAGAAGAAGGAGAAGGAGAAGGTGAAGTAAGGAGGGTGAATCAGAAGAAGCAGAAGAAGGAGAAGGAGAAGGTGAATTCTGGAGTGTGAAGCAGAAGAAGCAAAAGAAGGAGAAGGAGAAGGTGAAGTCTGGAGGGTGAATCAGAAGAAGTAGAAGAAGGAGAAGGAGAAGGTGAAGTCTGCAGGGTGAAGCAGAAGAAGTAGAAGAAGGAGAAGGAGAAGGTGAAGTCAGGAGGGTGAATCAGAAGAAGTAGAAGAAGGAGAAGGAGAAGGTGAAGTCAGGAGGGTGAATCAGAAGAAGCAGAAGAAGGAGAAGGAGAAGGTGAAGTCTGGAGGGTGAATCAGAAGAATCAGAAGAAGGAGAAGGAGAAGGTGAAGTCTGGAGGGTGAATCAGAAGAAGCAGAAGAAAGAGAAGGAGAAGGTGAAGTCTGGAGGGTGAATCAGAAGAAGTAGAAGAAGGAGAAGGAGAAGGTGAAGTCTGGAGGGTGAATCAGAAAAAGCAGAAGAAGGAGAAGGAGAAGGTGAATTTGGAGGGTGAATCAGAAGAAGCAGAAGAAGGAGAAGGAGAAGGTGAAGTCTGGAGGGTGAATCAGAAGAAGCAGAAGAAGGAGAAGGAGAAGGTGAAGTCTGGAGGGTGAATCAGAAGAAGCAGAATAAGGAGAAGGAGAAGGTGAAGTCTGGTGGGTGAGTCAGAAGAAGCAGAAAAAGGAGAAGGAGAAAGTGAAGTCTGAAGGGTGAATCAGAAGAAGTAGAAGAAGGAGAAGGAGAAGGTGAAGTCTGGAGGGTGAAGCAGAAGAAGTAGAAGAAGGAGAATGAGAAGGTGAAGTCAGGCGGGTGAATCAGAAGAAGTAGAAGAAGGAGAAGGAGAAGGTGAAGTCAGGAGGGTGAATCAGAAGAAGCAGAAGAAGGAGAAGGAGAAGGTGAAGTCTGGAGGGTGAATCAGAAGAATCAGAAGAAGGAGAAGGAGAAGGTGAAGTCTGGAGGGTGAATCAGAAGAAGCAGAAGAAAGTGAAGGAGAAGGTGAAGTCTGGAGGGTGAAGCAGAAGAAACAGAAGAAGGAGAAGGAGAAGGTGAAGACTGGAGGGTGAATCAGAAGAAGTAGAAGAAGGAGAAGGAGAAGGTGAAGTCTGGAGGGTGAATCAGAAGAAGTAGAAGAAGGAGAAGGAGAAGGTGAAGTCTGGAGGGTGAATCAGAAGAAGCAGAAGAAGGAGAACTAGAAGGTGAAGTCTGGAGGGTGAATCAGAAGAAGCAGAAGAAGGAGAAGGAGAAGATGAAGTCTGGAGGGTGAATCAGAAGAAGTAGAAGAAGGAGAAGGAGAAGGTGAGGTCTGGAGGGTGAATCAGAAGAAGCAGAAGAAGGAGAAGGAGAAGGTGAAGTCTGGAGGGTGAATCAGAAGAAGCAGAAGAAGGAGAAGGAGAAGGTGAAGTCTGGAGGGTGAATCAGAAGAAGCAGAAGAAGGAGAAGGAGAAGGTGAAGTCAGGAGGGTGAATCAGAAGAAGCAGAAGAAGGAGAAGGAGAAGGTGAAGTTAGGAGGGTGAATCAGAAGAAGCAGAAGAAGGAGAAGGAGCAGGTGATGTCAGGGGGATGAAGCAGAAGAAGTAGAAGAAGGAGAAGGAGAAGGTGAAGTCAGGACGGTGAAGCAGAAGAAGCAGAAGAAGGAGAAGGAGAAGGTGAAGTCTGGAGGGTGAATCAGAAGAAGTAGAAGAAGGAGAAGGAGAAGGTCAAGTCTGGAGGGTGAATCAGAAGAAGTAGAATAAGGAGAAGGAGAAGGTGAAGTCTGGAGGGTGAAGCAGAAGAAGGAGAAGGAGAAGGTGAAGTCAGGAGGGTGAATCAGAAGAAGTAGAAGAAGGAGAAGGAGAAGGTGAAGGCAGGAGGGTGAATCAGAAGAAGCAGAAGAAGGAGAAGGAGAAGGTGAAGTCTGGAGGGTGAATCAGAAGAAGTAGAAGAAGGAGAAGGAGAAGGTGAAGTCTGGAGTGTGAATCAGAAGAAGCAGAAGAAGGAGAAGGAGAAGGTGAAGTCTAGAGGGTGAATCAGAAGAAGCAGAATAAGGAGAAGGAGAAGGTGAAGTCTGGAGGGTGAATCAGAAGAAGCAGAAGAAGAAGAAGGAGAAGGTGAAGTCTGGAGGGTGAATCAGAAGAAGTAGAAGAAGGAGAAGGAGAAGGTGAAGTCTGGGGGGTGAAGCAGAAGAAGTAGAAGAAGGAGAAGGAGAAGGTGAAGTCAGGAGGGTGAATCAGAAGAAGTAGAAGAAGGAGAAGGAGAAGGTGAAGTCAGGAGGGTGAATCAGAAGAAGCAGAAGAAGGAGAAGGAGAAGGTGAAGTCTGGAGGGTGAATCAGAAGAATCAGAAGAAGGAGAAGGAGAAGGTGAAGTCTGGAGGGTGAATCAGAAGAAGCAGAGGAAGGAGAAGGAGAAGGTGAAGTCTGGAGGGTGAATCAGAAGAAGCAGAATAAGGAGAAGGAGAAGGTGAAGTCTGGAGGGTGAATCAGAAGAAGCAGAATAAGGAGAAGGAGAAGGTGAAGTCTGGAGGGTGAATCAGAAGAAGCAGAAGAAGGAGAAGGAGATGATGAAGTCTGGAGGGTGAATCAGAAGAAGTAGAAGAAGGAGAAGGAGAAGGTGAAGTCTGGAGGGTGAAGCAGAAGAAGTAGAAGAAGGAGAAGGAGAAGGTGAAGTCAGGAGGGTGTATCAGAAGAAGTAGAAGAAGAAGTAGGAGAAGGTGAAGTCAGGAGGGTGAATCAGAAGAAGCAGAAGAAGGAGAAGGAGAAGGTGAAGTCTGGAGGGTGAATCAGAAGAATCAGAAGAAGGAGAAGTAGAAGGTGAAGTCTGGAGGGTGAATCAGAAGAAGCAGAAGAAAGAGAAGGAGAAGGTGAAGTCTGGAGGGTGAAGCAGAAGAAACAGAAGAAGGAGAAGGAGAAGGTGAAGACTGGAGGGTGAATCAGAAGAAGTAGAAGAAGGAGAAGGAGAAGGTGAAGTCTGGAGGGTGAATCAGAAGAAGTAGAAGAAGGAGAAGGAGAAGGTGAAGTCTGGAGGGTGAATCAGAAGAAGCAGAAGAAGGAGAAGGAGAAGGTGAAGTCTGGAGGGTGAATCAGAAGAAGCAGAAGAAGGAGAAGGAGAAGATGAAGTCTGGAGGGTGAATCAGAAGAAGTAGAAGAAGGAGAAGGAGAAGGTGAAGTCTGGAGGGTGAATCAGAAGTAGGAGAAGAAGGAGAAGGAGAAGGTGAAGTCTGGACGGTGAATCAGAAGAAACAGAAGAAGGTGAAGGAGAAAGTGAAGTCTGGAGGGTGAATCAGAAGAAGTAGAAGAAGGAGAAGGAGAAGGTGTAGTCTGGAGGGTGAATCAGAAGAAGTAGACGAAGGAGAAGGAGAAGGTGAAGTCTGGAGGGTGAATCAGAAGAAGCAGAAGAAGGAGAAGGAGAAGGTGAAGTCTGGAGGGTGAATCAGAAGAAGCAGAAGAAGGAGAAGGAGAAGGTGAAGTCTGGAGGGTGAATCAGAAGAAGCAGAATAAGGAGAAGGAGAAGGTGAAGTCTGGAGGGTGAATCAGAAGAAGCAGAAAAAGGAGAAGGAGAAGGTGAAGTCTGAAGGGTGAATCAGAAGAAGTAGAAGAAGGAGAAGGAGAAGGTGAAGTCTGGAGGGTGAATCAGAAGAAGCAGAAGAAGGAGAAGGAGAAGGTGAAGTCTGGAGGGTGAAACAGAAGAAGCAGAATAAGGAGAAGGAGAAGGTGAAGTCAGGAGGGTGAATCAGAAGAAGCAGAAGAAGGAGAAGGAGAAGGTGAAGTAAGGAGGGTGAATCAGAAGAAGCAGAAGAAGGAGAAGGAGAAGGTGAAGTCTGGATGGTGAATCAGAAGAATCAGAAGAAGGAGAAGGAGAAGGTGAAGTCTGGAGGGTGAATCAGAAGAAGCAGAAGAAGGAGAAGGAGAAGGTGAAGTCTGGAGGGAGAAGCAGAAGAAGTAGAAGAAGGAGAAGGAGAAGGTGAAGTCTGGAGGGTGAATCAGAAGAAGTAGAAGAAGGAGAAGGAGAAGGTGAAGTCTGGAGGGTGAATCAGAAGAAGCAGAAGAAGGAGAAGGAGAAGGTGAAGTCTGGAGGGTGAATCAGAAGAAGCAGAAGAAGGAGAAGGAGAAGGTGAAGTCTGGAGGGTGAAACAGAAGAAGCAGAATAAGGAGAAGGAGAAGGTGAAGTCAGGAGGGTGAATCAGAAGAAGCAGAAGAAGGAGAAGGAGAAGGTGAAGTAAGGAGGGTGAATCAGAAGAAGCAGAAGAAGGAGAAGGAGAAGGTGAAGTCTGGAGTGTGAAGCAGAAGAAGCAAAAGAAGGAGTAGGAGAAGGTGAAGTCTGGAGGGTGAATCAGAAGAAGTAGAAGAAGGAGAAGGAGAAGGTGAAGTCTGGAGGGTGAAGCAGAAGAAGTAGAAGAAGGAGAAGGAGAAGGTGAAGTCAGGAGGGTGAATCAGAAGAAGTAGAAGAAGGAGAAGGAGAAGGTGAAGTCAGGAGGGTGAATCAGAAGAAGCAGAAGAAGGAGAAGGAGAAGGTGAAGTCTGGAGGGTGAATCAGAAGAATCAGAAGAAGGAGAAGGAGGAGGTGAAGTCTGGAGGGTGAATCAGAAGAAGCAGAAGAAAGAGAAGGAGAAGGTGAAGTCTGGAGGGTGAATCAGAAGAAGCAGAAGAAGGAGAAGGAGAAGGTGAAGTCTGGAGGGAGAAGCAGAAGAAGTAGAAGAAGGAGAAGGAGAAGGTGAAGTCTGGAGGGTGAATCAGAAGAAGTAGAAGAAGGAGAAGGAGAAGGTGAAGTCTGGAGGGTGAATCAGAAGAAACAGAAGAAGGAGAAGGAGAAGGTGAAGTCTGGAGGGTGAATCAGAAGAAGTAGAAGAAGGAGAAGGAGAAGGTGTAGTCTGGAGGGTGAATCAGAAGAATTAGACGAAGGAGAAGGAGAAGGTGAAGTCTGGAGGGTGAACCAGAAGAAGCAGAAGAAGGAGAAGGAGAACGTGAAGTCTGGAGGGTGAATCAGAAGAAGTAGAAGAAGGAGAAGGAGAAGGTGAAGTCTGGAGGGTGAATCAGAAGAAGCAGAAGAAGGAGAAGGAGAAGGTGAAGTCTGGAGGGTGAATCAGAAGAAGCAGAAGAAGGAGAAGGAGAAGGTGAAGTCTGGAGGGTGAAACAGAAGAAGCAGAATAAGGAGAAGGAGAAGGTGAAGTCAGGAGGGTGAATCAGAAGAAGCAGAAGAAGGAGAAGGAGAAGGTGAAGTAAGGAGGGTGAATCAGAAGAAGCAGAAGAAGGAGAAGGAGAAGGTGAAGTCTGGAGTGTGAAGCAGAAGAAGCAAAAGAAGGAGAAGGAGAAGGTGAAGTCTGGAGGGTGAATCAGAAGAAGTAGAATAAGGAGAAGGAGAAGGTGAAGTCTGGAGGGTGAAGCAGAAGAAGTAGAAGAAGGAGAAGGAGAAGGTGAAGTCAGGAGGGTGAATCAGAAGTAGTAGAAGAAGGAGAAGGAGAAGGTGAAGTCAGGAGGGTGAATCAGAAGAAGCAGAAAAGGAGAAGGAGAAGGTGAAGTCTGGAGGGTGAATCAGAAGAATCAGAAGAAGGAGAAGGAGAAGGTGAAGTCTGGAGGGTGAATCAGAAGAAGCAGAAGAAAGAGAAGGAGAAGGTGAAGTCTGGAGGGTGAATCAGAAGAAGCAGAAGAAGGAGAAGGAGAAGGTGAAGTCAGGAGGGTGAATCAGAAGAAGCAGAAGAAGGAGAAGGAGAAGGTGAAGTTTGGAGGGTGAATCAGAAGAAGCAGAAGAAGGAGAAGGAGCAGGTGATGTCAGGGGGATGAAGCAGAAGAAGTAGAAGAAGGAGAAGGAGAAGGTGAAGTCAGGACGGTGAAGCAGAAGAAGCAGAAGAAGGAGAAGGAGAAGGTGAAGTCTGGAGGGTGAATCAGAAGAAGTAGAAGAAGGAGAAGGAGAAGGTCAAGTCTGGAGGATGAATCAGAAGAAGTAGAATAAGGAGAAGGAGAAGGTGAAGTCTGGAGGGTGAAGCAGAAGAAGTAGAAGAAGGAGAAGGAGAAGGTGAAGTCAGGAGGGTGAATCAGAAGAAGTAGAAGAAGGAGAAGGAGAAGGTGAAATCAGGAGGGTGAATCAGAAGAAGCAGAAGAAGGAGAAGGAGAAGGTGAAGTCTGGAGGGTGAATCAGAAGAATCAGAAGAAGGAGAAGGAGAAGGTGAAGTCTGGAGGGTGAATCAGAAGAAGCAGAAGAAAGAGAAGGAGAAGGTGAAGTCTGGAGTGTGAATCAGAAGAAGCAGAAGAAGGAGAAGGAGAAGGTGAAGTCTAGAGGGTGAATCAGAAGAAGCAGAATAAGGAGAAGGAGAAGGTGAAGTCTGGAGGGAGAATCAGAAGAAGCAGAAGTAGGAGAAGGAGAAGGTGAAGTCTGGAGGGTGAACCAGAAGAAGCAGAAGAAGGAGAAGGAGAAGGTGAAGTCTGGAGGGTGAATCAGAAGAAGTAGAAGAAGGAGAAGGAGAAGGTGAAGTCTGGAGGGTGAATCAGAAGAAGCAGAAGAAGGAGAAGGAGAAGGTGAAGTCTGAAGGTGAATCAGAAGAAGCAGAAGAAGGAGAAGGAGAAGGTGAAGTCTGGAGGGTGAAACAGAAGAAGCAGAATAAGGAGAAGAAGAAGGTGAAGTCAGGAGGGTGAATCAGAAGAAGCAGAAGAAGGAGAAGGAGAAGGTGAAGTCTGGAGGGTGAAACAGAAGAAGCAGAATAAGGAGAAGGAGAAGGTGAAGTCAGGAGGGTGAATCAGAAGAAGCAGAAGAAGGAGAAGGAGAAGGTGAAGTAAGGAGGGTGAATCAGAAGAAGCAGAAGAAGGAGAAGGAGAAGGTGAAGTCTGGAGTGTGAAGCAGAAGAAGCAAAAGAAGGAGAAGGAGAAGGTGAAGTCTGGAGGGTGAATCAGAAGAAGTAGAATAAGGAGAAGGAGAAGGTGAAGTCTGGAGGGTGAAGCAGAAGAAGTAGAAGAAGGAGAAGGAGAAGGTGAAGTCAGGAGGGTGAATCAGAAGTAGTAGAAGAAGGAGAAGGAGAAGGTGAAGTCAGGAGGGTGAATCAGAAGAAGCAGAAAAGGAGAAGGAGAAGGTGAAGTCTGGAGGGTGAATCAGAAGAATCAGAAGAAGGAGAAGGAGAAGGTGAAGTCTGGAGGGTGAATCAGAAGAAGCAGAAGAAAGAGAAGGAGAAGGTGAAGTCTGGAGGGTGAATCAGAAGAAGCAGAAGAAGGAGAAGGAGAAGGTGAAGTCAGGAGGGTGAATCAGAAGAAGCAGAAGAAGGAGAAGGAGAAGGTGAAGTTTGGAGGGTGAATCAGAAGAAGCAGAAGAAGGAGAAGGAGCAGGTGATGTCAGGGGGATGAAGCAGAAGAAGTAGAAGAAGGAGAAGGAGAAGGTGAAGTCAGGACGGTGAAGCAGAAGAAGCAGAAGAAGGAGAAGGAGAAGGTGAAGTCTGGAGGGTGAATCAGAAGAAGTAGAAGAAGGAGAAGGAGAAGGTCAAGTCTGGAGGATGAATCAGAAGAAGTAGAATAAGGAGAAGGAGAAGGTGAAGTCTGGAGGGTGAAGCAGAAGAAGTAGAAGAAGGAGAAGGAGAAGGTGAAGTCAGGAGGGTGAATCAGAAGAAGTAGAAGAAGGAGAAGGAGAAGGTGAAATCAGGAGGGTGAATCAGAAGAAGCAGAAGAAGGAGAAGGAGAAGGTGAAGTCTGGAGGGTGAATCAGAAGAATCAGAAGAAGGAGAAGGAGAAGGTGAAGTCTGGAGGGTGAATCAGAAGAAGCAGAAGAAAGAGAAGGAGAAGGTGAAGTCTGGAGTGTGAATCAGAAGAAGCAGAAGAAGGAGAAGGAGAAGGTGAAGTCTAGAGGGTGAATCAGAAGAAGCAGAATAAGGAGAAGGAGAAGGTGAAGTCTGGAGGGAGAATCAGAAGAAGCAGAAGTAGGAGAAGGAGAAGGTGAAGTCTGGAGGGTGAACCAGAAGAAGCAGAAGAAGGAGAAGGAGAAGGTGAAGTCTGGAGGGTGAATCAGAAGAAGTAGAAGAAGGAGAAGGAGAAGGTGAAGTCTGGAGGGTGAATCAGAAGAAGCAGAAGAAGGAGAAGGAGAAGGTGAAGTCTGAAGGTGAATCAGAAGAAGCAGAAGAAGGAGAAGGAGAAGGTGAAGTCTGGAGGGTGAAACAGAAGAAGCAGAATAAGGAGAAGAAGAAGGTGAAGTCAGGAGGGTGAATCAGAAGAAGCAGAAAAAGGAGAAGGAGAAGGTGAAGTAAGGAGGGTGAATCAGAAGAAGCAGAAGAAGGAGAAGGAGAAGGTGAAGTCTGGAGTGTGAAGCAGAAGAAGCAAAAGAAGGAGAAGGAGAAGGTGAAGTCTGGAGGGTGAATCAGAAGAAGTAGAATAAGGAGAAGGAGAAGGTGAAGTCTGGAGGGTGAAGCAGAAGAAGTAGAAGAAGGAGAAGGAGAAGTTGAAGTCAGGAGGGTGAATCAGAAGAAGTAGAAGAAGGAGAAGGAGAAGTTGAAGTCAGGAGGGTGAATCAGAAGAAGGAGAAGAAGGAGAAGGAGAAGGTGAAGTCTGGAGGGTGAATCAGAAGAATCAGAAGAAGGAGAAGGAGAAGGTGAAGTCTGGAGGGTGAATCAGAAGAAGCAGAAGAAAGAGAAGGAGAAGGTGAAGTCTGGAGGGTGAATCAGAAGAAGCAGAAGAAGGAGAAGGAGAAGGTGAAGTCAGGAGGGTGAATCAGAAGAAGCAGAAGAAGGAGAAGGAGAAGGTGAAGTTAGGAGGGTGAATCAGAAGAAGCAGAAGAAGGAGAAGGAGCAGGTGATGTCAGGGGGATGAAGCAGAAGAAGTAGAAGAAGGAGAAGGAGAAGGTGAAGTCAGGACGGTGAAGCAGAAGAAGCAGAAGAAGGAGAAGGAGAAGGTGAAGTCTGGAGGGTGTATCAGAAGAAGTAGAAGAAGGAGAAAGAGAAGGTCAAGTCTGGAGGGTGAATCAGAAGAAGCAGAAGAAGGAGAAGGAGAAGGTGAAGTCTAGAGGGTGAATCAGAAGAAGCAGAATAAGGAGAAGGAGAAGGTGAAGTCTGGAGGGTGAATCAGAAGAAGTAGAATAAGGAGAAGGAGAAGGTGAAGTCTGGAGGGTGAATCAGAAGAAGTAGAAGAAGGAGAAGGAGAAGGTGAAGTCTGGAGTGTGAATCAGAAGAAGCAGAAGAAGGAGAAGGAGAAGGTGAAGTCTAGAGGGTGAATCAGAAGAAGCAGAATAAGGAGAAGGAGAAGGTGAAGTCTGGAGGGAGAATCAGAAGAAGCAGAAGTAGGAGAAGGAGAAGGTGAAGTCTGGAGGGTGAACCAGAAGAAGCAGAAGAAGGAGAAGGAGAAGGTGAAGTCTGGAGGGTGAATCAGAAGAAGTAGAAGAAGGAGAAGGAGAAGGTGAAGTCTGGAGGGTGAATCAGAAGAAGCAGAAGAAGGAGAAGGAGAAGGTGAAGTCTGAAGGTGAATCAGAAGAAGCAGAAGAAGGAGAAGGAGAAGGTGAAGTCTGGAGGGTGAAACAGAAGAAGCAGAATAAGGAGAAGGAGAAGGTGAAGTCAGGAGGGTGAATCAGAAGAAGCAGAAAAAGGAGAAGGAGAAGGTGAAGTAAGGAGGGTGAATCAGAAGAAGCAGAAGAAGGAGAAGGAGAAGGTGAAGTCTGGAGTGTGAAGCAGAAGAAGCAAAAGAAGGAGAAGGAGAAGGTGAAGTCTGGAGGGTGAATCAGAAGAAGTAGAATAAGGAGAAGGAGAAGGTGAAGTCTGGAGGGTGAAGCAGAAGAAGTAGAAGAAGGAGAAGGAGAAGGTGAAGTCAGGAGGGTGAATCAGAAGAAGTAGAAGAAGGAGAAGGAGAAGGTGAAGTCAGGAGGGTGAATCAGAAGAAGCAGAAGAAGGAGAAGGAGAAGGTGAAGTCTGGAGGGTGAATCAGAAGAATCAGAAGAAGGAGAAGGAGAAGGTGAAGTCTGGAGGGTGAATCAGAAGAAGCAGAAGAAAGAGAAGGAGAAGGTGAAGTCTGGAGGGTGAATCAGAAGAAGCAGAAGAAGGAGAAGGAGAAGGTGAAGTCAGGAGGGTGAATCAGAAGAAGCAGAAGAAGGAGAAGGAGAAGGTGAAGTTAGGAGGGTGAATCAGAAGAAGCAGAAGAAGGAGAAGGAGCAGGTGATGTCAGGGGGATGAAGCAGAAGAAGTAGAAGAAGGAGAAGGAGAAGGTGAAGTCAGGACGGTGAAGCAGAAGAAGCAGAAGAAGGAGAAGGAGAAGGTGAAGTCTGGAGGGTGAATCAGAAGAAGTAGAAGAAGGAGAAGGAGAAGGTCAAGTCTGGAGGGTGAATCAGAAGAAGTAGAATAAGGAGAAGGAGAAGGTGAAGTCTGGAGGGTGAAGCAGAAGAAGTAGAAGAAGGAGAAGGAGAAGGTGAAGTCAGGAGGGTGAATCAGAAGAAGTAGAAGAAGGAGAAGGAGAAGGTTAAGTCAGGAGGGTGAATCAGAAGAAGCAGAAGAAGGAGAAGGAGAAGGTGAAGTCTGGAGGGTGAATCAGAAGAATCAGAAGAAGGAGAAGGAGAAGGTGAAGTCTGGAGGGTGAATCAGAAGAAGCAGAAGAAAGAAAAGGAGAAGGTGAAGTCTGGAGGGTGAATCAGAAGAAGTAGAAGAAGGAGAAGGAGAAGGTGAAGTCTGGAGTGTGAATCAGAAGAAGCAGAAGAAGGAGAATGAGAAGGTGAAGTCTAGAGGGTGAATCAGAAGAAGCAGAATAAGGAGAAGGAGAAGGTGAAGTCTGGAGGGTGAATCAGAAGAAGCAGAAGAAGGAGAAGGAGAAGGTGAAGTCTGGAGGGTGAATCAGAAGAAGTAGAAGAAGGAGAAGGAGAAGGTGAAGTCTGGAGGTGAAGCAGAAGAAGTAGAAGAAGGAGAAGGAGAAGGTGAAGTCAGGAGGGTGAATCAGAAGAAGTAGAAGAAGGAGAAGGAGAAGGTGAAGTCAGGAGGGTGAATCAGAAGAAGCAGAAGAAGAAAAGGAGAAGGTGAAGTCTGGAGGGTAAATCAGAAGAATCAGAAGAAGGAGAAGGAGAAGGTGAAGTCTGGAGGGTGAATCAGAAGAAGCAGAAGAAGGAGAAGGAGAAGGTGAAGTCTGGAGGGTGAATCAGAAGAATCAGAAGAAGGAGAAGGAGAAGGTGAAGTCTGGAGGGTGAATCAGAAGAAGCCGAAGAAGGAGAAGGAGAAGGTGAAGTCTGGAGGGTGAATCAGAAGAAGCAGAAGAAGGAGAAGGAGAAGGTGAAGTCAGGAGGGTGAATCAGAAGAAGCAGAAGAAGGAGAAGGAGAAGGTGAAGTTGGAGGGTGAATCAGAAGAAGCAGAAGAAGGAGAAGGAGCAGGTGATGTCAGCGGGATGAAGCAGAAGAAGTAGAAGAAAGAGAAGGAGAAGGTGAAGTCAGGACGGTGAAGCAGAAGAAGCAGAAGAAGGAGAAGGAGAATGTGAAGTCTGGAGGGTGAATCAGAATAAGTAGAACAAGGAGAAGGAGAAGGTCAAGTCTGGAGGGTGAATCAGAAGAAGTAGAAGAAGGAGAAGGAGAAGGTGAAGTCTGGAGGGTGAAGCAGAAGAAGTAGAAGAAGGAGAAGGAGAAGGTGAAGTCAGGAGGGTGAACCAGAAGAAGTAGAAGAAGGAGAAGGAGAAGGTGAAGTCAGGAGGGTGAATCAGAAGAAGCAGAAGAAGGAGAAGGAGAAGGTGAAGTCTGGAGGGTGAATCAGAAGAAGTAGAAGAAGGAGAAGGAGAAGGTGTTATCTGGAGGGTGAATCAGAAGAAGTAGACGAAGAGAAGGAGAAGGTGAAGTCTGGAGGGTGAATCAGAAGAAGCAGAAGAAGGAGAAGGAGAAGGTGAATTCTGGAGGGTGAATCAGAAGAAGCAGAAGAAGGAGAAGGAGAAGGTGAAGTCTGGAGGGTGAATCAGAAGAAGCAGAATAAGGAGAAGGAGAAGGTGAAGTCTGGAGGGTGAATCAGAAGAAGCAGAAAAAGGAGAAGGAGAAGGTGAAGTCTGAAGGGTGAATCAGAAGAAGTAGAAGAAGGAGAAGGAGAAGGTGAAGTCTGGAGGGTGAAGCAGAAGAAGTAGAAGAAGGAGAAGGAGAAGGTGAAGTCAGGAGGGTGAATCAGAAGAAGTAGAAGGAGGAGAAGGAGAAGGTGAAGTCAGGAGGGTGAATCAGAAGAATCAGAAGAAGGAGAAGGAGAAGGTGAAGTCTGGAGGGTGAATCAGAAGAATCAGAAGAAGGAGAAGGAGAAGGTGAAGTCTGGAGGGTGAATCAGAAGAAGCAGAAGAAAGAGAAGGAGAAGGTGAAGTCTGGAGGGTGAAGCAGAAGAAACAGAAGAAGGAGAAGGTGAAGACTGGAGGGTGAATCAGAAGAAGTAGAAGAAGGAGAAGGAGAAAGTGAAGTCTGGAGGGTGAATCAGAAGAAGTAGAAGAAGGAGAATGAGAAGGTGATGTCTGGAGGGTGTATCAGAAGAAGCAGAAGAAGGAGAAGGAGAAGGTGAAGTCTGGAGGGTGAATCAGAAGAAGCAGAAGAAGGAGAAGGAGAAGATGAATTCTGGAGGGTGAATCAGAAGAAGTAGAAGAAGGAGAAGGAGAAGGTGAGGTCTGGAGGGTGAATCAGAAGAAGCAGAAGAAGGAGAAGGAGAAGGTGAAGTCTGGAGGGTGAATCAGAAGAAGCAGAAGAAGGAGAAGGAGAAGGTGAAGTCTGGAGGGTGAATCAGAAGAAGCAGAAGAAGGAGAAGGAGAAGGTGAAGTCAGGAGGGTGAATCAGAAGAAGCAGAAGAAGGAGAAGGAGAAGGTGAAGTTAGGAGGGTGAATCAGAAGAAGCAGAAGAAGGAGAAGGAGCAGGTGATGTCAGGGGGATGAAGCAGAAGAAGTAGAAGAAGGAGAAGGAGAAGGTGAAGTCCGGACTGTGAAGCAGAAGAAGCAGAAGAAGGAGAAGGAGAAGGTGAAGTCTGGAGGGTGAATCAGAAGAAGTAGAAGAAGGAGAAGGAGAAGGTCAAGTCTGGAGGGTGAATCAGAAGAAGTAGAAGAAGGAGAAGGAGAAGGTGAAGTCTGGAGGGTGAAGCAGAAGAAGTAGAAGAAGGAGAAGGAGAAGGTGAAGTCAGGAGGGTGAATCAGAAGAAGTAGAAGAAGGAGAAGGAGAAGGTGAAGTCAGGAGGGTGAATCAGAAGAAGCAGAAGAAGGAGAAGAAGAAGGTGAAGTCTGGAGGGTGAATCAGAAGAATCAGAAGAAGGAGAAGGAGAAGGTGAAGTCTGGAGGGTGAATCAGAAGAAGCAGAAGAAAGAGAAGGAGAAGGTGAAGTCTGGAGGGTGAATCAGAAGAAGTAGAAGAAGGAGAAGGAGAAGGTGAAGTCTGGAGTGTGAATCAGAAGAAGCAGAAGAAGGAGAAGGAGAAGGTGAAGTCTGGAGGGTGAATCAGAAGAAGCAGAATAAGGAGAAGGAGAAGGTGAAGTCTGGAGGGTGAATCAGAAGAAGCAGAAGAAGGAGAAGGAGAAGGTGAAGTCTGGAGGGTGAATCAGAAGAAGTAGAAGAAGGAGAAGGGGAAGGTGAAGTCTGGAGGGTGAAGCAGAAGAAGTAGAAGAAGGAGAAGGAGAAGGTGAAGTCAGGAGGGTGAATCAGAAGAAGTAGAAGTAGGAGAAGGAGAAGGTGAAGTCAGGAGGGTGAATCAGAAGATGCAGAAGAAGGAGAAGGAGAAGGTGAAGTTTGGAGGGTGAATCAGAAGAATCAGAAGAAGGAGAAGGAGATGGTGAAGTCTGGAGGGTGAATCAGAAGAAGCAGAGGAAGGAGAAGGAGAAGGTGAAGTCTGGAGGGTGAATCAGAAGAAGCAGAATAAGGAGAAGGAGAAGGTGAAGTCTGGAGGGTGAATCAGAAGAAGCAGAATAAGGAGAAGGAGAAGGTGAAGTCTGGAGGGTGAATCAGAAGAAGCAGAAAAAGGAGAAGGAGAAGATGAAGTCTGGAGGGTGAATCAGAAGAAGTAGAAGAAGGAGAAGGAGAAGGTGAAGTCTGGAGGGTGAAGCAGAAGAAGTAGAAGAAGGAGAAGGAGAAGGTGAAGTCAGGAGGGTGAATTAGAAGAAGCAAAAGAAGGAGAAGGAGAAGGTGAAGTCTGGAGTGTGAATCAGAAGAATCAGAAGAAGGAGAAGGAGAAGGTGAAGTCTGGAGGGTGAATCAGAAGAAGCAGAAGAAAGAGAAGGAGAAGGTGAAGTCTGGAGGGTGAAGCAGAAGAAACAGAAGAAGGAGAAGGAGAAGGTGAAGACTGGAGGGTGAATCAGAAGAAGTAGAAGAAGGAGAAGGAGAAGGTGAAGTCTGGAGTGTGAATCAGAAGAAGTAGAAGAAGGAGAAGGAGAAGGTGTAGTCTGGAGGGTGAATCAGAAGAAGCAGAAGAAGGAGAAGGAGAAGGTGAAGTCTGGAGGGTGAATCAGAAGAAGCAGAAGAAGGAGAAGGAGAAGATGAAGTCTGGAGGGTGAATCAGAAGAAGTAGAAGAAGGAGAAGGAGAAGGTGAAGTCTGGAGGGTGAATCAGAAGTAGTAGAAGAAGGAGAAGGAGAAGGTGAAGTCTGGACGGTGAATCAGAAGAAACAGAAGAAGGAGAAGGAGAAGGTGAAGTCTGGAGGGTGAATCAGAAGAAGTAGAAGAAGGAGAAGGAGAAGGTGTAGTCTGGAGGGTGAATCAGAAGAAGTAGACGAAGGAGAAGGAGAAGGAGAAGTCTGGAGGGTGAATAAGAAGAAGTAGAAGAAGGAGAAGGAGAAGGTGAAGTCAGGACGGTGAAGCAGAAGAAGCAGAATAAGGAGAAGGAGAAGGTGAAGTCTGGAGGGTGAATCAGAATAAGTAGAAGAAGGAGAAGGAGAAGGTCAAGTCTGGAGGGTGAATCAGAAGAAGTAGAAGAAGGAGAAGGAGAAGGTGAAGTCTGGAGGGTGAAGCAGAAGAAGTAGAAGAAGGAGAAGGAGAAGGTGAAGTCAGGAGGGTGAATCAGAAGAAGTAGAAGAAGAAGAAGGAGAAGGTGAAGTCAGGAGGGTGAATCAGAAGAAGCAGAAGAAGGAGAAGGAGAAGGTGAAGTCTGGAGGGTGAATCAGAAGAAGTAGAAGAAGGAGAAGGAGAAGGTGAAGTCTGGAGGGTGAATCAGAAGTAGTAGAAGAAGGAGAAGGAGAAGGTGAAGTCTGGACGGTGAATCAGAAGAAACAGAAGAAGGAGAAGGAGAAGGTCAAGTCTGGAGGGTGAATCAGAAGAAGTAGAAGAAGGAGAAGGAGAAGGTGAAGTCTGGAGGGTGAAGCAGAAGAAGTAGAAGAAGGAGAAGGAGAAGGTGAAGTCAGGAGGGTGAATCAGAAGAAGTAGAAGAAGGAGAAGGAGAAGGTGAAGTCAGGAGGGTGAATCAGAAGAAGCAGAAGAAGGAGAAGAAGAAGGTGAAGTCTGGAGGGTGAATCAGAAGAATCAGAAGAAGGAGAAGGAGAAGGTGAAGTCTGGAGGGTGAATCAGAAGAAGCAGAAGAAAGAGAAGGAGAAGGTGAAGTCTGGAGGGTGAATCAGAAGAAGTAGAAGAAGGAGAAGGAGAAGGTGAAGTCTGGAGTGTGAATCAGAAGAAGCAGAAGAAGGAGAAGGAGAAGGTGAAGTCTGGAGGGTGAATCAGAAGAAGCAGAATAAGGAGAAGGAGAAGGTGAAGTCTGGAGGGTGAATCAGAAGAAGCAGAAGAAGGAGAAGGAGAAGGTGAAGTCTGGAGGGTGAATCAGAAGAAGTAGAAGAAGGAGAAGGAGAAGGTGAAGTCTGGAGGGTGAAGCAGAAGAAGTAGAAGAAGGAGAAGGAGAAGGTGAAGTCAGGAGGGTGAATCAGAAGAAGTAGAAGTAGGAGAAGGAGAAGGTGAAGTCAGGAGGGTGAATCAGAAGATGCAGAAGAAGGAGAAGGAGAAGGTGAAGTTTGGAGGGTGAATCAGAAGAATCAGAAGAAGGAGAAGGAGATGGTGAAGTCTGGAGGGTGAATCAGAAGAAGCAGAGGAAGGAGAAGGAGAAGGTGAAGTCTGGAGGGTGAATCAGAAGAAGCAGAATAAGGAGAAGGAGAAGGTGAAGTCTGGAGGGTGAATCAGAAGAAGCAGAATAAGGAGAAGGAGAAGGTGAAGTCTGGAGGGTGAATCAGAAGAAGCAGAAAAAGGAGAAGGAGAAGATGAAGTCTGGAGGGTGAATCAGAAGAAGTAGAAGAAGGAGAAGGAGAAGGTGAAGTCTGGAGGGTGAAGCAGAAGAAGTAGAAGAAGGAGAAGGAGAAGGTGAAGTCAGGAGGGTGAATTAGAAGAAGCAAAAGAAGGAGAAGGAGAAGGTGAAGTCTGGAGTGTGAATCAGAAGAATCAGAAGAAGGAGAAGGAGAAGGTGAAGTCTGGAGGGTGAATCAGAAGAAGCAGAAGAAAGAGAAGGAGAAGGTGAAGTCTGGAGGGTGAAGCAGAAGAAACAGAAGAAGGAGAAGGAGAAGGTGAAGACTGGAGGGTGAATCAGAAGAAGTAGAAGAAGGAGAAGGAGAAGGTGAAGTCTGGAGTGTGAATCAGAAGAAGTAGAAGAAGGAGAAGGAGAAGGTGAAGTCTGGAGGGTGAATCAGATGAAGCAGAAGAAGGAGAAGGAGAAGGTGAAGTCTGGAGGGTGAATCAGAAGAAGCAGAAGAAGGAGAAGGAGAAGATGAAGTCTGGAGGGTGAATCAGAAGAAGTAGAAGAAGGAGAAGGAGAAGGTGAAGTCTGGAGGGTGAATCAGAAGTAGTAGAAGAAGGAGAAGGAGAAGGTGAAGTCTGGACGGTGAATCAGAAGAAACAGAAGAAGGAGAAGGAGAAGGTGAAGTCTGGAGGGTGAATCAGAAGAAGTAGAAGAAGGAGAAGGAGAAGGTGTAGTCTGGAGGGGGAATCAGAAGAAGTAGACGAAGGAGAAGGAGAAGGAGAAGTCTGGAGGGTGAATAAGAAGAAGTAGAAGAAGGAGAAGGAGAAGGTGAAGTCAGGACGGTGAAGCAGAAGAAGCAGAAGAAGGAGAAGGAGAAGGTGAAGTCTGGAGGGTGAATCAGAATAAGTAGAAGAAGGAGAAGGAGAAGGTCAAGTCTGGAGGGTGAATCAGAAGAAGTAGAAGAAGGAGAAGGAGAAGGTGAAGTCTGGAGGGTGAAGCAGAAGAAGTAGAAGAAGGAGAAGGAGAAGGTGAAGTCAGGAGGGTGAAGCAGAAGAAGTAGAAGAAGAAGAAGGAGAAGGTGAAGTCAGGAGGGTGAATCAGAAGAAGCAGAAGAAGGAGAAGGAGAAGGTGAAGTCTGGAGGGTGAATCAGAAGAAGTAGAAGAAGGAGAAGGAGAAGGTGAAGTCTGGAGGGTGAATCAGAAGTAGTAGAAGAAGGAGAAGGAGAAGGTGAAGTCTGGACGGTGAATCAGAAGAAACAGAAGAAGGAGAAGGAGAAGGTGAAGTCTGGAGGGTGAATCAGAAGAAGTAGAAGAAGGAGAAGGAGAAGGTGTAGTCTGGAGGGTGAATCAGAAGAAGTAGACGAAGGAGAAGGAGAAGGTGAAGTCTGGAGGGTGAATCAGAAGAAGCAAAAGAAGGAGAAGGAGAAGGTGAAGTCTGGAGGGTGAATCAGAAGAAGTAGAAGAAGGAGAAGGAGAAGGTGAAGTCTGGAGGGTGAATCAGAAGAAGCGGAAGAAGGAGAAGGAGAAGGTGAAGTCTGGAGGGTGAATCAGAAGAAGCAGAAGAAGGAGAAGGAGAAGGTGAAGTCTGGAGGGTGAATCAGAAGAAGCAGAAGAAGGAGAAGGAGAAGGTGAAGTCTGGAGCGTGAATCAGAAGAAGCAGAAGAAGTAGAAGGAGAAGGTGAAGTCTGGAGGGTGAATCAGAAGAAGTAGAAGAAGGAGAAGGAGAAGGTGAAGTCAGGAGGGTGAATCAGAAGAAGCAGAAGAAGGAGAAGGAGAAGGTGAAGTCTGGAGGGTGAATCAGAAGAATCAGAAGAAGGAGAAGGAGAAGGTGAAGTCTGGAGGGTGAATCAGAAGAAGCAGAAGAAAGAGAAGGAGAAGGTGAAGTCTGGAGCGTGAATCAGAAGAAGTAGAAGAAGGAGAAGGAGAAGGTGAAGTCTGGAGTGTGAATCAGAAGAAGCAGAAGAAGGAGAAGGAGAAGGTGAAGTCTAGAGGGTGAATCAGAAGAAGCAGAATAAGGAGAAGGAGAAGGTGAAGTCTGGAGGGTGAATCAGAAGAAGCAGAAGAAAGAGAAGGAGAAGGTGAAGTCTGGAGTGTGAATCAGAAGAAGTAGAAGAAGGAGAAGGAGAAGGTGAAGTCAGGATGGTGAATCAGAAGAAGTAGAAGAAGGAGAAGGAGAAGGTGAAGTCAGGAGGGTGAATCAGAAGAAGCAGAAGAAGGAGAAGGAGAAGGTGAAGTATGCAGGGTGAATCAGAAGAAGCAGAAGAAGGAGAAGGAGAAGGTGAAGTCTGGAGGGTGAATCAGAAGAAGTAGAAGAAGGAGAAGGAGAAGGTGAAGTCTGGAGGGTGAAGCAGAAGAAGTAGAAGAAGGAGAAGGAGAAGGTGAAGTCAGGAGGGTGAATCAGAAGAAGTAGAAGTAGGAGAAGGAGAAGGTGAAGTCAGGAGGGTGAATCAGAAGAAGCAGAAGAAGGAGAAGGAGAAGGTGAAGTTTGGAGGGTGAATCAGAAGAATCAGAAGGAGGAGAAGGAGATGGTGAAGTCTGGAGGGTGAATCAGAAGAAGCAGAGGAAGGAGAAGGAGAAGGTGAAGTCTGGAGGGTGAATCAGAAGAAGCAGAATAAGGAGAAGGAGAAGGTGAAGTCTGGAGGGTGAATCAGAAGAAGCAGAATAAGGAGAAGGAGAAGGTGAAGTCTGGAGGGTGAATCAGAAGAAGCAGAAAAAGGAGAAGGAGAAGATGAAGTCTGGAGGGTGAATCAGAAGAAGTAGAAGAAGGAGAAGGAGAAGGTGAAGTCTGGAGGGTGAAGCAGAAGAAGTAGAAGAAGGAGAAGGAGAAGGTGAAGTCAGGAGGGTGAATTAGAAGAAGCAAAAGAAGGAGAAGGAGAAGGTGAAGTCTGGAGTGTGAATCAGAAGAAGCAGAAGAAGGAGAAGGAGAAGGTGAAGTCTGGAGGGTGAATCAGAAGAAGCAGAAGAAAGAGAAGGAGAAGGTGAAGTCTGGAGGGTGAAGCAGAAGAAACAGAAGAAGGAGAAGGAGAAGGTGAAGACTGGAGGGTGAATCAGAAGAAGTAGAAGAAGGAGAAGGAGAAGGTGAAGTCTGGAGGGTGAATCAGAAGAAGTAGAAGAAGGAGAAGGAGAAGGTGAAGTCTGGAGGGTGAATCAGAAGAAGCAGAAGAAGGAGAAGGAGAAGGTGAAGTCTGGAGGGTGAATCAGAAGAAGCAGAAGAAGGAGAAGGAGAAGATGAAGTCTGGAGGGTGAATCAGAAGAAGTAGAAGAAGGAGAAGGAGAAGGTGAAGTCTGGAGGGTGAATCAGAAGTAGTAGAAGAAGGAGAAGGAGAAGGTGAAGTCTGGACGGTGAATCAGAAGAAACAGAAGAAGGAGAAGGAGAAGGTGAAGTCTGGAGGGTGAATCAGAAGAAGTAGAAGAAGGAGAAGGAGAAGGTGTAGTCTGGAGGGTGAATCAGAAGAAGTAGACGAAGGAGAAGGAGAAGGAGAAGTCTGGAGGGTGAATAAGAAGAAGTAGAAGAAGGAGAAGGAGAAGGTGAAGTCAGGACGGTGAAGCAGAAGAAGCAGAAGAAGGAGAAGGAGAAGGTGAAGTCTGGAGGGTGAATCAGAATAAGTAGAAGAAGGAGAAGGAGAAGGTCAAGTCTGGAGGGTGAATCAGAAGAAGTAGAAGAAGGAGAAGGAGAAGTTGAAGTCTGGAGGGTGAAGCAGAAGAAGTAGAAGAAGGAGAAGGAGAAGGTGAAGTCAGGAGGGTGAATCAGAAGAAGTAGAGGAAGAAGAAGGAGAAGGTGAAGTCAGGAGGGTGAATCAGAAGAAGCAGAAGAAGGAGAAGGAGAAGGTGAAGTCTGGAGGGTGAATCAGAAGAAGTAGAAGAAGGAGAAGGAGAAGGTGAAGTCTGGAGGGTGAATCAGAAGTAGTAGAAGAAGGAGAAGGAGAAGGTGAAGTCTGGACGGTGAATCAGAAGAAACAGAAGAAGGAGAAGGAGAAGGTGAAGTCTGGAGGGTGAATCAGAAGAAGTAGAAGAAGGAGAAGGAGAAGGTGTAGTCTGGAGGGTGAATCAGAAGAAGTAGACGAAGGAGAAGGAGAAGGTGAAGTCTGGAGGGTGAATCAGAAGAAGCAAAAGAAGGAGAAGGAGAAGGTGAAGTCTGGAGGGTGAATCAGAAGAAGTAGAAGAAGGAGAAGGAGAAGGTGAAGCCTGGAGGGTGAATCAGAAGAAGCGGAAGAAGGAGAAGGAGAAGGTGAAGTCTGGAGGGTGAATCAGAAGAAGCAGAAGAAGGAGAAGGAGAAGGTGAAGTCTGGAGGGTGAATCAGAAGAAGCAGAAGAAGGAGAAGGAGAAGGTGAAGTCTGGAGGGTGAATCAGAAGAAGCAGAAGAAGTAGAAGGAGAAGGTGAAGTCTGGAGGGTGAATCAGAAGAAGTAGAAGAAGGAGAAGGAGAAGGTGAAGTCAGGAGGGTGAATCAGAAGAAGCAGAAGAAGGAGAAGGAGAAGGTGAAGTCTGGAGGGTGAATCAGAAGAATCAGAAGAAGGAGAAGGAGAAGGTGAAGTCTGGAGGGTGAATCAGAAGAAGCAGAAGAAAGAGAAGGAGAAGGTGAAGTCTGGAGGGTGAATCAGAAGAAGTAGAAGAAGGAGAAGGAGAAGGTGAAGTCTGGAGTGTGAATCAGAAGAAGCAGAAGAAGGAGAAGGAGAAGGTGAAGTCTAGAGGGTGAATCAGAAGAAGCAGAATAAGGAGAAGGAGAAGGTGAAGTCTGGAGGGTGAATCAGAAGAAGCAGAAGAAAGAGAAGGAGAAGGTGAAGTCTGGAGGGTGAATCAGAAGAAGTAGAAGAAGGAGAAGGAGAAGGTGAAGTCAGGAGGGTGAATCAGAAGAAGTAGAAGAAGGAGAAGGAGAAGGTGAAGTCAGGAGGGTGAATCAGAAGAAGCAGAAGAAGGAGAAGGAGAAGGTGAAGTCTGGAGGGTGAATCAGAAGAATCAGAAGAAGGAGAAGGAGAAGGTGAAGTCTGGAGGGTGAATCAGAAGAAGTAGAAGAAGGAGAAGGAGAAGGTGAAGTCTGGAGGGTGAAGCAGAAGTAGTAGAAGAAGGAGAAGGAGAAGGTGAAGTCAGGAGGGTGAATCAGAAGAAGTAGAAGAAGGAGAAGGAGAAGGTGAATTCAGGAGGGTGAATCAGAAGAAGCAGAAGAAGGAGAAGGAGAAGGTGAAGTCTGGAGGGTGAATCAGAAGAATCAGAAGAAGGAGAAGGAGAAGGTGAAGTCTGGAGGGTGAATCAGAAGAAGCAGAAGAAAGAGAAGGAGAAGGTGAAGTCTGGAGGGTGAATCAGAAGAAGCAGAAGAAGGAGAAGGAGAAGGTGAAGTCTGGAGGGAGAAGCAGAAGAAGTAGAAGAAGGAGAAGGAGAAGGTGAAGTCTGGAGGGTGAATCAGAAGAAGTAGAAGAAGGAGAAGGAGAAGGTGAAGTCTGGAGGGTGAATCAGAAGAAGTAGTAGAAGGAGAAGGAGAAGGTGAAGTCTGGAGGGTGAATCAGAAGAAACAGAAGAAGGAGAAGGAGAAGGTGAAGTCTGGAGGGTGAATCAGAAGAAGTAGAAGAAGGAGAAGGAGAAGGTGTAGTCTGGAGGGTGAATCAGAAGAAGTAGACGAAGGAGAAGGAGAAGGTGAAGTCTGGAGGGTGAACCAGAAGAAGCAGAAGAAGGAGAAGGAGAAGGTGAAGTCTGGAGGGTGAATCAGAAGAAGCAGAAGAAGGAGAAGGAGAAGGTGAAGTCTGGAGGGTGAAACAGAAGAAGCAGAATAAGGAGAAGGAGAAGGTGAAGTCAGGAGGGTGAATCAGAAGAAGCCGAAGAAGGAGAAGGAGAAGGTGAAGTAAGGAGGGTGAATCAGAAGAAGCAGAAAAAGGAGAAGGAGAAGGTGAAGTCTGGAGTGTGAAGCAGAAGAAGCAAAAGAAGGAGAAGGAGAAGGTGAAGTCTGGAGGGTGAATCAGAAGAAGTAGAAGAAGGAGAAGGAGAAGGTGAAGTCTGGAGGGTGAAGCAGAAGAAGTAGAAGAAGGAGAAGGAGAAGGTGAAGTCAGGAGGGTGAATCAGAAGAAGTAGAAGAAGGAGAAGGAGAAGGTGAAGTCAGGAGGGTGAATCAGAAGAAGCAGAAGAAGGAGAAGGAGAAGGTGAAGTCTGGAGGGTGAATCAGAAGAATCAGAAGAAGGAGAAGGAGAAGGTGAAGTCTGGAGGGTGAATCAGAAGAAGCAGAAGAAAGAGAAGGAGAAGGTGAAGTCTGGAGGGTGAATCAGAAGAAGCAGAAGAAGGAGAAGGAGAAGGTGAAGTCTGGAGGGTGAATCAGAAGAAGCAGAAGAAGGAGAAGGAGAAGGTGAAGTTAGGAGGGTGAATCAGAAGAAGCAGAAGAAGGAGAAGGAGCAGGTGATGTCAGGGGGATGAAGCAGAAGAAGTAGAAGAAGGAGAAGGAGAAGGTGAAGTCAGGACGGTGAAGCGGAAGAAGCAGAAGAAGGAGAAGGAGTAGGTGAAGTCTGGAGGGTGAATCAGAAGAAGTAGAAGAAGGAGAAGGAGAAGGTCAAGTCTGGAGGGTGAATCAGGAGAAGTAGAATAAGGAGAAGGAGAAGGTGAAGTCTGGAGGGTGAAGCAGAAGAAGTAGAAGAAGGAGAAGGAGAAGGTGAAGTCAGGAGGGTGAATCTGAAGAAGTAGAAGAAGGAGAAGGAGAAGGTGAAGTCAGGAGGGTGAATCAGAAGAAGCAGAAGAAGGAGAAGGAGAAGGTGAAGTCTGGAGGGTGAATCAGAAGAATCAGAAGAAGGAGAAGGAGAAGGTGAAGTCTGGAGGGTGAATCAGAAGAAGCAGAAGAAAGAGAAGGAGAAGGTGAAGTCTGGAGGGTGAATCAGAAGAAGTAGAAGAAGGAGAAGGAGAAGGTGAAGTCTGGAGTGTGAATCAGAAGAAGCAGAAGAAGGAGAAGGAGAAGGTGAAGTCTAGAGGGTGAATCAGAAGAAGCAGAATAAGGAGAAGGAGAAGGTGAAGTCTGGAGGGTGAATCAGAAGAAGCAGAAGAAAGAGAAGGAGAAGGTGAAGTCTGGAGGGTGAATCAGAAGAAGTAGAAGAAGGAGAAGGAGAAGGTGAAGTCAGGAGGGTGAATCAGAAGAAGTAGAAGAAGGAGAAGGAGAAGGTGAAGTCAGGAGGGTGAATCAGAAGAAGCAGAAGAAGGAGAAGGAGAAGGTGAAGTCTGGAGGGTGAATCAGAAGAATCAGAAGAAGGAGAAGGAGAAGGTGAAGTCTGGAGGGTGAATCAGAAGAAGCAGAGGAAGGAGAAGGAGAAGGTGAAGTCTGGAGGGTGAATCAGAAGAAGCAGAATAAGGAGAAGGAGAAGGTGAAGTCTGAAGGGTGAATCAGAAGAAGTAGAAGAAGGAGAAGGAGAAGGTGAAGTCTGGAGGGTGAAGCAGAAGAAGTAGAAGAAGGAGAAGGAGAAGGTGAAGTCAGGATGGTGAATCAGAAGAAGTAGAAGAAGAAGAAGGAGAAGGTGAAGTCAGGAGGGTGAATCAGAAGAAGCAGAAGAAGGAGAAGGAGAAGGTGAAGTCTGGAGGGTGAATCAGAAGAATCAGAAGAAGGAGAAGTAGAAGGTGAAGTCTGGAGGGTGAATCAGAAGAAGCAGAAGAAAGAGAAGGAGAAGGTGAAGTCTGGAGGGTGAAGCAGAAGAAACAGAAGAAGGAGAAGGAGAAGGTGAAGACTGGAGGGTGAATCAGAAGAAGTAGAAGAAGGAGAAGGAGAAGGTGAAGTCTGGAGGGTGAATCAGAAGAAGTAGAAGAAGGAGAAGGAGAAGGTGAAGTCTGGAGGGTGAATCAGAAGAAGCAGAAGAAGGAGAAGGAGAAGGAGAAGTCTGGAGGGTGAATCAGAAGAAGCAGAAGAAGGAGAAGGAGAAGGTGAAGTCTGGAGCGTGAATCAGAAGAAGTAGAAGAAGGAGAAGGAGAAGGTGAAGTCTGGAGTGTGAATCAGAAGAAGCAGAAGAAGGAGAAGGAGAAGGTGAAGTCTAGAGGGTGAATCAGAAGAAGCAGAATAAGGAGAAGGAGAAGGTGAAGTCTGGAGGGTGAATCAGAAGAAGCAGAAGAAAGAGAAGGAGAAGGTGAAGTCTGGAGGGTGAATCAGAAGAAGTAGAAGAAGGAGAAGGAGAAGGTGAAGTCAGGATGGTGAATCAGAAGAAGTAGAAGAAGGAGAAGGAGAAGGTGAAGTCAGGAGGGTGAATCAGAAGAAGCAGAAGAAGGAGAAGGAGAAGGTGAAGTATGCAGGGTGAATCAGAAGAAGCAGAAGAAGGAGAAGGAGAAGGTGAAGTCTGGAGGGTGAATCAGAAGAAGTAGAAGAAGGAGAAGGAGAAGGTGAAGTCTGGAGGGTGAAGCAGAAGAAGTAGAAGAAGGAGAAGGAGAAGGTGAAGTCAGGAGGGTGAATCAGAAGAAGTAGAAGTAGGAGAAGGAGAAGGTGAAGTCAGGAGGGTGAATCAGAAGAAGCAGAAGAAGGAGAAGGAGAAGGTGAAGTTTGGAGGGTGAATCAGAAGAATCAGAAGGAGGAGAAGGAGATGGTGAAGTCTGGAGGGTGAATCAGAAGAAGCAGAGGAAGGAGAAGGAGAAGGTGAAGTCTGGAGGGTGAATCAGAAGAAGCAGAATAAGGAGAAGGAGAAGGTGAAGTCTGGAGGGTGAATCAGAAGAAGCAGAATAAGGAGAAGGAGAAGGTGAAGTCTGGAGGGTGAATCAGAAGAAGCAGAAAAAGGAGAAGGAGAAGATGAAGTCTGGAGGGTGAATCAGAAGAAGTAGAAGAAGGAGAAGGAGAAGGTGAAGTCTGGAGGGTGAAGCAGAAGAAGTAGAAGAAGGAGAAGGAGAAGGTGAAGTCAGGAGGGTGAATTAGAAGAAGCAAAAGAAGGAGAAGGAGAAGGTGAAGTCTGGAGTGTGAATCAGAAGAAGCAGAAGAAGGAGAAGGAGAAGGTGAAGTCTGGAGGGTGAATCAGAAGAAGCAGAAGAAAGAGAAGGAGAAGGTGAAGTCTGGAGGGTGAAGCAGAAGAAACAGAAGAAGGAGAAGGAGAAGGTGAAGACTGGAGGGTGAATCAGAAGAAGTAGAAGAAGGAGAAGGAGAAGGTGAAGTCTGGAGGGTGAATCAGAAGAAGTAGAAGAAGGAGAAGGAGAAGGTGAAGTCTGGAGGGTGAATCAGAAGAAGCAGAAGAAGGAGAAGGAGAAGGTGAAGTCTGGAGGGTGAATCAGAAGAAGCAGAAGAAGGAGAAGGAGAAGATGAAGTCTGGAGGGTGAATCAGAAGAAGTAGAAGAAGGAGAAGGAGAAGGTGAAGTCTGGAGGGTGAATCAGAAGTAGTAGAAGAAGGAGAAGGAGAAGGTGAAGTCTGGACGGTGAATCAGAAGAAACAGAAGAAGGAGAAGGAGAAGGTGAAGTCTGGAGGGTGAATCAGAAGAAGTAGAAGAAGGAGAAGGAGAAGGTGTAGTCTGGAGGGTGAATCAGAAGAAGTAGACGAAGGAGAAGGAGAAGGAGAAGTCTGGAGGGTGAATAAGAAGAAGTAGAAGAAGGAGAAGGAGAAGGTGAAGTCAGGACGGTGAAGCAGAAGAAGCAGAAGAAGGAGAAGGAGAAGGTGAAGTCTGGAGGGTGAATCAGAAGAAGTAGAAGAAGGAGAAGGAGAAGGTGAAGTCAGGAGGGTGAATCAGAAGAAGTAGAAGAAGGAGAAGGAGAAGGTGAAGTCAGGAGGGTGAATCAGAAGAAGCAGAAGAAGGAGAAGGAGAAGGTGAAGTCTGGAGGGTGAATCAGAAGAATCAGAAGAAGGAGAAGGAGAAGGTGAAGTCTGGAGGGTGAATCAGAAGAAGCAGAGGAAGGAGAAGGAGAAGGTGAAGTCTGGAGGGTGAATCAGAAGAAGCAGAATAAGGAGAAGGAGAAGGTGAAGTCTGAAGGGTGAATCAGAAGAAGTAGAAGAAGGAGAAGGAGAAGGTGAAGTCTGGAGGGTGAAGCAGAAGAAGTAGAAGAAGGAGAAGGAGAAGGTGAAGTCAGGATGGTGAATCAGAAGAAGTAGAAGAAGAAGAAGGAGAAGGTGAAGTCAGGAGGGTGAATCAGAAGAAGCAGAAGAAGGAGAAGGAGAAGGTGAAGTCTGGAGGGTGAATCAGAAGAATCAGAAGAAGGAGAAGTAGAAGGTGAAGTCTGGAGGGTGAATCAGAAGAAGCAGAAGAAAGAGAAGGAGAAGGTGAAGTCTGGAGGGTGAAGCAGAAGAAACAGAAGAAGGAGAAGGAGAAGGTGAAGACTGGAGGGTGAATCAGAAGAAGTAGAAGAAGGAGAAGGAGAAGGTGAAGTCTGGAGGGTGAATCAGAAGAAGTAGAAGAAGGAGAAGGAGAAGGTGAAGTCTGGAGGGTGAATCAGAAGAAGCAGAAGAAGGAGAAGGAGAAGGAGAAGTCTGGAGGGTGAATCAGAAGAAGCAGAAGAAGGAGAAGGAGAAGGTGAAGTCTGGAGCGTGAATCAGAAGAAGTAGAAGAAGGAGAAGGAGAAGGTGAAGTCTGGAGTGTGAATCAGAAGAAGCAGAAGAAGGAGAAGGAGAAGGTGAAGTCTAGAGGGTGAATCAGAAGAAGCAGAATAAGGAGAAGGAGAAGGTGAAGTCTGGAGGGTGAATCAGAAGAAGCAGAAGAAAGAGAAGGAGAAGGTGAAGTCTGGAGGGTGAATCAGAAGAAGTAGAAGAAGGAGAAGGAGAAGGTGAAGTCAGGATGGTGAATCAGAAGAAGTAGAAGAAGGAGAAGGAGAAGGTGAAGTCAGGAGGGTGAATCAGAAGAAGCAGAAGAAGGAGAAGGAGAAGGTGAAGTATGCAGGGTGAATCAGAAGAAGCAGAAGAAGGAGAAGGAGAAGGTGAAGTCTGGAGGGTGAATCAGAAGAAGTAGAAGAAGGAGAAGGAGAAGGTGAAGTCTGGAGGGTGAAGCAGAAGAAGTAGAAGAAGGAGAAGGAGAAGGTGAAGTCAGGAGGGTGAATCAGAAGAAGTAGAAGTAGGAGAAGGAGAAGGTGAAGTCAGGAGGGTGAATCAGAAGAAGCAGAAGAAGGAGAAGGAGAAGGTGAAGTTTGGAGGGTGAATCAGAAGAATCAGAAGGAGGAGAAGGAGATGGTGAAGTCTGGAGGGTGAATCAGAAGAAGCAGAGGAAGGAGAAGGAGAAGGTGAAGTCTGGAGGGTGAATCAGAAGAAGCAGAATAAGGAGAAGGAGAAGGTGAAGTCTGGAGGGTGAATCAGAAGAAGCAGAATAAGGAGAAGGAGAAGGTGAAGTCTGGAGGGTGAATCAGAAGAAGCAGAAAAAGGAGAAGGAGAAGATGAAGTCTGGAGGGTGAATCAGAAGAAGTAGAAGAAGGAGAAGGAGAAGGTGAAGTCTGGAGGGTGAAGCAGAAGAAGTAGAAGAAGGAGAAGGAGAAGGTGAAGTCAGGAGGGTGAATTAGAAGAAGCAAAAGAAGGAGAAGGAGAAGGTGAAGTCTGGAGTGTGAATCAGAAGAAGCAGAAGAAGGAGAAGGAGAAGGTGAAGTCTGGAGGGTGAATCAGAAGAAGCAGAAGAAAGAGAAGGAGAAGGTGAAGTCTGGAGGGTGAAGCAGAAGAAACAGAAGAAGGAGAAGGAGAAGGTGAAGACTGGAGGGTGAATCAGAAGAAGTAGAAGAAGGAGAAGGAGAAGGTGAAGTCTGGAGGGTGAATCAGAAGAAGTAGAAGAAGGAGAAGGAGAAGGTGAAGTCTGGAGGGTGAATCAGAAGAAGCAGAAGAAGGAGAAGGAGAAGGTGAAGTCTGGAGGGTGAATCAGAAGAAGCAGAAGAAGGAGAAGGAGAAGATGAAGTCTGGAGGGTGAATCAGAAGAAGTAGAAGAAGGAGAAGGAGAAGGTGAAGTCTGGAGGGTGAATCAGAAGTAGTAGAAGAAGGAGAAGGAGAAGGTGAAGTCTGGACGGTGAATCAGAAGAAACAGAAGAAGGAGAAGGAGAAGGTGAAGTCTGGAGGGTGAATCAGAAGAAGTAGAAGAAGGAGAAGGAGAAGGTGTAGTCTGGAGGGTGAATCAGAAGAAGTAGACGAAGGAGAAGGAGAAGGAGAAGTCTGGAGGGTGAATAAGAAGAAGTAGAAGAAGGAGAAGGAGAAGGTGAAGTCAGGACGGTGAAGCAGAAGAAGCAGAAGAAGGAGAAGGAGAAGGTGAAGTCTGGAGGGTGAATCAGAATAAGTAGAAGAAGGAGAAGGAGAAGGTCAAGTCTGGAGGGTGAATCAGAAGAAGTAGAAGAAGGAGAAGGAGAAGTTGAAGTCTGGAGGGTGAAGCAGAAGAAGTAGAAGAAGGAGAAGGAGAAGGTGAAGTCAGGAGGGTGAATCAGAAGAAGTAGAGGAAGAAGAAGGAGAAGGTGAAGTCAGGAGGGTGAATCAGAAGAAGCAGAAGAAGGAGAAGGAGAAGGTGAAGTCTGGAGGGTGAATCAGAAGAAGTAGAAGAAGGAGAAGGAGAAGGTGAAGTCTGGAGGGTGAATCAGAAGTAGTAGAAGAAGGAGAAGGAGAAGGTGAAGTCTGGACGGTGAATCAGAAGAAACAGAAGAAGGAGAAGGAGAAGGTGAAGTCTGGAGGGTGAATCAGAAGAAGTAGAAGAAGGAGAAGGAGAAGGTGTAGTCTGGAGGGTGAATCAGAAGAAGTAGACGAAGGAGAAGGAGAAGGTGAAGTCTGGAGGGTGAATCAGAAGAAGCAAAAGAAGGAGAAGGAGAAGGTGAAGTCTGGAGGGTGAATCAGAAGAAGTAGAAGAAGGAGAAGGAGAAGGTGAAGTCTGGAGGGTGAATCAGAAGAAGCGGAAGAAGGAGAAGGAGAAGGTGAAGTCTGGAGGGTGAATCAGAAGAAGCAGAAGAAGGAGAAGGAGAAGGTGAAGTCTGGAGGGTGAATCAGAAGAAGCAGAAGAAGGAGAAGGAGAAGGTGAAGTCTGGAGGGTGAATCAGAAGAAGCAGAAGAAGTAGAAGGAGAAGGTGAAGTCTGGAGGGTGAATCAGAAGAAGTAGAAGAAGGAGAAGGAGAAGGTGAAGTCAGGAGGGTGAATCAGAAGAAGCAGAAGAAGGAGAAGGAGAAGGTGAAGTCTGGAGGGTGAATCAGAAGAATCAGAAGAAGGAGAAGGAGAAGGTGAAGTCTGGAGGGTGAATCAGAAGAAGCAGAAGAAAGAGAAGGAGAAGGTGAAGTCTGGAGGGTGAATCAGAAGAAGTAGAAGAAGGAGAAGGAGAAGGTGAAGTCTGGAGTGTGAATCAGAAGAAGCAGAAGAAGGAGAAGGAGAAGGTGAAGTCTAGAGGGTGAATCAGAAGAAGCAGAATAAGGAGAAGGAGAAGGTGAAGTCTGGAGGGTGAATCAGAAGAAGCAGAAGAAAGAGAAGGAGAAGGTGAAGTCTGGAGGGTGAATCAGAAGAAGTAGAAGAAGGAGAAGGAGAAGGTGAAGTCAGGAGGGTGAATCAGAAGAAGTAGAAGAAGGAGAAGGAGAAGGTGAAGTCAGGAGGGTGAATCAGAAGAAGCAGAAGAAGGAGAAGGAGAAGGTGAAGTCTGGAGGGTGAATCAGAAGAATCAGAAGAAGGAGAAGGAGAAGGTGAAGTCTGGAGGGTGAATCAGAAGAAGTAGAAGAAGGAGAAGGAGAAGGTGAAGTCTGGAGGGTGAAGCAGAAGTAGTAGAAGAAGGAGAAGGAGAAGGTGAAGTCAGGAGGGTGAATCAGAAGAAGTAGAAGAAGGAGAAGGAGAAGGTGAATTCAGGAGGGTGAATCAGAAGAAGCAGAAGAAGGAGAAGGAGAAGGTGAAGTCTGGAGGGTGAATCAGAAGAATCAGAAGAAGGAGAAGGAGAAGGTGAAGTCTGGAGGGTGAATCAGAAGAAGCAGAAGAAAGAGAAGGAGAAGGTGAAGTCTGGAGGGTGAATCAGAAGAAGCAGAAGAAGGAGAAGGAGAAGGTGAAGTCTGGAGGGAGAAGCAGAAGAAGTAGAAGAAGGAGAAGGAGAAGGTGAAGTCTGGAGGGTGAATCAGAAGAAGTAGAAGAAGGAGAAGGAGAAGGTGAAGTCTGGAGGGTGAATCAGAAGAAGTAGTAGAAGGAGAAGGAGAAGGTGAAGTCTGGAGGGTGAATCAGAAGAAACAGAAGAAGGAGAAGGAGAAGGTGAAGTCTGGAGGGTGAATCAGAAGAAGTAGAAGAAGGAGAAGGAGAAGGTGTAGTCTGGAGGGTGAATCAGAAGAAGTAGACGAAGGAGAAGGAGAAGGTGAAGTCTGGAGGGTGAACCAGAAGAAGCAGAAGAAGGAGAAGGAGAAGGTGAAGTCTGGAGGGTGAATCAGAAGAAGCAGAAGAAGGAGAAGGAGAAGGTGAAGTCTGGAGGGTGAAACAGAAGAAGCAGAATAAGGAGAAGGAGAAGGTGAAGTCAGGAGGGTGAATCAGAAGAAGCCGAAGAAGGAGAAGGAGAAGGTGAAGTAAGGAGGGTGAATCAGAAGAAGCAGAAAAAGGAGAAGGAGAAGGTGAAGTCTGGAGTGTGAAGCAGAAGAAGCAAAAGAAGGAGAAGGAGAAGGTGAAGTCTGGAGGGTGAATCAGAAGAAGTAGAAGAAGGAGAAGGAGAAGGTGAAGTCTGGAGGGTGAAGCAGAAGAAGTAGAAGAAGGAGAAGGAGAAGGTGAAGTCAGGAGGGTGAATCAGAAGAAGTAGAAGAAGGAGAAGGAGAAGGTGAAGTCAGGAGGGTGAATCAGAAGAAGCAGAAGAAGGAGAAGGAGAAGGTGAAGTCTGGAGGGTGAATCAGAAGAATCAGAAGAAGGAGAAGGAGAAGGTGAAGTCTGGAGGGTGAATCAGAAGAAGCAGAAGAAAGAGAAGGAGAAGGTGAAGTCTGGAGGGTGAATCAGAAGAAGCAGAAGAAGGAGAAGGAGAAGGTGAAGTCTGGAGGGTGAATCAGAAGAAGCAGAAGAAGGAGAAGGAGAAGGTGAAGTTAGGAGGGTGAATCAGAAGAAGCAGAAGAAGGAGAAGGAGCAGGTGATGTCAGGGGGATGAAGCAGAAGAAGTAGAAGAAGGAGAAGGAGAAGGTGAAGTCAGGACGGTGAAGCGGAAGAAGCAGAAGAAGGAGAAGGAGTAGGTGAAGTCTGGAGGGTGAATCAGAAGAAGTAGAAGAAGGAGAAGGAGAAGGTCAAGTCTGGAGGGTGAATCAGGAGAAGTAGAATAAGGAGAAGGAGAAGGTGAAGTCTGGAGGGTGAAGCAGAAGAAGTAGAAGAAGGAGAAGGAGAAGGTGAAGTCAGGAGGGTGAATCTGAAGAAGTAGAAGAAGGAGAAGGAGAAGGTGAAGTCAGGAGGGTGAATCAGAAGAAGCAGAAGAAGGAGAAGGAGAAGGTGAAGTCTGGAGGGTGAATCAGAAGAATCAGAAGAAGGAGAAGGAGAAGGTGAAGTCTGGAGGGTGAATCAGAAGAAGCAGAAGAAAGAGAAGGAGAAGGTGAAGTCTGGAGGGTGAATCAGAAGAAGTAGAAGAAGGAGAAGGAGAAGGTGAAGTCTGGAGTGTGAATCAGAAGAAGCAGAAGAAGGAGAAGGAGAAGGTGAAGTCTAGAGGGTGAATCAGAAGAAGCAGAATAAGGAGAAGGAGAAGGTGAAGTCTGGAGGGTGAATCAGAAGAAGCAGAAGAAAGAGAAGGAGAAGGTGAAGTCTGGAGGGTGAATCAGAAGAAGTAGAAGAAGGAGAAGGAGAAGGTGAAGTCAGGAGGGTGAATCAGAAGAAGTAGAAGAAGGAGAAGGAGAAGGTGAAGTCAGGAGGGTGAATCAGAAGAAGCAGAAGAAGGAGAAGGAGAAGGTGAAGTCTGGAGGGTGAATCAGAAGAATCAGAAGAAGGAGAAGGAGAAGGTGAAGTCTGGAGGGTGAATCAGAAGAAGCAGAGGAAGGAGAAGGAGAAGGTGAAGTCTGGAGGGTGAATCAGAAGAAGCAGAATAAGGAGAAGGAGAAGGTGAAGTCTGAAGGGTGAATCAGAAGAAGTAGAAGAAGGAGAAGGAGAAGGTGAAGTCTGGAGGGTGAAGCAGAAGAAGTAGAAGAAGGAGAAGGAGAAGGTGAAGTCAGGATGGTGAATCAGAAGAAGTAGAAGAAGAAGAAGGAGAAGGTGAAGTCAGGAGGGTGAATCAGAAGAAGCAGAAGAAGGAGAAGGAGAAGGTGAAGTCTGGAGGGTGAATCAGAAGAATCAGAAGAAGGAGAAGTAGAAGGTGAAGTCTGGAGGGTGAATCAGAAGAAGCAGAAGAAAGAGAAGGAGAAGGTGAAGTCTGGAGGGTGAAGCAGAAGAAACAGAAGAAGGAGAAGGAGAAGGTGAAGACTGGAGGGTGAATCAGAAGAAGTAGAAGAAGGAGAAGGAGAAGGTGAAGTCTGGAGGGTGAATCAGAAGAAGTAGAAGAAGGAGAAGGAGAAGGTGAAGTCTGGAGGGTGAATCAGAAGAAGCAGAAGAAGGAGAAGGAGAAGGAGAAGTCTGGAGGGTGAATCAGAAGAAGCAGAAGAAGGAGAAGGAGAAGGTGAAGTCTGGAGGGTGAAGCAGAAGAAGTAGAAGAAGGAGAAGGAGAAGGTGAAGTCAGGAGGGTGAATCAGAAGAAGTAGAAGAAGGAGAAGGAGAAGGTGAAGTCAGGAGGGTGAATCAGAAGAAGCAGAAGAAGGAGAAGGAGAAGGTGAAGTTAGGAGGGTGAATCAGAAGAAGCAGAAGAAGGAGAAGGAGCAGGTGATGTCAGCGGGATGAAGCAGAAGAAGTAGAAGAAGGAGAAGGAGAAGGTGAAGTCAGGACGGTGAAGCAGAAGAAGCAGAAGAAGGAGAAGGAGAATGTGAAGTCTGGAGGGTGAATCAGAAGAAGTAGAAGAAGGAGAAGGAGAAGGTGAAGTCAGGAGGGTGAATCAGAAGAAGTCGAAGAAGGAGAAGGAGAAGGTGAAGTCAGGAGGGTGAATCAGAAGAAGCAGAAGAAGGAGAAGGAGAAGGTGAAGTCTGGAGGGTGAATCAGAAGAATCAAAAGAAGGAGAAGGAGAAGGTGAAGTCTGGAGGGTGAATCAGAAGAAGCAGAATAAGGAGAAGGAGAAGGTGAAGTCTGGAGGGTGAATCAGAAGAAGCAGAATAAGGAGAAGGAGAAGGTGAAGTCTGGAGGGTGAATCAGAAGAAGCAGAAGAAGGAGAAGGAGAAGATGAAGTCTGGAGGGTGAATCAGAAGAAGTAGAAGAAGGAGAAGGAGAAGGTGAAGTCTGGAGGGTGAAGCAGAAGAAGTAGAAGAAGGAGAAGGAGAAGGTGAAGTCAGGATGGTGAATCAGAAGAAGTAGAAGAAGAAGAAGGAGAAGGTGAAGTCAGGAGGGTGAATCAGAAGAAGCAGAAGAAGGAGAAGGAGAAGGTGAAGTCTGGAGGGTGAATCAGAAGAATCAGAAGAAGGAGAAGTAGAAGGTGAAGTCTGGAGGGTGAATCAGAAGAAGCAGAAGAAAGAGAAGGAGAAGGTGAAGTCTGGAGGGTGAAGCAGAAGAAACAGAAGAAGGAGAAGGAGAAGGTGAAGACTGGAGGGTGAATCAGAAGAAGTAGAAGAAGGAGAAGGAGAAGGTGAAGTCTGGAGGGTGAATCAGAAGAAGTAGAAGAAGGAGAAGGAGAAGGTGAAGTCTGGAGGGTGAATCAGAAGAAGCAGAAGAAGGAGAAGGAGAAGGAGAAGTCTGGAGGGTGAATCAGAAGAAGCAGAAGAAGGAGAAGGAGAAGGTGAAGTCTGGAGGGTGAAGCAGAAGAAGTAGAAGAAGGAGAAGGAGAAGGTGAAGTCAGGAGGGTGAATCAGAAGAAGTAGAAGAAGGAGAAGGAGAAGGTGAAGTCAGGAGGCTGAATCAGAAGAAGCAGAAGAAGGAGAAGGAGAAGGTGAAGTTAGGAGGGTGAATCAGAAGAATCAGAAGAAGGAGAAGGAGAAGGTGAAGTCTGGAGGGTGAATCAGAAGAAGTAGAAGAAGGAGAAGGAGAAGGTCAAGTCTGGAGGGTGAATCAGGAGAAGTAGAATAAGGAGAAGGAGAAGGTGAAGTCTGGAGGGTGAAGCAGAAGAAGTAGAAGAAGGAGAAGGAGAAGGTGAAGTCAGGAGGGTGAATCTGAAGAAGTAGAAGAAGGAGAAGGAGAAGGTGAAGTCAGGAGGGTGAATCAGAAGAAGCAGAAGAAGGAGAAGGAGAAGGTGAAGTCTGGAGGGTGAATCAGAAGAAGCAGAGGAAGGAGAAGGAGAAGGTGAAGTCTGGAGGGTGGATCAGAAGAAGCAGAATAAGGAGAAGGAGAAGGTGAAGTCTGGAGGGTGAATCAGAAGAAGTAGAAGAAGGAGAAGGAGAAGGTGAAGTCTGGAGGGTGAAGCAGAAGAAGTAGAAGAAGGAGAAGGAGAAGGTGAAGTCAGGATGGCGAATCAGAAGAAGTAGAAGAAGAAGAAGGAGAAGGTGAAGTCAGGAGGGTGAATCAGAAGAAGCAGAAGAAGGAGAAGGAGAAGGTAAAGTCTGGAGGGTGAATCAGAAGAATCAGAAGAAGAAGTAGAAGGTGAAGTCTGGAGGGTGAATCAGAAGAAGCAGAAGAAAGAGAAGGAGAAGGTGAAGTCTGGAGGGTGAAGCAGAAGAAACAGAAGAAGGAGAAGGAGAAGGTGAAGTCTGGAGGGTGAATCAGAAGAAGTAGAAGAAGGAGAAGGAGAAGGTGAAGTCTGGAGGGTGAATCAGAAGAAGTAGAAGAAGGAGAAGGAGAAGGTGAAGTCTGGAGGGTGAATCAGAAGAAGCAGAAGAAGGAGAAGGAGAAGGAGAAGTCTGGAGGGTGAATCAGAAGAAGCAGAAGAAGGAGAAGGAGAAGGTGAAGTCTGGAGGGTGAAGCAGAAGAAGTAGAAGAAGGAGAAGGAGAAGGTGAAGTCAGGAGGGTGAATCAGAAGAAGTAGAAGAAGGAGAAGGAGAAGGTGAAGTCAGGAGGGTGAATCAGAAGAAGCAGAAGAAGGAGAAGGAGAAGGTGAAGTTAGGAGGGTGAATCAGAAGAAGCAGAAGAAGGAGAAGGAGCAGGTGATGTCAGCGGGATGAAGCAGAAGAAGTAGAAGAAGGAGAAGGAGAAGGTGAAGTCAGGACGGTGAAGCAGAAGAAGCAGAAGAAGGAGAAGGAGAATGTGAAGTCTGGAGGGTGAATCAGAAGAAGTAGAAGAAGGAGAAGGAGAAGGTGAAGTCAGGAGGGTGAATCAGAAGAAGTAGAAGAAGGAGAAGGAGAAGGTGAAGTCAGGAGGGTGAATCAGAAGAAGCAGAAGAAGGAGAAGGAGAAGGTGAAGTCTGGAGGGTGAATCAGAAGAATCAGAAGAAGGAGAAGGAGAAGGTGAAGTCTGGAGGGTGAATCAGAAGAAGCAGAGGAAGGAGAAGGAGAAGGTGAAGTCTGGAGGGTGAATCAGAAGAAGCAGAATAAGGAGAAGGAGAAGGTGAAGTCTGGAGGGTGAATCAGAAGAAGCAGAATAAGGAGAAGGAGAAGGTGAAGTCTGGAGGGTGAATCAGAAGAAGCAGAAGAAGGAGAAGGAGAAGATGAAGTCTGGAGGGTGAATCAGAAGAAGTAGAAGAAGGAGAAGGAGAAGGTGAAGTCTGGAGGGTGAAGCAGAAGAAGTAGAAGAAGGAGAAGGAGAAGGTGAAGTCAGGATGGTGAATCAGAAGAAGTAGAAGAAGAAGAAGGAGAAGGTGAAGTCAGGAGGGTGAATCAGAAGAAGCAGAAGAAGGAGAAGGAGAAGGTGAAGTCTGGAGGGTGAATCAGAAGAAGTAGAAGAAGGAGAAGGAGAAGGTGTTGTCTGGAGGGTGAATCAGAAGAAGTAGACGAAGGAGAAGGAGAAGGTGAAGTCTGGAGGGTGAATCAGAAGAAGCAGAAGAAGGAGAAGGAGAAGGTGAAGTCTGGAGGGTGAATCAGAAGAAGCAGAATAAGGAGAAGGAGAAGGTGAAGTCTGGAGGGTGAATCAGAAGAAGCAGAAAAAGGAGAAGGAGAAGGTGAAGTCTGAAGGGTGAATCAGAAGAAGTAGAAGAAGGAGAAGGAGAAGGTGAAGTCTGGAGGGTGAAGCAGAAGAAGTAGAAGAAGGAGAAGGAGAAGGTGAAGTCAGGAGGGTGAATCAGAAGAAGTAGAAGAAGGAGAAGGAGAAGGTGAAGTCCGGAGGGTGAATCAGAAGAAGTAGAAGAAGGAGAAGGAGAAGGTGATGTCTGGAGGGTGAATCAGAAGAAGCAGAAGAAGGAGAAGGAGAAGGTGAAGTCTGGAGGGTGAATCAGAAGAATCAGAAGAAGGAGAAGGAGAAGGTGAAGTCTGGAGGGTGAATCAGAAGAAGCAGAGGAAGGAGAAGGAGAAGGTGAAGTCTGGAGGGTGAATCAGAAGAAGCAGAATAAGGAGAAGGAGAAGGTGAAGTCTGGAGGGTGAATCAGAAGAAGCAGAAGAAGGAGAAGGAGAAGATGAAGTCTGGAGGGTGAATCAGAAGAAGTAGAAGAAGGAGAAGGAGAAGGTGAAGTCTGGAGGGTGAAGCAGAAGAAGTAGAAGAAGGAGAAGGAGAAGGTGAAGTCAGGATGGTGAATCAGAAGAAGTAGAAGAAGAAGAAGGAGAAGGTGAAGTCAGGAGGGTGAATCAGAAGAAGCAGAAGAAGGAGAAGGAGAAGGTGAAGTCTGGAGGGTGAATCAGAAGAATCAGAAGAAGGAGAAGTAGAAGGTGAAGTCTGGAGGGTGAATCAGAAGAAGCAGAAGAAAGAGAAGGAGAAGGTGAAGTCTGGAGGGTGAAGCAGAAGAAACAGAAGAAGGAGAAGGAGAAGGTGAAGACTGGAGGGTGAATCAGAAGAAGTAGAAGAAGGAGAAGGAGAAGGTGAAGTCTGGAGGGTGAATCAGAAGAAGTAGAAGAAGGAGAAGGAGAAGGTGAAGTCTGGAGGGTGAATCAGAAGAAGCAGAAGAAGGAGAAGGAGAAGGAGAAGTCTGGAGGGGGAATCAGAAGAAGCAGAAGAAGGAGAAGGAGAAGGTGAAGTCTGGAGGGTGAAGCAGAAGAAATAGAAGAAGGAGAAGGAGAAGGTGAAGTCAGGAGGGTGAATCAGAAGAAGTAGAAGAAGGAGAAGGAGAAGGTGAAGTCAGGAGGGTGAATCAGAAGAAGCAGAAGAAGGAGAAGGAGAAGGTGAAGTCTGGAGGGTGAATCAGAAGAATCAGAAGAAGGAGAAGGAGAAGGTGAAGTCTGGAGGGTGAATCAGAAGAAGCCGAAGAAGGAGAAGGAGAAGGTGAAGTCTGGAGGGTGAATCGGAAGAAGCAGAAGAAGGAGAAGGAGAAGGTGAAGTCAGGAGGGTGAATCAGAAGAAGCAGAAGAAGGAGAAGGAGAAGGTGAAGTTAGGAGGGTGAATCAGAAGAAGCAGAAGAAGGAGAAGGAGCAGGTGATGTCAGCGGGATGAAGCAGAAGAAGTAGAAGAAGGAGAAGGAGAAGGTGAAGTCAGGACGGTGAAGCAGAAGAAGCAGAAGAAGGAGAAGGAGAAGGTGAAGTCTGGAGGGTGAATCAGAAGAAGCCGAAGAAGGAGAAGGAGAAGGTGAAGTCTGGAGGGTGAATCGGAAGAAGCAGAAGAAGGAGAAGGAGAAGGTGAAGTCAGGAGGGTGAATCAGAAGAAGCAGAAGAAGGAGAAGGAGAAGGTGAAGTTAGGAGGGTGAATCAGAAGAAGCAGAAGAAGGAGAAGGAGCAGGTGATGTCAGCGGGATGAAGCAGAAGAAGTAGAAGAAGGAGAAGGAGAAGGTGAAGTGGGACGGTGAAGCAGAAGAAGCAGAAGAAGGAGAAGGAGAAGGTGAAGTTAGGAGGGTGAATCAGAAGAAGCAGAAGAAGGAGAAGGAGCAGGTGATGTCAGCGGGATGAAGCAGAAGAAGTAGAAGAAGGAGAAGGAGAAGGTGAAGTCAGGACGGTGAAGCAGAAGAAGCAGAAGAAGGAGAAGGAGAAGGTGTTGTCTGGAGGGTGAATCAGAAGAAGTAGACGAAGGAGAAGGAGAAGGTGAAGTCTGGAGGGTGAATCAGAAGAAGCAGAAGAAGGAGAAGGAGAAGGTGAAGTCTGGAGGGTGAATCAGAAGAAGCAGAATAAGGAGAAGGAGAAGGTGAAGTCTGGAGGGTGAATCAGAAGAAGCAGAAAAAGGAGAAGGAGAAGGTGAAGTCTGAAGGGTGAATCAGAAGAAGTAGAAGAAGGAGAAGGAGAAGGTGAAGTCTGGAGGGTGAAGCAGAAGAAGTAGAAGAAGGCGAAGGAGAAGGTGAAGTCAGGAGGGTGAATCAGAAGAAGTAGAAGAAGGAGAAGGAGAAGGTGAAGTCCGGAGGGTGAATCAGAAGAAGTAGAAGAATTAGAAGGAGAAGGTGATGTCTGGAGGGTGAATCAGAAGAAGTAGAAGAAGGAGAAGGAGAAGGTGATGTCTGGAGGGTGAATCAGAAGAAGCAGAAGAAGGAGAAGGAGAAGGTGAAGTCTGGAGGGTGAATCAGAAGAAGCAGAAGAAGGAGAAGGAGAAGATGAAGTCTGGAGGGTGAATCAGAAGAAGTAGAAGAAGGAGAAGGAGAAGGTGAGGTCTGGAGGGTGAATCAGAAGAAGCAGAAGAAGGAGAAGGAGAAGGTGAAGTCTGGAGGGTGAATCAGAAGAAGCAGAAGAAGGAGAAGGAGAAGGTGAAGTCTGGAGGGTGAATCAGAAGAAGCAGAAGAAGGAGAAGGAGAAGGTGAAGTCAGGAGGGTGAATCAGAAGAAGGAGAAGGAGAAGGTGAAGTTAGGAGGGTGAATCAGAAGAAGTAGAAGAAGGAGAAGGAGAAGGTGAAGTCCGGACGGTGAAGCAGAAGAAGCAGAAGAAGGAGAAGGAGAAGGTGAAGTCTGGAGGGTGAATCAGAAGAAGTAGAAGAAGGAGAAGGAGAAGGTCAAGTCTGGAGCGTGAATCAGAAGAAGTAGAAGAAGGAGAAGGAGAAGGTGAAGTCTGGAGGGTGAAGCAGAAGAAGTAGAAGAAGGAGAAGGAGAAGGTGAAGTCAGGAGGGTGAATCAGAAGAAGTAGAAGAAGGAGAAGGAGAAGGTGAAGTCAGGAGGGTGAATCAGAAGAAGCAGAAGAAGGAGAAGGAGAAGGTGAAGTCTGGAGGGTGAATCAGAAGAATCAGAAGAAGGAGAAGGAGAAGGTGAAGTCTGGAGGGTGAATCAGAAGAAGCAGAGGAAGGAGAAGGAGAAGGTGAAGTCTGGAGGGTGAATCAGAAGAAGCAGAATAAGGAGAAGGAGAAGGTGAAGTCTGGAGGGTGAATCAGAAGAAGCAGAATAAGGAGAAGGAGAAGGTGAAGTCTGGAGGGTGAATCAGAAGAAGCAGAAGAAGGAGAAGGAGAAGATGAAGTCTGGAGGGTGAATCAGAAGAAGTAGAAGAAGGAGAAGGAGAAGGTGAAGTCTGGAGGGTGAAGCAGAAGAAGTAGAAGAAGGAGAAGGAGAAGGTGAAGTCAGGATGGTGAATCAGAAGAAGTAGAAGAAGAAGAAGGAGAAGGTGAAGTCAGGAGGGTGAATCAGAAGAAGCAGAAGAAGGAGAAGGAGAAGGTGAAGTCTGGAGGGTGAATCAGAAGAAGTAGAAGAAGGAGAAGGAGAAGGTGTTGTCTGGAGGGTGAATCAGAAGAAGTAGACGAAGGAGAAGGAGAAGGTGAAGTCTGGAGGGTGAATCAGAAGAAGCAGAAGAAGGAGAAGGAGAAGGTGAAGTCTGGAGGGTGAATCAGAAGAAGCAGAATAAGGAGAAGGAGAAGGTGAAGTCTGGAGGGTGAATCAGAAGAAGCAGAAAAAGGAGAAGGAGAAGGTGAAGTCTGAAGGGTGAATCAGAAGAAGTAGAAGAAGGAGAAGGAGAAGGTGAAGTCTGGAGGGTGAAGCAGAAGAAGTAGAAGAAGGAGAAGGAGAAGGTGAAGTCAGGAGGGTGAATCAGAAGAAGTAGAAGAAGGAGAAGGAGAAGGTGAAGTCCGGAGGGTGAATCAGAAGAAGTAGAAGAAGGAGAAGGAGAAGGTGATGTCTGGAGGGTGAATCAGAAGAAGCAGAAGAAGGAGAAGGAGAAGGTGAAGTCTGGAGGGTGAATCAGAAGAATCAGAAGAAGGAGAAGGAGAAGGTGAAGTCTGGAGGGTGAATCAGAAGAAGCAGAGGAAGGAGAAGGAGAAGGTGAAGTCTGGAGGGTGAATCAGAAGAAGCAGAATAAGGAGAAGGAGAAGGTGAAGTCTGGAGGGTGAATCAGAAGAAGCAGAAGAAGGAGAAGGAGAAGATGAAGTCTGGAGGGTGAATCAGAAGAAGTAGAAGAAGGAGAAGGAGAAGGTGAAGTCTGGAGGGTGAAGCAGAAGAAGTAGAAGAAGGAGAAGGAGAAGGTGAAGTCAGGATGGTGAATCAGAAGAAGTAGAAGAAGAAGAAGGAGAAGGTGAAGTCAGGAGGGTGAATCAGAAGAAGCAGAAGAAGGAGAAGGAGAAGGTGAAGTCTGGAGGGTGAATCAGAAGAATCAGAAGAAGGAGAAGTAGAAGGTGAAGTCTGGAGGGTGAATCAGAAGAAGCAGAAGAAAGAGAAGGAGAAGGTGAAGTCTGGAGGGTGAAGCAGAAGAAACAGAAGAAGGAGAAGGAGAAGGTGAAGACTGGAGGGTGAATCAGAAGAAGTAGAAGAAGGAGAAGGAGAAGGTGAAGTCTGGAGGGTGAATCAGAAGAAGTAGAAGAAGGAGAAGGAGAAGGTGAAGTCTGGAGGGTGAATCAGAAGAAGCAGAAGAAGGAGAAGGAGAAGGAGAAGTCTGGAGGGGGAATCAGAAGAAGCAGAAGAAGGAGAAGGAGAAGGTGAAGTCTGGAGGGTGAAGCAGAAGAAATAGAAGAAGGAGAAGGAGAAGGTGAAGTCAGGAGGGTGAATCAGAAGAAGTAGAAGAAGGAGAAGGAGAAGGTGAAGTCAGGAGGGTGAATCAGAAGAAGCAGAAGAAGGAGAAGGAGAAGGTGAAGTCTGGAGGGTGAATCAGAAGAATCAGAAGAAGGAGAAGGAGAAGGTGAAGTCTGGAGGGTGAATCAGAAGAAGCCGAAGAAGGAGAAGGAGAAGGTGAAGTCTGGAGGGTGAATCGGAAGAAGCAGAAGAAGGAGAAGGAGAAGGTGAAGTCAGGAGGGTGAATCAGAAGAAGCAGAAGAAGGAGAAGGAGAAGGTGAAGTTAGGAGGGTGAATCAGAAGAAGCAGAAGAAGGAGAAGGAGCAGGTGATGTCAGCGGGATGAAGCAGAAGAAGTAGAAGAAGGAGAAGGAGAAGGTGAAGTCAGGACGGTGAAGCAGAAGAAGCAGAAGAAGGAGAAGGAGAAGGTGAAGTCTGGAGGGTGAATCAGAAGAAGCCGAAGAAGGAGAAGGAGAAGGTGAAGTCTGGAGGGTGAATCGGAAGAAGCAGAAGAAGGAGAAGGAGAAGGTGAAGTCAGGAGGGTGAATCAGAAGAAGCAGAAGAAGGAGAAGGAGAAGGTGAAGTTAGGAGGGTGAATCAGAAGAAGCAGAAGAAGGAGAAGGAGCAGGTGATGTCAGCGGGATGAAGCAGAAGAAGTAGAAGAAGGAGAAGGAGAAGGTGAAGTGGGACGGTGAAGCAGAAGAAGCAGAAGAAGGAGAAGGAGAAGGTGAAGTTAGGAGGGTGAATCAGAAGAAGCAGAAGAAGGAGAAGGAGCAGGTGATGTCAGCGGGATGAAGCAGAAGAAGTAGAAGAAGGAGAAGGAGAAGGTGAAGTCAGGACGGTGAAGCAGAAGAAGCAGAAGAAGGAGAAGGAGAAGGTGTTGTCTGGAGGGTGAATCAGAAGAAGTAGACGAAGGAGAAGGAGAAGGTGAAGTCTGGAGGGTGAATCAGAAGAAGCAGAAGAAGGAGAAGGAGAAGGTGAAGTCTGGAGGGTGAATCAGAAGAAGCAGAATAAGGAGAAGGAGAAGGTGAAGTCTGGAGGGTGAATCAGAAGAAGCAGAAAAAGGAGAAGGAGAAGGTGAAGTCTGAAGGGTGAATCAGAAGAAGTAGAAGAAGGAGAAGGAGAAGGTGAAGTCTGGAGGGTGAAGCAGAAGAAGTAGAAGAAGGCGAAGGAGAAGGTGAAGTCAGGAGGGTGAATCAGAAGAAGTAGAAGAAGGAGAAGGAGAAGGTGAAGTCCGGAGGGTGAATCAGAAGAAGTAGAAGAATTAGAAGGAGAAGGTGATGTCTGGAGGGTGAATCAGAAGAAGTAGAAGAAGGAGAAGGAGAAGGTGATGTCTGGAGGGTGAATCAGAAGAAGCAGAAGAAGGAGAAGGAGAAGGTGAAGTCTGGAGGGTGAATCAGAAGAAGCAGAAGAAGGAGAAGGAGAAGATGAAGTCTGGAGGGTGAATCAGAAGAAGTAGAAGAAGGAGAAGGAGAAGGTGAGGTCTGGAGGGTGAATCAGAAGAAGCAGAAGAAGGAGAAGGAGAAGGTGAAGTCTGGAGGGTGAATCAGAAGAAGCAGAAGAAGGAGAAGGAGAAGGTGAAGTCTGGAGGGTGAATCAGAAGAAGCAGAAGAAGGAGAAGGAGAAGGTGAAGTCAGGAGGGTGAATCAGAAGAAGGAGAAGGAGAAGGTGAAGTTAGGAGGGTGAATCAGAAGAAGTAGAAGAAGGAGAAGGAGAAGGTGAAGTCCGGACGGTGAAGCAGAAGAAGCAGAAGAAGGAGAAGGAGAAGGTGAAGTCTGGAGGGTGAATCAGAAGAAGTAGAAGAAGGAGAAGGAGAAGGTCAAGTCTGGAGCGTGAATCAGAAGAAGTAGAAGAAGGAGAAGGAGAAGGTGAAGTCTGGAGGGTGAAGCAGAAGAAGTAGAAGAAGGAGAAGGAGAAGGTGAAGTCAGGAGGGTGAATCAGAAGAGGTAGAAGAAGGAGAAGGAGAAGGTGAAGTCAGGAGGGTGAATCAGAAGAAGCAGAAGAAGGAGAAGAAGAAGGTGAAGTCTGGAGGGTGAATCAGAAGAATCAGAAGAAGGAGAAGGAGAAGGTGAAGTCTGGAGGGTGAATCAGAAGAAGCAGCAGAAAGAGAAGGAGAAGGTGAAGTCTGGAGGGTGAATCAGAAGAAGTAGAAGAAGGAGACGGAGAAGGTGAAGTCTGGAGTATGAATCAGAAGAAGCAGAAGAAGGAGAAGGAGAAGGTGAAGTCTGGAGGGTGAATCAGAAGAAGCAGAATAAGGAGAAGGAGAAGGTGAAGTCTGGAGGGTGAATCAGAAGAAGCAGAAGAAGGAGAAGGAGAAGGTGAAGTCTGGAGGGTGAATCAGAAGAAGTAGAAGAAGGAGAAGGGGAAGGTGAAGTCTGGAGGGTGAAGCAGAAGAAGTAGAAGAAGGAGAAGGAGAAGGTGAAGTCAGGAGGGTGAATCAGAAGAAGTAGAAGAAGGAGAAGGAGAAGGTGAAGTCAGGAGGGTGAATCAGAAGAAGCAGAAGAAGGAGAAGGAGAAGGTGAAGTCTGGAGGGTGAATCAGAAGAATCAGAAGAAGGAGAAGGAGAAGGTGAAGTCTGGAGGGTGAATCAGAAGAAGCAGAGGAAGGAGAAGGAGAAGGTGAAGTCTGGAGGGTGAATCAGAAGAAGCAGAATAAGGAGAAGGAGAAGGTGAAGTCTGGAGGGTGAATCAGAAGAAGCAGAATAAGGAGAAGGAGAAGGTGAAGTCTGGAGGGTGAATCAGAAGAAGCAGAAGAAGGAGAAGGAGAAGATGAAGTCTGGAGGGTGAATCAGAAGAAGTAGAAGAAGGAGAAGGAGAAGGTGAAGTCTGGAGGGTGAAGCAGAAGAAGTAGAAGAAGGAGAAGGAGAAGGTGAAGTCAGGAGGGTGAATCAGAAGAAGCAGAAGAAGGAGAAGGTGAAGTCTGGAGGGTGAATCAGAAGAATCAGAAGAAGGAGAAGGAGAAGGTGAAGTCTGGAGGGTGAATCAGAAGAAGCAGAAGAAAGAGAAGGAGAAGGTGAAGTCTGGAGGGTGAAGCAGAAGAAACAGAAGAAGGAGAAGGAGAAGGTGAAGACTGGAGGGTGAATCAGAAGAAGTAGAAGAAGGAGAAGGAGAAGGTGAAGTCTGGAGGGTGAATCAGAAGAAGTAGAAGAAGGAGAAGGAGAAGGTGAAGTCTGGAGGGTGAATCAGAAGAAGCAGAAGAAGGAGAAGGAGAAGATGAAGTCTGGAGGGTGAATCAGAAGAAGTAGAAGAAGGAGAAGGAGAAGGTGAAGTCTGGAGGGTGAATCAGAAGTAGTAGAAGAAGGAGAAGGAGAAGGTGAAGTCTGGACGGTGAATCAGAAGAAACAGAAGAAGGAGAAGGAGAAGGTGAAGTCTGGAGGGTGAATCAGAAGAAGTAGAAGAAGGAGAAGGAGAAGGTGTAGTCTGGAGGGTGAATCAGAAGAAGTAGACGAAGGAGAAGGAGAAGGAGAAGTCTGGAGGGTGAATCAGAAGAAGCAGAAGAAGGAGAAGGAGAAGGTGAAGTCTGGAGGGTGAATCAGAAGAAGTAGAAGAAGGAGAAGGAGAAGGTGAAGTCTGGAGGGTGAATCAGAAGAAGCAGAAGAAGGAGAAGGAGAAGGTGAAGTCTGGAGGGTGAATCAGAAGAAGCAGAAGAAGGAGAAGGAGAAGGAGGAGTCTGGAGGGTGAATCAGAAGAAGCAGAAGAAGGAGAAGGAGAAGGTGAAGTCTGGAGGGTGAAGCAGAAGAAGTAGAAGAAGGAGAAGGAGAAGGTGAAGTCAGGAGGGTGAATCAGAAGAAGTAGAAGAAGGAGAAGGAGAAGGTGAAGTCAGGAGGGTGAATCAGAAGAAGCAGAAGAAGGAGAAGGAGAAGGTGAAGTCTGGAGGGTGAATCAGAAGAATCAGAAGAAGGAGAAGGAGAAGGTGAAGTCTGGAGGGTGAATCAGAAGAAGCAGAAGAAGGAGAAGGAGAAGGTGAAGTCTGGAGGGTGAATCAGAAGAAGCAGAAGAAGGAGAAGTAGAAGGTGAAGTCTGGAGGGTGAATCAGAAGAATCAGAAGAAGGAGAAGGAGAAGGTGAAGTCTGGAGGGTGAATCAGAAGAAGCAGAAGAAGGAGAAGGAGAAGGTGAAGTCAGGAGGGTGAATCAGAAGAAGCAGAAGAAGGAGAAGTAGAAGGTGAAGTTAGGAGGGTGAATCAGAAGAAGCAGAAGAAGGAGAAGGAGCAGGTGATGTCAGCGGGATGAAGCAGAAGAAGTAGAAGAAGGAGAAGGAGAAGGTGAAGTCAGGACGGTGAAGCAGAAGAAGCAGAAGAAGGAGAAGGAGAAGGTGAAGTCTGGAGGGTGAATCAGAATAAGTAGAAGAAGGAGAAGGAGAAGGTCAAGTCTGGAGGGTGAATCAGAAGAAGTAGAAGAAGGAGAAGGAGAAGGTGAAGTCTAGAGGGTGAAGCAGAAGAAGTAGAAGAAGGAGAAGGAGAAGGTGAAGTCAGGAGGGTGAATCAGAAGAAGTAGAAGAAGAAGAAGGAGAAGGTGAAGTCAGGAGGGTGAATCAGAAGAAGCAGAAGAAGGAGTAGGAGAAAGTGAAGTGTGGAGGGTGAATCAGAAGAATCAGAAGAAGGAGAAGGAGAAGGTGAAGTCTGGAGGGTGAATCAGAAGAAGCAGAAGAAAGAGAAGGAGAAGGTGAAATCTGGAGGGTGAATCTGAAGAAGCAGAAGAAGGAGAAGGAGAAGGTGAAGTCAGGAGGGTGAATCAGAAGAAGCAGAAGAAGGAGAAGGAGAAGGTGAAGTTAGGAGGGTGAATCAGAAGAAGCAGAAGAAGGAGAAGGAGCAGGTGATGTCAGGGGGATGAAGCAGAAGAAGTAGAAGAAGGAGAAGGAGAAGGTGAAGTCAGGACGGTGAAGCAGAAGAAGCAGAAGAAGGAGAAGGAGAAGGTGAAGTCTGGAGGGTGAATCAGAAGAAGTAGAAGAAGGAGAAGGAGAAGGTCAAGTCTGGAGGGTGAATCAGAAGAAGTAGAAGAAGGAGAAGGAGAAGGTGAAGTCTGGAGGGTGAAGCAGAAGAAGTAGAAGAAGGAGAAGGAGAAGGTGAAGTCAGGAGGGTGAATCAGAAGAAGTAGAAAAAGGAGAAGGAGAAGGTGAAGTCAGGAGGGTGAATCAGAAGAAGCAGAAGAAGGAGAAGGAGAAGGTGAAGTCTTGAGGGTGAATCAGAAGAAGCAGAAGAAGGAGAAGGAGAAGATGAAATCTGGAGGGTGAATCAGAAGAAGTAGAAGAAGGAGAAGGAGAAGGTGAGGTCTGGAGGGTGAATCAGAAGAAGTAGAAGAAGGAGAAGGAGAAGGTGAAGTCTGGAGGGTGAAACAGAAGAAGCAGAAGAAGGAGAAGGAGAAGGTGAAGTCTGGAGGGTGAATCAGAAGAAGCAGAAGAAGGAGAAGGTGAAGTCTGGAGGGTGAATCAGAAGAAGCAGAAGAAGGAGAAGGAGAAGATGAAATCTGGAGGGTGAATCAGAAGAAGCAGAAGAAAGAGAAGGAGAAGGTGAAGTCTGGAGGGTGAATCAGAAGAAGTAGAAGAAGGAGAAGGAGAAGGTGAAGTCTGGAGGGTGAATCAGAAGAAGCAGAAGAAGGAGAAGGAGAAGGTGAAGTCTGGAGGGTGAATCAGAAGAAGCAGAAGAAGGAGAAGGAGAAGGTGAAGTCTGGAGGGTGAATCAGAAGAAGCAGAAGAAGGCGAAGGAGAAGTTGAAGTCTGGAGGGTGAATCAGAAGAAGCAGAATAAGGAGAAGTGAAGGTGAAGTATGGAGGGTGAATCAGAAGAAGCAGAAGAAGGAGAAGGAGAAGGTGAAGTCTGGAGGGTGAATCAGAAGAATTAGAAGAAGGAGAAGGAGAAGGTGAAGTCTGGAGGGTGAAGCAGAAGAAGTAGAAGAATGAGAAGGAGAAGGTGAAGTGAGGAGGGTGAATCAGAAGAAGTAGAAGAAGGAGAAGGAGAAGGTGAAGTCAGGAGGGTGAATCAGAAGAAGCAGAAGAAGGAGAAGGAGAAGGTGAAGTCTGGAGGGTGAATCAGAAGAAGCAGAATAAGGAGAAGGAGAAGGTGAAGTCTGGAGGGTGAATCAGAAGAAGCAGAATAAGGAGAAGGAGAAGGTGAAGTCTGGAGGGTGAATCAGAAGAAGCAGAAGAAGAAGAAGGAGAAGATGAAGTCTGGAGGGTGAATCAGAAGAAGTAGAAGAAGGAGAAGGAGAAGGTGAAGTCTGGAGGGTGAAGCAGAAGAAGTAGAAGAAGGAGAAGGAGAAGGTGAAGTCAGTAGGGTGAATCAGAAGAAGTAGAAGAAGGAGAAGGAGAAGGTGAAGTCAGGAGGGTGAATCAGAAGAAGCAGAAGAAGGAGAAGGAGAAGGTGAAGTCTGGAGGGTGAATCAGAAGAATCAGAAGAAGGAGAAGGAGAAGGTGAAGTCTGGAGGGTGAATCAGAAGAAGCAGAAGAAAGAGAAGGAGAAGGTGAAGTCAAAGGGTGAAGCAGAAGAAACAGAAGAAGGAGAAGGAGAAGGTGAAGACTGGAGGGTGAATCAGAAGAAGTGGAAGAAGAAGAAGGAGAAGGTGAAGTTTGGAGGGTGAATCAGAAGAAGTAGAAGAAGGAGAAGGAGAAGTTGAAGTCTGGAGGGTGAATCAGAAGAAGCAGAAGAAGGAGAAGGAGAAGGTGAAGTCTGGAGGGTGAATCAGAAGAAGCAGAAGAAGGAGAAGGAGAAGATGAAGTCTGGAGGGTGAATCAGAAGAAGTAGAAGAAGGAGAAGGAGAAGGTGAAGTCTGGAGGGTGAATCAGAAGAAGCAGAAGAAAGAGAAGGAGAAGGTGAAGTCTGGAGGGTGAATCAGAAGAAGTAGAAGAGGGAGAAGGAGAAGGTGAAGTCTGGAGGGTGAATCAGAAGAAGCAGAAGAAGGAGAAGGAGAAGGTGAAGTCTGGAGGGTGAATCAGAAGAAGCAGAAGAAGGAGAAGGAGAAGGTGAAGTCTGGAGGGTGAATCAGAAGAAGCAGAAGAAGGAGAAGGAGAAGTTGAAGTCTGGAGGGTGAATCAGAAGAAGCAGAATAAGGAGAAGTGAAGGTGAAGTATGGAGGGTGAATCAGAAGAAGCAGAAGAAGGAGCAGGAGAAGGTGAAGTCTGGAGGGTGAATCAGAAGAAGTAGAAGAAGGAGAAGGAGAAGGTGAAGTCTGGAGGGTGAAGCAGAAGAAGTAGAAGAAGCAGAAGGAGAAGGTGAAGTCAGGAGGGTGAATCAGAAGAAGTAGAAGAAGGAGAAGGAGAAGGTGAAGTCAGGAGGGTGAATCAGAAGAAGCAGAAGAAGGAGAAGGAGAAGGTGAAGTCTGGAGGGTGAATCAGAAGAAGCAGAATAAGGAGAAGGAGAAGGTGAAGTCTGGAGGGTGAATCAGAAGAAGCAGAATAAGGAGAAGGAGAAGGTGAAGTCTGGAGGGTGAATCAGAAGTAGCAGAAGAAGGAGAAGGAGAAGATGAAGTCTGGAGGGTGAATCAGAAGAAGTAGAAGAAGGAGAAGGAGAAGGTGAAGTCTGGAGGGTGAAGCAGAAGAAGTAGAAGAAGGAGAAGGAGAAGGTGAAGTCAGGAGGGTGAATCAGAAGAAGTAGAAGAAGGAGAAGGAGAAGGTGAAGTCAGGAGGGTGAATCAGAAGAAGCAGAAGAAGGAGAAGGAGAAGGTGAAGTCTGGAGGGTGAATCAGAAGAATCAGAAGAAGGAGAAGGAGAAGGTGAAGTCTGGAGGGTGAATCAGAAGAAGCAGAAGAAGGAGAAGGAGAAGGTGAAGTCTGGAGGGTGAATCAGAAGAAGCAGAAGAAGGAGAAGGAGAAGGTGAAGTCTGGAGGGTGAATCAGAAGAAGCAGAAGAAGGAGAAGGAGAAGATGAAGTCTGGAGGGTGAATCAGAAGAAGTAGAAGAAGGAGAAGGAGAAGGTGAAGTCTGGAGGGTGAATCAGAAGTAGTAGAAGAAGGAGAAGGAGAAGGTGAAGTCTGGACGGTGTATCAGAAGAAACAGAAGAAGGAGAAGGAGAAGGTGAAGTCTGGAGGGTGAATCAGAAGAAGTAGAAGAAGGAGAAGGAGAAGGTGTAGTCTGGAGGGTGAATCAGAAGAAGTAGACGAAGGAGAAGGAGAAGGTGAAGTCTGGAGGGTGAATCAGAAGAAGTAGAAGAAGGAGAAGGAGAAGGTGAAGTCTGGAGGGTGAATCAGAAGAAGCAGGAGAAGGAGAAGGAGAAGGTGAAGTCTGGAGGGTGAATCAGAAGAAGCAGAAGAAGGAGAAGGAGAAGGTGAAGTCTGGAGGGTGAATCAGAAGAAGTAGAAGAAGGAGAAGGAGAAGGTGAAGTCTGGAGGGAGAATCAGAAGAAGTAGAAGAAGGAGAAGGAGAAGGTGAAGTCTGGAGGGTGAAGCAGAAGAAGGAGAAGAAGGAGAAGGAGAAGGTGAAGTCAGGAGGGTGAATCAGAAGAAGTAGAAGAAGGAGAAGGAGAAGGTGAAGTCAGGAGGGTGAATCAGAAGAAGCAGAAGAAGGAGAAGGAGAAGGTGAAGTCTGGAGGGTGAATCAGAAGAATCAGAAGAAGGAGAAGGAGAAGGTGAAGTCTGGAGGGTGAATCAGAAGAAGCAGAAGAAAGAGAAGGAGATGGTGAAGTCTGGAGGGTGAATCAGAAGAAGTAGAAGAAGGAGAAGGAGAAGGTGAAGTCTGGAGGGTGAATCAGAAGAAGCAGAGGAAGGAGAAGGAGAAGGTGCAGTCTGGAGGGTGAATCAGAAGAAGCAGAAGAAGTAGAAGGAGAAGGTGAAGTCTGGAGGGTGAATCAGAAGAAGCAGAAGAAGGAGAAGGAGAAGGTGAAGTCTGGAGGGTGAATGAGAAGTAGCAGAATAAGGAGAAGGAGAAGGTGAAGTCTGGAGGGTGAATCAGAAGAAGCAGAAGAAGGAGAAGGAGAAGGTGAAGTCTGGAGGGTGAATCAGAAGAAGTAGAAGAAGGAGAAGGAGAAGGTGAAGTCTGGAGGGTGAAGCAGAAGAAGGAGAAGGAGAAGGTGAAGTCAGGAGGGTGAATCAGAAGAAGTAGAAGAAGGAGAAGGAGAAGGTGAAATCAGGAGGGTGAATCAGAAGAAGCAGAAGAAGGAGAAGGAGAAGGTGAAGTCTGTAGGGTGAATCAGAAGAATCAGAAGAAGGAGAAGGAGAAGTTGAAGTCTGGAGGGTGAATCAGAAGAAGCAGAAGAAAGAGAAGGAGAAGGTGAAGTCTGGAGGGTGAAGCAGAAGAAACAGAAGAAGGAGAAGGAGAAGGTGAAGACTGGAGGGTGAATCAGAAGAAGTAGAAGAAGGAGAAGGAGAAGGTGAAGTCTGGAGGGTGAATCAGAAGAAGTAGAAGAATGAGAAGGAGAAGGTGAAGTCTGGAGGGTGAATCAGAAGAAGCAGAAGAAGGAGAAGGAGAAGGTGAAGTCTGGAGGGTGAATCAAAAGAAGCAGAAGAAGGAGAAGGAGAAGATGAAGTCTGGAGGGTGAATCAGAAGAAGTAGAAGAAGGAGAAGGAGAAGGTGAGGTCTGGAGGGTGAATCAGAAGAAGCAGAAGAAGGAGAAGGAGAAGGTGAAGTCTGGAGGGTGAATCAGAAGAAGCAGAAGAAGGAGAAGGAGAAGGTGAAGTCTGGAGGGTGAATCAGAAGAAACAGAAGAAGGAGAAGGAGAAGGTGAAGTCTGGAGGGTGAATCAGAAGAAGTAGAAGAAGGAGAAGGAGAAGGTGTAGTCTGGTGGGTGAATCAGAAGAAGCAGAAGAAGGAGAAGGAGAAGGTGAAGTCTGGAGGGTGAATCAGAAGAAGCAGAAGAAGGAGAAGGAGAAGGTGAAGTCTGGAGGGTGAATCAGAAGAAGCAGAAGAAGGAGAAGGAGAAGGTGAGGTCTGGAGGGTGAATCAGAAGAAGCAGAAGAAGGAGAAGGAGAAGGTGAAGTCTGGAGGGTGAATCAGAAGAAGCAGAAGAAGGAGAAGGAGAAGGTGAAGTCTGGAGGGTGAATCAGAAGAAACAGAAGAAGGAGAAGGAGAAGGTGAAGTCTGGAGGGTGAATCAGAAGAAGTAGAAGAAGGAGAAGGAGAAGGTGTAGTCTGGAGGGTGAATCAGAAGAAGCAGAAGAAGGAGAAGGAGAAGGTGAAGTCTGGAGGGTGAATCAGAAGAAGCAGAAGAAGGAGAAGGAGAAGGTGAAGTCTGGAGGGTGAATCAGAAGAAGCAGAAGAAGGAGAAGGAGAAGGTGAAGTCAGGAGGGTGAATCAGAAGAAGCAGAAGAAGGAGAAGGAGAAGGTGAAGTTAGGAGGGTGAATCAGAAGAAGCAGAAGAAGGAGAAGGAGCAGGTGATGTCAGGGGGATGAAGCAGAATAAGTAGAAGAAGGAGAAGGAGAAGGTGAAGTCAGGACGGTGAAGCAGAAGAAGCAGAAGAAGGAGAAGGAGAAGGTGAAGTCTGGAGGGTGAAACAGAAGAAGTAGAAGAAGGAAAAGGAGAAGGTCAAGTCTGGAGGGTGAATCAGAAGAAGTAGAAGAAGGAGAAGGAGAAGGTGAAGTCTGGAGGGTGAAGCAGAAGAAGTAGAAGAAGGAGAAGGAGAAGGTGAAGTCAGGATGGTGAATCAGAAGAAGTAGAAGAAGGAGAAGGAGAAGGTGAAGTCAGGAGGGTGAATCAGAAGAAGCAGAAGAAGGAGAAGGAGAAGGTGAAGTCTGGAGGGTGAATCAGAAGAATCAGAAGAAGGAGAAGGAGAAGGTGAAGTCTGGAGGGTGAATCAGAAGAAGCAGAAGAAGGAGAAGGAGAAGGTGAAGTCTGCAGGGTGAATCAGAAGAAGCAGAAGAAGGAGAAGGAGAAGGTGAAGTCTGGAGGGTGAATCAGAAGAAACAGAAGAAGGAGAAGGAGAAGGTGAAGTCTGGAGGGTGAATCAGAAGAAGTAGAAGAAGGAGAAGGAGAAGGTGTAGTCTGGAGGGTGAATCAGAAGAAGCAGAAGAAGGAGAAGGAGAAGGTGAAGTCTGGAGGGTGAATCAGAAGAAGCAGAAGAAGGAGAAGGAGAAGGTGAAGTCTGGAGGGTGAATCAGAAGAAGCAGAAGAAGGAGAAGGAGAAGGTGAAGTCAGGAGGGTGAATCAGAAGAAGCAGAAGAAGGAGAAGGAGAAGGTGAAGTTAGGAGGGTGAATCAGAAGAAGCAGAAGAAGGAGAAGGAGCAGGTGATGTCAGGGGGATGAAGCAGAATAAGTAGAAGAAGGAGAAGGAGAAGGTGAAGTCAGGACGGTGAAGCAGAAGAAGCAGAAGAAGGAGAAGGAGAAGGTGAAGTCTGGAGGGTGAATCAGAAGAAGTAGAAGAAGGAAAAGGAGAAGGTCAAGTCTGGAGGGTGAATCAGAAGAAGTGGAAGAAGGAGAAGGAGAAGGTGAAGTCTGGAGGGTGAAGCAGAAGAAGTAGAAGAAGGAGAAGGAGAAGGTGAAGTCAGGATGGTGAATCAGAAGAATTAGAAGAAGGAGAAGGAGAAGGTGAAGTCAGGAGGGTGAATCAGAAGAAGCAGAAGAAGGAGAAGGAGAAGGTGAAGTCTGGAGGGTGAATCAGAAGAATCAGAAGAAGGAGAAGGAGAAGGTGAAGTCTGGAGGGTGAATCAGAAGAAGCAGAAGAAAGAGAAGGAGAAGGTGAAGTCTGGAGGGTGAATCAGAAGAAGTAGAAGAAGGAGAAGGAGAAGGTGAAGTCTGGAGGGTGAATCAGAAGAAGCAGAAGAAGGAGAAGGAGAAGGTGAAGTCTGGAGGGTGAATCAGAAGAAGCAGAAGAAGGAGAAGGAGAAGGTGAAGTCTGCAGGGTGAATCAGAAGAAGCAGAAGAAGGAGAAGGAGAAGGTGAAGTCTGGAGGGTGAATCAGAAGAAGCAGAATAAGGAGAAGGAGAAGGTGAAGTCTGGAGGGTGAATCAGAAGAAGCAGAAGAAGGAGAAGGAGAAGGTGAAGTCTGGAGGGTGAATCAGAAGAAGCAGAGGAAGGAGAAGGAGAAGGTGAAGTCTGGAGGGTGAATCAGAAGAAGCAGAAGAAGTAGAAGGAGAAGGTGAAGTCTGGAGGGTGAATCAGAAGAAGCAGAAGAAGGAGAAGGAGAAGGTGAAGTCTGGAGGGTGAATGAGAAGAAGCAGAATAAGGAGAAGGAGAAGGTGAAGTCTGGAGGGTGAATCAGAAGAAGCAGAAGAAGGAGAAGGAGAAGGTGAAGTCTGGAGGGTGAATCAGAAGAAGTAGAAGAAGGAGAAGGAGAAGGTGAAGTCTGGAGGGTGAAGCAGAAGAAGGAGAAGGAGAAGGTGAAGTCAGGAGGGTGAATCAGAAGAAGTAGAAGAAGGAGAAGGAGAAGGTGAAATCAGGAGGGTGAATCAGAAGAAGCAGAAGAAGGAGAAGGAGAAGGTGAAGTCTGTAGGGTGAATCAGAAGAATCAGAAGAAGGAGAAGGAGAAGGTGAAGTCTGGAGGGTGAATCAGAAGAAGTAGAAGAAGGAGAAGGAGAAGGTGAAGTCTGGAGGGTGAATCAGAAGAAGCAGAAGAAGGAGAAGGAGAAGGTGAAGTCTGGAGGGTGAATCAGAAGAAGCAGAAGAAGGAGAAGGAGAAGATGAAGTCTGGAGGGTGAATCAGAAGAAGTAGAAGAAGGAGAAGGAGAAGTTGAGGTCTGGACGGTGAATCAGAAGAAGCAGAAGAAGGAGAAGGAGAAGGTGAAGTCTGGAGGGTGAATCAGAAGAAGCAGAAGAAGGAGAAGGAGAAGGTGAAGTCTGGAGGGTGAATCAGAAGAAACAGAAGAAGGAGAAGGAGAAGGTGAAGTCTGGAGGGTGAATCAGAAGAAGTAGAAGAAGGAGAAGCAGAAGGTGTAGTCTGGAGGGTGAATCAGAAGAAGCAGAAGAAGGAGAAGGAGAAGGTGAAGTCTGGAGGGTGAATCAGAAGAAGCAGAAGAAGGAGAAGGAGAAGGTGAAGTCTGGAGGGTGAATCAGAAGAAGCAGAAGAAGGAGAAGGAGAAGGTGAAGTCAGGAGGGTGAATCAGAAGAAGCAGAAGAAGGAGAAGGTGAAGTTAGGAGGGTGAATCAGAAGAAGCAGAAGAAGGAGAAGGAGCAGGTGATGTCAGGGGGATGAAGCAGAATAAGTAGAAGAAGGAGAAGGAGAAGGTGCAGTCAGGACGGTGAAGCAGAAGAAGCAGAAGAAGGAGAAGGAGAAGGTGAAGTCTGGAGGGTGAATCAGAAGAAGTAGAAGAAGGAAAAGAAGAAGGTCAAGTCTGGAGGGTGAATCAGAAGAAGTAGAAGAAGGAGAAGGAGAAGGTGAAGTCTGGAGGGTGAAGCAGAAGAAGTAGAAGAAGGAGAAGGAGAAGGTGAAGTCAGGATGGTGAATCAGAAGAAGTAGAAGAAGGAGAAGGAGAAGGTGAAGTCAGGAGGGTGAATCAGAAGAAGCAGAAGAAGGAGAAGGAGAAGGTGAAGTCTGGAGGGTGAATCCGAAGAATCAGAAGAAGGAGAAGGAGAAGGTGAAGTCTGGAGGGTGAATCAGAAGAAGCAGAAGAAAGAGAAGGAGAAGGTGAAGTCTGGAGGGTGAATCAGAAGAAGTAGAAGAAGGAGAAGGAGAAGGTGAAGTCTGGAGGGTGAATCAGAAGAAGCAGAAGAAGGAGAAGGAGAAGGTGAAGTCTGGAGGGTGAATCAGAAGAAGCAGAAGAAGGAGAAGGAGAAGGTGAAGTCTGCAGGGTGAATCAGAAGAAGCAGAAGAAGGAGAAGGAGAAGGTGAAGTCTGGAGGGTGAATCAGAAGAAGCAGAATAAGGAGAAGGAGAAGGTGAAGTCTGGAGGGTGAATCAGAAGAAGCAGAAGAAGGAGAAGGAGAAGGTGAAGTCTGGAGGGTGAATCAGAAGAAGTAGAAGAAGGAGAAGGAGAAGTTGAAGTCTGGAGGGTGAAGCAGAAGAATTAGAAGATGGAGAAGGAGAAGGTGAAGTCAGGAGGGTGAATCAGAAGAAGTAGAAGAAGGAGAAGGAGAAGGTGAAGTCTGGAGGGTGAATCAGAAGAAGCAGAATAAGGAGAAGGAGAAGGTGAAGTCTGGAGGGTGAATCAGAAGAAGCAGAAGAAGGAGAAGGAGAAGGTGAAGTCTGGAGGGTGAATCAGAAGAAGTAGAAGAAGGAGAAGGAGAAGGTGAAGTCTGGAGGGTGAAGCAGAAGAAGTAGAAGAAGGAGAAGGAGAAGGTGAAGTCAGGTGGGTGAATCAGAAGAAGTAGAAGAAGGAGAAGGAGAAGGTGAAGTCAGGAGGGTGAATCAGAAGAAGCAGAAGAAGGAGAAGGAGAAGGTGAAGTCTGGAGGGTGAATCAGAAGAATCAGAAGAAGGAGAACGAGAAGGTGAAGTCTGGAGGGTGAATCAGAAGAAGCAGAAGAAAGAGAAGGAGAAGGTGAAGTCTGGAGGGTGAAGCAGAAGAAACAGAAGAAGGAGAAGGAGAAGGTGAAGACTGGAGGGTGAATCAGAAGAAGTAGAAGAAGGAGAAGGAGAAGGTGAAGTCTGGAGGGTGAATCAGAAGAAGTAGAAGAAGGAGAAGGAGAAGGTGAAGTCTGGAGGGTGAATCAGAAGAAGCAGAAGAAGGAGAAGGAGAAGGTGAAGTCTGGAGGGTGAATCAGAAGAAGCAGAAGAAGGAGAAGGAGAAGATGAAGTCTGGAGGGTGAATCAGAAGAAGTAGAAGAAGGAGAAGGAGAAGGTGAAGTCTGGAGGGTGAATCAGAAGTAGTAGAAGAAGGAGAAGGAGAAGGTGAAGTCTGGAGGGTGAATCAGAAGAAACAGAAGAAGGAGAAGGAGGTGAAGTCTGGAGGGTGAATCAGAAGAAGTAGAAGAAGGAGAAGGAGAAGGTGTAGTCTGGAGGGTGAATCAGAAGAAGTAGACGAAGGAGAAGGAGAAGGTGAAGTCTGGAGGGTGAATCAGATGAAGCAGAAGAAGGAGATGGAGAAGGTGAAGTCTGGAGGTTGAATCAGAAGAAGTAGAAGAAGGAGAAGGAGAAGGTGAAGTCTGGAGGGTGAATCAGAAGAAGCAGAAGAAGGAGAAGGAGCAGGTGAAGTCTGCAGGGTGAATCAGAAGAAGCAGAAGAAGGAGAAGGAGAAGGTGAAGTCTGGAGGGTGAATCAGAAGAAGCAGAATAAGGAGAAGGAGAAGGTGAAGTCTGGAGGGTGAATCAGAAGAAGCAGAAGAAGGAGAAAGAGAAGGTGAAGTCTGGAGGGTGAATCAGAAGAAGTAGAAGAAGGAGAAGGAGAAGTTGAAGTCTGGATGGTGAAGCAGAAGAATTAGAAGATGGAGAAGGAGAAGGTGAAGTCAGGAGGGTGAATCAGAAGAAGTAGAAGAAGGAGAAGGAGAAGGTGAAGTCTGGAGGGTGAATCAGAAGAAGCAGAATAAGGAGAAGGAGAAGGTGAAGTCTGGAGGGTGAATCAGAAGAAGCAGAAGAAGGAGAAGGAGAAGGTGAAGTCTGGAGGGTGAATCAGAAGAAGTAGAAGAAGGAGAAGGAGAAGGTGAAGTCTGGAGGGTGAAGCAGAAGAAGTAGAAGAAGGAGAAGGAGAAGGTGAAGTCAGGTGGGTGAATCAGAAGAAGTAGAAGAAGGAGAAGGAGAAGTGAAGTCAGGAGGGTGAATCAGAAGAAGCAGAAGAAGGAGAAGGAGAAGGTGAAGTCTGGAGGGTGAATCAGAAGAATCAGAAGAAGGAGAAGGAGAAGGTGAAGTCTGGAGGGTGAATCAGAAGAAGCAGAAGAAAGAGAAGGAGAAGGTGAAGTCTGGAGGGTGAAGCAGAAGAAACAGAAGAAGGAGCAGGAGAAGGTGAAGACTGGAGGGTGAATCAGAAGAAGTAGAAGAAGGAGAAGGAGAAGGTGAAGTCTGGAGGGTGAATCAGAAGAAGTAGAAGAAGGAGAAGGAGAAGGTGAAGTCTGGAGGGTGAATCAGAAGAAGCAGAAGAAGGAGAAGGAGAAGGTGAAGTCTGGAGGGTGAATCAGAAGAAGCAGAAGAAGGAGAAGGAGAAGATGAAGTCTGGAGGGTGAATCAGAAGAAGTAGAAGAAGGAGAAGGAGAAGGTGAAGTCTGGAGGGTGAATCAGAAGTAGTAGAAGAAGGAGAAGGAGAAGGTGAAGTCTGGAGGGTGAATCAGAAGAAACAGAAGAAGGAGAAGGAGGTGAAGTCTGGAGGGTGAATCAGAAGAAGTAGAAGAAGGAGAAGGAGAAGGTGTAGTCTGGAGGGTGAATCAGAAGAAGTAGACGAAGGAGAAGGAGAAGGTGAAGTCTGGAGGGTGAATCAGATGAAGCAGAAGAAGGAGATGGAGAAGGCGAAGTCTGGAGGTTGAATCAGAAGAAGTAGAAGAAGGAGAAGGAGAAGGTGAAGTCTGGAGGGTGAATCAGAAGAATCAGAAGAAGGAGAAGGAGAAGGTGAAGTCTGGAGGGTGAATCAGAAGAAGCAGAAGAAGGAGAAGGAGAAGGTGAAGTCTGGAGGGTGATTCAGAAGAAGCAGGATAAGGAGAAGGAGAAGGTGAAGTCTGGAGGTTGAATCATAAGAAGCAGAAGAAGGAGAAGGAGAAGCTGAAGTCTGGAGGGTGAATCAGAAGAAGTAGAAGAAGGAGAAGGAGAAGATGAAGTCTGGAGGGTGAATCAGAAGAAGTAGAAGAAGGAGAAGGAGAAGGTGAAGTCTGGAGGGTGAATCAGAAGACGTAGAAGAAGGAGAAGGAGAAGGTGAAGTCTGGAGGGTGAAGCAGAAGAAGTAGAAGAAGGAGAAGGAGAAGGTGAAGTCAGGAGGGTGAATCAGAAGATGTAGAAGAAGGAGAAGGAGAAGGTGAAGTCAGGAGGGTGAATCAGAAGAAGCAGAAGAAGGAGAAGGAGAAGGTGAAGTCTGGAGGGTGAATCAGAAGAATCAGAAGAAGGAGAAGGAGAAGGTGAAGTCTGGAGGGTGAATCAGAAGAAGCAGAAGAAAGAGAAGGAGAAGGTGAAGTCTGGAGGGTGAATCAGAAGAAGTAGAAGAAGGAGAAGGAGAAGGTGAAGTCTGGAGGGTGAATCAGAAGAAGCAGAAGAAGGAGAAGGAGAAGGTGAAGTCTGGAGGGTGAATCAGAAGAAGTAGACGAAGGAGAAGGAGAAGGTGAAGTCTGGAGGGTGAATCAGAAGAAGCAGAAGAAGGAGATGGAGAAGGTGAAGTCTGGAGGGTGAATCAGAAGAAGTAGAAGAAGGAGAAGGAGAAGGTGAAGTCTGGAGGGTGAATCAGAAGAAGCAGAAGAAGGAGAAGGAACAGGTGAAGTCTGGAGGGTGAATCAGAAGAAGCAGAAGAAGGAGAAGGAGAAGGTGAAGTCTGGAGGGTGATTCAGAAGAAGCAGAATAAGGAGAAGGAGAAGGTGAAGTCTGGAGGGTGAATCAGAAGAAGCAGAAGAAGGAGAAGGAGAAGGTGAAGTCTGGAGGGTGAATCAGAAGAAGTAGAAGAAGGAGAAGGAGAAGGTGAAGTCTGGAGGGTGAATCAGAAGAAGTAGAAGAAGGAGAAGGAGAAGGTGAAGTCTGGAGGGTGAATCAGAAGAAGTAGAAGAAGGAGAAGGAGAAGGTGAAGTCTGGAGGGTGAAGCAGAAGAAGTAGAAGAAGGAGAAGGAGAAGGTGAAGTCAGGAGGGTGAATCAGAAGATGTAGAAGAAGGAGAAGGAGAAGGTGAAGTCAGGAGGGTGAATCAGAAGAAGCAGAAGAAGGAGAAGGAGAAGGTGAAGTCTGGAGGGTGAATCAGAAGAAGTAGAAGAAGGAGAAGGAGAAGGTGAAGTCTGGAGGGTGAATCAGAAGAAGCAGAAGAAGGAGAAGGAGAAGGTGAAGTCTGGAGGGTGAACCAGAAGAAGCAGAAGAAGGAAAAGGAGAAGGTGAAGTCTGGAGGGTGAATCAGAAGAAGCAGAATAAGGAGAAGGAGAAGGTGAAGTCTGGAGGGTGAATCAGAAGAAACAGAAGAAGGAGAAGGAGAAGGTGAAGTCGGGAGGGGGAATCAGAAGAAGTAGAAGAAGGAGAAGGAGAAGGTGAAGTCTGGAGGGTGAAGCAGAAGAAGTAGAAGAAGGAGAAGGAGAAGGTGAAGTCAGGAGGGTGAATCAGAAGAAGTAGAAGAAGGAGAAGGAGAAGGTGAAGTCAGGAGGGTGAATCAGAAGAAGCAGAAGAAGGAGATATAGAAGGTGAAGTCTTGAGGGTGAATCAGAAGAATCAGAAGAAGGAGAAGGAGAAGGTGAAGTCTGGAGGGTGAAGCAGAAGAAGCAGAAGAAAGAGAAGGAGAAGGTGAAGTCTGGAGGGTGAAGCAGAAGAAACAGAAGAAGGAGAAGGAGAAGGTGAAGCCTGGAGGGTGAATCAGAAGAAGTAGAAGAAGGAGAAGGAGAAGGTGAAGTCTATAGGGTGAATCAGAAGAAGTAGAAGAAGGAGAAGGAGAAGGTGAAGTCTGGAGGGTGAATCAGAAGAAGCAGAAGAAGGAGAAGGAGAAGGTGAAGTCTGGAGGGTGAATCAGAAGAAGCAGAAGAAGGAGAAGGAGAAGATGAAGTCTGGAGGGTGAATCAGAAGAAGTAGAAGAAGGAGAAGGAGAAGGTGAGGTCTGGAGGGTGAATCAGAAGAAGCAGAAGAAGGAGAAGGAGAAGGTGAAGTCTGGAGGGTGAATCAGAAGAAGCAGAAGAAGGAGAAGGAGAAGGTGAAGTCTGGAGGGTGAATCAGAAGAAGCAGAAGAAGGAGAAGGAGAAGGTGAAGTCTGGAGGGTGAATCAGAAGAAACAGAAGAAGGAGAAGGAGAAGGTGAAGTCTGGAGGGTGAATCAGAAGAAGTAGAAGAAGGAGAAGCAGAAGGTGTAGTCTGGAGGGTGAATCAGAAGAAGCAGAAGAAGGAGAAGGAGAAGGTGAAGTCTGGAGGGTGAATCAGAAGAAGCAGAAGAAGGAGAAGGAGAAGGTGAAGTCTGGAGGGTGAATCAGAAGAAGCAGAAGAAGGAGAAGGAGAAGGTGAAGTCAGGAGGGTGAATCAGAAGAAGCAGAAGAAGGAGAAGGTGAAGTTAGGAGGGTGAATCAGAAGAAGCAGAAGAAGGAGAAGGAGCAGGTGATGTCAGGGGGATGAAGCAGAATAAGTAGAAGAAGGAGAAGGAGAAGGTGCAGTCAGGACGGTGAAGCAGAAGAAGCAGAAGAAGGAGAATGAGAAGGTGAAGTCTGGAGGGTGAATCAGAAGAAGTAGAAGAAGGAAAAGGAGAAGGTCAAGTCTGGAGGGTGAATCAGAAGAAGTAGAAGAAGGAGAAGGAGAAGGTGAAGTCTGGAGGGTGAAGCAGAAGAAGTAGAAGAAGGAGAAGGAGAAGGTGAAGTCAGGATGGTGAATCAGAAGAAGTAGAAGAAGGAGAAGGTGAAGTCAGGAGGGTGAATCAGAAGAAGCAGAAGAAGGAGAAGGAGAAGGTGAAGTCTGGAGGGTGAATCAGAAGAATCAGAAGAAGGAGAAGGAGAAGGTGAAGTCTGGAGGGTGAATCAGAAGAAGCAGAAGAAAGAGAAGGCGAAGGTGAAGTCTGGAGGGTGAATCAGAAGAAGTAGAAGAAGGAGAAGGAGAAGGTGAAGTCTGGAGGGTGAATCAGAAGAAGCAGAAGAAGGAGAAGGAGAAGGTGAAGTCTGGAGGGTGAATCAGAAGAAGCAGAAGAAGGAGAAGGAGAAGGTGAAGTCTGCAGGGTGAATCAGAAGAAGCAGAAGAAGGAGAAGGAGAAGGTGAAGTCTGGAGGGTGAATCAGAAGAAGCAGAATAAGGAGAAGGAGAAGGTGAAGTCTGGAGGGTGAATCAGAAGAAGCAGAAGAAGGAGAAGGAGAAGGTGAAGTCTGGAGGGTGAATCAGAAGAAGTAGAAGAAGGAGAAGGAGAAGTTGAAGTCTGGAGGGTGAAGCAGAAGAATTAGAAGATGGAGAAGGAGAAGGTGAAGTCAGGAGGGTGAATCAGAAGAAGTAGAAGAAGGAGAAGGAGAAGGTGAAGTCTGGAGGGTGAATCAGAAGAAGCAGAATAAGGAGAAGGAGAAGGTGAAGTCTGGAGGGTGAATCAGAAGAAGCAGAAGAAGGAGAAGGAGAAGGTGAAGTCTGGAGGGTGAATCAGAAGAAGTAGAAGAAGGAGAAGGAGAAGGTGAAGTCTGGAGGGTGAAGCAGAAGAAGTAGAAGAAGGAGAAGGAGAAGGTGAAGTCAGGTGGGTGAATCAGAAGAAGTAGAAGAAGGAGAAGGAGAAGGTGAAGTCAGGAGGGTGAATCAGAAGAAGCAGAAGAAGGAGAAGGAGAAGGTGAAGTCTGGAGGGTGAATCAGAAGAATCAGAAGAAGGAGAACGAGAAGGTGAAGTCTGGAGGGTGAATCAGAAGAAGCAGAAGAAAGAGAAGGAGAAGGTGAAGTCTGGAGGGTGAAGCAGAAGAAACAGAAGAAGGAGAAGGAGAAGGTGAAGACTGGAGGGTGAATCAGAAGAAGTAGGAGAAGGAGAAGGGGAAGTCTGGAGGGTGAATCAGAAGAAGTAGAAGAAGGAGAAGGAGAAGGTGAAGTCTGGAGGGTGAATCAGAAGAAGCAGAAGAAGGAGAAGGAGAAGGTGAAGTCTGGAGGGTGAATCAGAAGAAGCAGAAGAAGGAGAAGGAGAAGATGAAGTCTGGAGGGTGAATCAGAAGAAGTAGAAGAAGGAGAAGGAGAAGGTGAAGTCTGGAGGGTGAATCAGAAGTAGTAGAAGAAGGAGAAGGAGAAGGTGAAGTCTGGAGGGTGAATCAGAAGAAACAGAAGAAGGAGAAGGAGGTGAAGTCTGGAGGGTGAATAAGAAGAAGTAGAAGAAGGAGAAGGAGAAGGTGTAGTCTGGAGGGTGAATCAGAAGAAGTAGACGAAGGAGAAGGAGAAGGTGAAGTCTGGAGGGTGAATCAGATGAAGCAGAAGAAGGAGATGGAGAAGGTGAAGTCTGGAGGTTGAATCAGAAGAAGTAGAAGAAGGAGAAGGAGAAGGTAAAGTCTGGAGGGTGAATCAGAAGAAGCAGAAGAAGGAGAAGGAGAAGGTGAAGTCTGCAGGGTGAATCAGAAGAAGCAGAAGAAGGAGAAGGAGAAGGTGAAGTCTGGAGGGTGAATCAGAAGAAGCAGAATAAGGAGAAGGAGAAGGTGAAGTCTGGAGGGTGAATCAGAAGAAGCAGAAGAAGGAGAAGGAGAAGGTGAAGTCTGGAGGGTGAATCAGAAGAAGTAGAAGAAGGAGAAGGAGAAGTTGAAGTCTGGATGGTGAAGCAGAAGAATTAGAAGATGGAGAAGGAGAAGGTGAAGTCAGGAGGGTGAATCAGAAGAAGTAGAAGAAGGAGAAGGAGAAGGTGAAGTCTGGAGGGTGAATCAGAAGAAGCAGAATAAGGAGAAGGAGAAGGTGAAGTCTGGAGGGTGAATCAGAAGAAGCAGAAGAAGGAGAAGGAGAAGGTGAAGTCTGGAGGGTGAATCAGAAGAAGTAGAAGAAGGAGAAGGAGAAGGTGAAGTCTGGAGGGTGAAGCAGAAGAAGTAGAAGAAGGAGAAGGAGAAGGTGAAGTCAGGTGGGTGAATCAGAAGAAGTAGAAGAAGGAGAAGGAGAAGTGAAGTCAGGAGGGTGAATCAGAAGAAGCAGAAGAAGGAGAAGGAGAAGGTGAAGTCTGGAGGGTGAATCAGAAGAATCAGAAGAAGGAGAAGGAGAAGGTGAAGTCTGGAGGGTGAATCAGAAGAAGCAGAAGAAAGAGAAGGAGAAGGTGAAGTCTGGAGGGTGAATCAGAAGAAACAGAAGAAGGAGCAGGAGAAGGTGAAGACTGGAGGGTGAATCAGAAGAAGTAGAAGAAGGAGAAGGAGAAGGTGAAGTCTGGAGGGTGAATCAGAAGAAGTAGAAGAAGGAGAAGGAGAAGGTGAAGTCTGGAGGGTGAATCAGAAGAAGCAGAAGAAGGAGAAGGAGAAGGTGAAGTCTGGAGGGTGAATCAGAAGAAGCAGAAGAAGGAGAAGGAGAAGATGAAGTCTGGAGGGTGAATCAGAAGAAGTAGAAGAAGGAGAAGGAGAAGGTGAAGTCTGGAGGGTGAATCAGAAGTAGTAGAAGAAGGAGAAGGAGAAGGTGAAGTCTGGAGGGTGAATCAGAAGAAACAGAAGAAGGAGAAGGAGGTGAAGTCTGGAGGGTGAATCAGAAGAAGTAGAAGAAGGAGAAGGAGAAGGTGTAGTCTGGAGGGTGAATCAGAAGAAGTAGACGAAGGAGAAGGAGAAGGTGAAGTCTGGAGGGTGAATCAGATGAAGCAGAAGAAGGAGATGGAGAAGGCGAAGTCTGGAGGTTGAATCAGAAGAAGTAGAAGAAGGAGAAGGAGAAGGTGAAGTCTGGAGGGTGAATCAGAAGAATCAGAAGAAGGAGAAGGAGAAGGTGAAGTCTGGAGGGTGAATCAGAAGAATCAGAAGAAGGAGAAGGAGAAGGTGAAGTCTGGAGGGTGATTCAGAAGAAGCAGGATAAGGAGAAGGAGAAGGTGAAGTCTGGAGGTTGAATCATAAGAAGCAGAAGAAGGAGAAGGAGAAGCTGAAGTCTGGAGGGTGAATCAGAAGAAGTAGAAGAAGGAGAAGGAGAAGATGATGTCTGGAGGGTGAATCAGAAGAAGTAGAAGAAGGAGAAGGAGAAGGTGAAGTCTGGAGGGTGAATCAGAAGACGTAGAAGAAGGAGAAGGAGAAGGTGAAGTCTGGAGGGTGAAGCAGAAGAAGTAGAAGAAGGAGAAGGAGAAGGTGAAGTCAGGAGGGTGAATCAGAAGATGTAGAAGAAGGAGAAGGAGAAGGTGAAGTCAGGAGGGTGAATCAGAAGAAGCAGAAGAAGGAGAAGGAGAAGGTGAAGTCTGGAGGGTGAATCAGAAGAATCAGAAGAAGGAGAAGGAGAAGGTGAAGTCTGGAGGGTGAATCAGAAGAAGCAGAAGAAAGAGAAGGAGAAGGTGAAGTCTGGAGGGTGAATCAGAAGAAGTAGAAGAAGGAGAAGGAGAAGGTGAAGTCTGGAGGGTGAATCAGAAGAAGCAGAAGAAGGAGAAGGAGAAGGTGAAGTCTGGAGGGTGAATCAGAAGAAGTAGACGAAGGAGAAGGAGAAGGTGAAGTCTGCAGGGTGAATCAGAAGAAGCAGAAGAAGGAGATGGAGAAGGTGAAGTCTGGAGGGTGAATCAGAAGAAGTAGAAGAAGGAGAAGGAGAAGGTGAAGTCTGGAGGGTGAATCAGAAGAAGCAGAAGAAGGAGAAGGAACAGGTGAAGTCTGGAGGGTGAATCAGAAGAAGCAGAAGAAGGAGAAGGAGAAGGTGAAGTCTGGAGGGTGATTCAGAAGAAGCAGAATAAGGAGAAGGAGAAGGTGAAGTCTGGAGGGTGAATCAGAAGAAGCAGAAGAAGGAGAAGGAGAAGGTGAAGTCTGGAGGGTGAATCAGAAGAAGTAGAAGAAGGAGAAGGAGAAGGTGAAGTCTGGAGGGTGAATCAGAAGAAGTAGAAGAAGGAGAAGGAGAAGGTGAAGTCTGGAGGGTGAATCAGAAGAAGTAGAAGAAGGAGAAGGAGAAGGTGAAGTCTGGAGGGTGAAGCAGAAGAAGTAGAAGAAGGAGAAGGAGAAGGTGAAGTCAGGAGGGTGAATCAGAAGATGTAGAAGAAGGAGAAGGAGAAGGTGAAGTCAGGAGGGTGAATCAGAAGAAGCAGAAGAAGGAGAAGGAGAAGGTGAAGTCTGGAGGGTGAATCAGAAGAAGTAGAAGAAGGAGAAGGAGAAGGTGAAGTCTGGAGGGTGAATCAGAAGAAGCAGAAGAAGGAGAAGGAGAAGGTGAAGTCTGGAGGGTGAATCAGAAGAAGCAGAAGAAGGAAAAGGAGAAGGTGAAGTCTGGAGGGTGAATCAGAAGAAGCAGAATAAGGAGAAGGAGAAGGTGAAGTCTGGAGGGTGAATCAGAAGAAACAGAAGAAGGAGAAGGAGAAGGTGAAGTCGGGAGGGGGAATCAGAAGAAGTAGAAGAAGGAGAAGGAGAAGGTGAAGTCTGGAGGGTGAAGCAGAAGAAGTAGAAGAAGGAGAAGGAGAAGGTGAAGTCAGGAGGGTGAATCAGAAGAAGTAGAAGAAGGAGAAGGAGAAGGTGAAGTCAGGAGGGTGAATCAGAAGAAGCAGAAGAAGGAGATATAGAAGGTGAAGTCTTGAGGGTGAATCAGAAGAATCAGAAGAAGGAGAAGGAGAAGGTGAAGTCTGGAGGGTGAAGCAGAAGAAGCAGAAGAAAGAGAAGGAGAAGGTGAAGTCTGGAGGGTGAAGCAGAAGAAACAGAAGAAGGAGAAGGAGAAGGTGAAGACTGGAGGGTGAATCAGAAGAAGTAGAAGAAGGAGAAGGAGAAGGTGAAGTCTATAGGGTGAATCAGAAGAAGTAGAAGAAGGAGAAGGAGAAGGTGAAGTCTGGAGGGTGAATCAGAAGAAGCAGAAGAAGGAGAAGAGAAGGTGAAGTCTGGAGGGTGAATCAGAAGAAGCAGAAGAAGGAGAAGGAGAAGATGAAGTCTGGAGGGTGAATCAGAAGAAGTAGAAGAAGGAGAAGGAGAAGGTGAGGTCTGGAGGGTGAATCAGAAGAAGCAGAAGAAGGAGAAGGAGAAGGTGAAGTCTGGAGGGTGAATCAGAAGAAGCAGAAGAAGGAGAAGGAGAAGGTGAAGTCTGGAGGGTGAATCAGAAGAAGCAGAAGAAGGAGAAGGAGAAGGTGAAGTCAGGAGGGTGAATCAGAAGAAGCAGAAGAAGGAGAAGGAGAAGGTGAAGTTAGGAGGGTGAATCAGAAGAAGCAGAAAAAGGAGAAGGAGCAGGTGAAGTCAGGGGGGTGTAGCAGAAGAAGTAGAAGAAGGAGAAGGAGAAGGTGAAGTCAGGACGATGAAGCAGAAGAAGCAGAAGAAGGAGAAGGAGAAGGTGAAGCCTGGAGGGCGCAGCTGAAGAAGCAGAAGAAGGAGAAGGAGAAGGTGAAGTCTGGAGTGTGAAGCAGAAGAAGCAGAAGAAGGAGAAGGAGAAGGTGAAGTCTGGAGGGCGCAGCAGAAGAAGCAGAAGAAGGAGAATGAGAAGGTGAAGTCTGGAGGGTGAATCAGAAGAAGCAGAAGACGGAGAAGGAGAAGGTGAAGTCTGGAGGGTGAATCAGAAGAAGTAGAAGAAGGAGAAGGAGAAGGTGAAGTCTGGAGGGTGAAGCAGAAGAAGTAGAAGAAGGAGAAGGAGAAGGTGAAGTCAGGAGGGTGAATCAGAAGAAGTAGAAGAAGGAGAAGGAGAAGGTGAAGTCAGGAGGGTGAATCAGAAGAAGCAGAAGAAGGAGAAGGAGAAGGTGAAGTCTGGAGGGTGAATCAGAAGAATCAGAAGAAGGAGAAGGAGAAGGTGAAGTCTGGAGGGTGAATCAGAAGAAGCAGAAGAAAGAGAAGGAGAAGGTGAAGTCTGGAGGGTAAAGCAGAAGAAACAGAAGAAGGAGAAGGAGAAGGTGAAGACTGGAGGGTGAATCAGAAGAAGTAGAAGAAGGAGAAGGAGAAGGTGAAGTCTGGAGGGTGAATCAGAAGAAGTAGAAGAAGGAGAAGGAGAAGTTGAAATCTGGAGGGTGAATCAGAAGAAGCAGAAGAAGGAGAAGGAGAAGGTGAAGTCTGGAGGGTGAATCAGAAGAAGCAGAAGAAGGAGAAGGAGAAGATGAAGTCTGGAGGGTGAATCAGAAGAAGTAGACGAAGGAGAAGGAGAAGGTGAAGTCTGGAGGGTGAATCAGAAGAAGCAGAAGAAGGAGAAGGAGAAGGTGAAGTCTGGAGGGTGAATCAGAAGAAGTAGAAGAAGGAGAAGGAGAAGGTGAAGTCTGGAGGGTGAATCAGAAGAAGCAGAAGAAGGAGAAGGAGAAGGTGAAGTCTGGAGGGTGAATCAGAAGAAGCAGAAGAAGGAGAAGGAGAAGGTGAAGTCTGGAGGGTGAATCAGAAGAAGTAGAAGAAGGAGAAGGAGAAGTTGAAGTCTGGAGGGTGAAGCAGAAGAAGTAGAAGATGGAGAAGGAGAAGGTGAAGTCAGGAGGGTGAATCAGAAGAAGTAGAAGAAGGAGAAGGAGAAGGTGAAGTCAGGAGGGTGAATCAGAAGAAGCAGAAGATGGAGAAGGAGAAGGTGAAGTCTGGAGGGTGAATCAGAAGAATCAGAAGAAGGAGAAGGAGAAGGTGAAGTCTGGAGGGTGAATCAGAAGAAGCAGAGGAAGGAGAAGGAGAAGGTGAAGTCTGGAGGGTGAATCAAAAGAAGCAGAATAAGGAGAAGGAGAAGGTGAAGTCTGGAGGGTGAATCAGAAGAAGCAGAATAAGGAGAAGGAGAAGGTGAAGTCTGGAGGGTGAATCAGAAGAAGCAGAAGAAGGAGAAGGAGAAGGTGAAGTCTGGAGGGTGATTCAGAAGAAGCAGGATAAGGAGAAGGAGAAGGTGAAGTCTGGAGGTTGAATCAGAAGAAGCAGAAGAAGGAGAAGGAGAAGCTGAAGTCTGGAGGGTGAATCAGAAGAAGTAGAAGAAGGAGAAGGAGAAGATGAAGTCTGGAGGGTGAATCAGAAGAAGTAGAAGAAGGAGAAGGAGAAGGTGAAGTCTGGAGGGTGAATCAGAAGACGTAGAAGAAGGAGAAGGAGAAGGTGAAGTCTGGAGGGTGAAGCAGAAGAAGTAGAAGAAGGAGAAGGAGAAGGTGAAGTCAGGAGGGTGAATCAGAAGATGTAGAAGAAGGAGAAGGAGAAGGTGAAGTCAGGAAGGTGAATCAGATGAAGCAGAAGAAGGAGAAGGAGAAGGTGAAGTCTGGAGGGTGAATCAGAAGAATCAGAAGAAGGAGAAGGAGAAGGTGAAGTCTGGAGGGTGAATCAGAAGAAGCAGAAGAAAGAGAAGGAGAAGGTGAAGTCTGGAGGGTGAATCAGAAGAAGTAGAACAAGGAGAAGGAGAAGGTGAAGTCTGGAGGGTGAATCAGAAGAAGCAGAAGAAGGAGAAGGAGAAGGTGAAGTCTGGAGGGTGAATCAGAAGAAGTAGACGAAGGAGAAGGAGAAGGTGAAGTCTGGAGGGTGAATCAGAAGAAGCAGAAGAAGGAGATGGAGAAGGTGAAGTCTGGAGGGTGAATCAGAAGAAGTAGAAGAAGGAGAAGGAGAAGGTGAAGTCTGGAGGGTGAATCAGAAGAAGCAGAAGAAGGAGAAGGAACAGGTGAAGTCTGGAGGGTGAATCAGAAGAAGCAGAAGAAGGAGAAGGAGAAGGTGAAGTCTGGAGGGTGATTCAGAAGAAGCAGAATAAGGAGAAGGAGAAGGTGAAGTCTGGAGGGTGAATCAGAAGAAGCAGAAGAAGGAGAAGGAGAAGGTGAAGTCTGGAGGGTGAATCAGAAGAAGTAGAAGTAGGAGAAGGAGAAGGTGAAGTCTGGAGGGTGAATCAGAAGAACTAGAAGAAGGAGAAGGAGAAGGTGAAGTCTGGAGGGTGAATCAGAAGAAGTAGAAGAAGGAGAAGGAGAAGGTGAAGTCTGGAGGGTGAAGCAGAAGAAGTAGAAGAAGGAGAAGGAGAAGGTGAAGTCAGGAGTGTGTATCAGAAGATGTAGAAGAAGGAGAAGGAGAAGGTGAAGTCAGGAGGGTGAATCAGAAGAAGCAGAAGAAGGAGAAGGAGAAGGTGAAGTCTGGAGGGTGAATCAGAAGAAGTAGAAGAAGGAGAAGGAGAAGGTGAAGTCTGGAGGGTGAATCAGAAGAAGCAGAAGAAGGAGAAGGAGAAGGTGAAGTCTGGAGGGTGAATCAGAAGAAGCAGAAGAAGGAGAAGGAGAAGGTGAAGTCTGAGGGTGAATCAGAAGAAGCAGAATAAGGAGAAGGAGAAGGTGAAGTCTGGAGGGTGAATCAGAAGAAGCAGAAGAAGGAGAAGGAGAAGGTGAAGTCGGGAGGGTGAATCAGAAGAAGTAGAAGAAGGAGAAGGAGAAGGTGAAGTCTGGAGGGTGAAGCAGAAGAAGTAGAAGAAGGAGAAGGAAGAGGTGAAGTCAGGAGGGTGAATCAGAAGAAGTAGAAGAAGGTGAAGGAGAAGGTGAAGTCAGGAGGGTGAATCAGAAGAAGCAGAAGAAGGAGATATAGAAGGTGAAGTCTTGAGGGTGAATCAGAAGAATCAGAAGAAGGAGAAGGAGAAGGTGAAGTCTGGAGGGTGAAGCAGAAGAAGCAGAAGAAAGAGAAGGAGAAGGTGAAGTCTGGAGGGTGAAGCAGAAGAAACAGAAGAAGGAGAAGGAGAAGGTGAAGACTGGAGGGTGAATCAGAAGAAGTAGAAGAAGGAGAAGGAGAAGGTGAAGTCTATAGGGTGAATCAGAAGAAGTAGAAGAAGGAGAAGGAGAAGGTGAAGTCTGGAGGGTGAATCAGAAGAAGCAGAAGAAGGAGAAGGAGAAGGTGAAGTCTGGAGGGTGAATCAGAAGAAGCAGAAGAAGGAGAAGGAGAAGATGAAGTCTGGAGGGTGAATCAGAAGAAGTAGAAGAAGGAGAAGGAGAAGGTGAGGTCTGGAGGGTGAATCAGAAGAAGCAGAAGAAGGAGAAGGAGAAGGTGAAGTCTGGAGGGTGAATCAGAAGAAGAAGAAGAAGGAGAAGGAGAAGGTGAAGTCTGGAGCGTGAATCAGAAGAAGCAGAAGAAGGAGAAGGAGAAGGTGAAGTCAGGAGGGTGAATCAGAAGAAGCAGAAGAAGGAGAAGGAGCAGGTGAAGTCAGGGGGGTGTAGCAGAAGAAGTAGAAGAAGGAGAAGGAGAAGGTGAAGTCAGGACGATGAAGCAGAAGAAGCAGAAGAAGGAGAAGGAGAAGGTGAAGCCTGGAGGGCGCAGCAGAAGAAGCAGAAGAAGGAGAAGGAGAAGGTGAAGTCTGGAGTGTGAAGCAGAAGAAGCAGAAGAAGGAGAAGGAGAAGGTGAAGTCTGGAGGGCGCAGCAGAAGAAGCAGAAGAAGGAGAATGAGAAGGTGAAGTCTGGAGGGTGAATCAGAAGAAGCAGAAGAAGGAGAAGGAGAAGGTGAAGTCTGGAGGGTGAATCAGAAGAAGTAGAAGAAGGAGAAGGAGAAGGTGAAGTCTGGAGGGTGAAGCAGAAGAAGGAGAAGAAGGAGAAGGAGAAGGTGAAGTCAGGAGGGTGAATCAGAAGAAGTAGAAGAAGGAGAAGGAGAACGTGAAGTCAGGAGGGTGAATCAGAAGAAGCAGAAGAAGGAGAAGGAGAAGGTGAAGTCTGGAGGGTGAATCAGAAGAATCAGAAGAAGGAGAAGGAGAAGGTGAAGTCTGGAGGGTGAATCAGAAGAAGCAGAAAAAAGAGAAGGAGAAGGTGAAGTCTGGAGGGTGAAGCAGAAGAAACAGAAGAAGGAGAAGGAGAAGGTGAAGACTGGAGGGTGAATCAGAAGAAGTAGAAGTAGGAGAAGGAGAAGGTGAAGTCTGGAGGGTGAATCAGAAGAAGTAGAAGAAGGAGAAGGAGAAGTTGAAGTCTGGAGGGTGAATCAGAAGAAGCAGAAGAAGGAGAAGGAGAAGGTGAAGTCTGGAGGGTGAATCAGAAGAAGCAGAAGAAGGAGAAGGAGAAGATGAAGTCTGGAGGGTGAATCAGAAGAAGTAGACGAAGGAGAAGGAGAAGGTGAAGTCTGGAGGGTGAATCAGAAGAAGCAGAAGAAGGAGAAGGAGAAGGTGAAGTCTGGAGGGTGAATCAGAAGAAGTAGAAGAAGGAGAAGGAGAAGGTGAAGTCTGGAGGGTGAATCAGAAGAAGCAGAAGAAGGAGAAGGAGAAGGTGAAGTCTGGAGGGTGAATCAGAAGAAGCAGAAGAAGGAGAAGGAGAAGGTGAAGTCTGGAGGGTGAATCAGAAGAAGTAGAAGAAGGAGAAGGAGAAGTTGAAGTCTGGAGGGTGAAGCAGAAGAAGTAGAAGATGGAGAAGGAGAAGGTGAAGTCAGGAGGGTGAATCAGAAGAAGTAGAAGAAGGAGAAGGAGAAGGTGAAGTCAGGAGGGTGAATCAGAAGAAGCAGAAGATGGAGAAGGAGAAGGTGAAGTCTGGAGGGTGAATCAGAAGAATCAGAAGAAGGAGAAGGAGAAGGTGAAGTCTGGAGGGTGAATCAGAAGAAGCAGAGGAAGGAGAAGGAGAAGGTGAAGTCTGGAGGGTGAATCAAAAGAAGCAGAATAAGGAGAAGGAGAAGGTGAAGTCTGGAGGGTGAATCAGAAGAAGCAGAATAAGGAGAAGGAGAAGGTGAAGTCTGGAGGGTGAATCAGAAGAAGCAGAAGAAGGAGAAGGAGAAGGTGAAGTCTGGAGGGTGAATCAGAAGAAGTAGAAGAAGGAGAAGGAGAAGGTGAAGTCTGGAGGGTGAAGCAGAAGAAGTAGAAGAAGGAGAAGGAGAAGTTGAAGTCAGGAGGGTGAATCAGAAGAAGTAGAAGAAGCAGAAGGAGAAGGTGAAGTCAGGAGGGTGAATCAGAATAAGCAGAAGAAGGAGAAGGAGAAGGTGAAGTCTGGAGGGTGAATCAGAAGAATCAGAAGAAGGAGAAGCAGAAGGTGAAGTCTGGAGGGTGAATCAGAAGAAGCAGAAGAAAGAGAAGGAGAAGGTGAAGTCTGGAGGGTGAAGCAGAAGAAACAGAAGAAGGAGAAGGAGAAGGTGAAGACTGCAGGGTGAATCAGAAGAAGTAGAAGAAGGAGAAGGAGAAGGTGAAGTCTGGAGGGTGAATCAGAAGAAGTAGAAGAAGGAGAAGGAGAAGGTGAAGTCTGGAGGGTGAATCAGAAGAAGCAGAAGAAGGAGAAGGAGAAGGTGAAGTCTGGAGGGTGAATCAGAAGAAGCAGAAGAAGGAGAAGGAGAAGATGAAGTCTGGAGGGTGAATCGGAAGAAGTAGAAGAAGGAGAAGGAGAAGGTGAAGTCTGGAGGGTGAATCAGAAGAAGTAGAAGAAGGAGAAGGAGAAGTTGAAGTCTGGAGGGTGAATCAGAAGAAGCAGAAGAAGGAGAAGGAGAAGGTGAAGTCTGGAGGGTGAATCAGAAGAAGCAGAAGAAGTAGAAGGAGAAGATGAAGTCTGGAGGGTGAATCAGAAGAAGTAGAAGAAGGAGAAGGAGAAGGTGAAGTCTGGAGGGTGAATCAGAAGAAGTAGAAGAAGGAGAAGGAGAAGATGAAGTCTGGAGGGTGAATCAGAAGAAACAGAAGAAGGAGCAGGAGAAGGTGAAGTCTGGAGGGTGAATCAGAAGAAGTAGAAGAAGGAGAAGGAGAAGGTGTAGTCTGGAGGGTGAATCAGAAGAAGTAGACGAAGGAGAAGGAGAAGGTGAAGTCTGGAGGGTGAATCAGAAGAAGCAGAAGAAGGAGAAGGTGAAGTCTGGAGGGTGAATCAGAAGAAGTAGAAGAAGGAGAAGGAGAAGGTGAAGTCTGGAGGGTGTATCAGAAGAAGCAGAAGAAGGAGAAGGAGAAGGTGAAGTCTGGAGGGTGAATCAGAAGAAGCAGAAGAAGGAGAAGGAGAAGGTGAAGTCTGGAGGGTGAATCAGAAGAAGTAGATGAAGGAGAAGGAGAAGGTGAAGTCTGGAGGGTGAATCAGAAGAAGCAGAAGAAGGAGATGGAGAAGGTGAAGTCTGGAGGGTGAATCAGAAGACGTAGAAGAAGGAGAAGGAGAAGGTGAAGTCTGGAGGGTGAATCAGAAGAAGCAGAAGAAGGAGAAGGAGAAGGTGAAGTCTGGAGGGTGAATCAGAAGAAGCAGAAGAAGGAGAAGGAGAAGGTGAAGTCTGGAGGGTGATTCAGAAGAAGCAGAATAAGGAGAAGGAGAAGGTGAAGTCTGGAGGGTGAATCAGAAGAAGCAGAAGAAGGAGAAGGAGAAGGTGAAGTCTGGAGGGTGAATCAGAAGAAGTAGAAGAAGAAGAAGGAGAAGGTGAAGTCTGGAGGGTGAATCAGAAGAAGTAGAAGAAGGAGAAGGAGAAGGTGAAGTCTGGAGGGTGAATCAGAAGAAGTAGAAGAAGGAGAAGGAGAAGGTGAAGTCTGGCGGGTGAAGCAGAAGAAGTAGAAGAAGCAGAAGGAGAAGGTGAAGTCAGGAGGGTGAATCAGAAGATGTAGAAGAAGGACAAGGAGAAGGTGAAGTCAGGAGGGTGAATCAGAAGAAGCAGAAGAAGGAGAAGGAGAAGGTGAAGTCTGGAGGGTGAATCAGAAGAAGTAGAAGAAGGAGAAGGAGAAGGTGAAGTCTGGAGGGTGAATCAGAAGAAGCAGAAGAAGGAGAAGGAGAAGGTGAAGTCTGGAGGGTGAATCAGAAGAAGCAGAAGAAGGAGAAGGAGAAGGTGAAGTCTGGAGGGTGAATCAGAAGAAGCAGAATAAGGAGAAGGAGAAGGTTAAGTCTGGAGGGTGAATCAGAAGAAGCAGAAGAAGGAGAAGGAGAAGGTGAAGTCTGGAGGGTGAATCAGAAGAAGTAGAAGAAGGAGAAGGAGAAGGTGTAGTCTGGAGGGTGAATCAGAAGAAGTAGACGAAGGAGAAGGAGAAGGTGAAGTCTGGAGGGTGAATCAGAAGAAGCAGAAGAAGGAGAAGGTGAAGTCTGGAGGGTGAATCAGAAGAAGTAGAAGAAGGAGAAGGAGAAGGTGAAGTCTGGAGGGTGAATCAGAAGAAGCAGAAGAAGGAGAAGGAGAAGGTGAAGTCTGGAGGGTGAATCAGAAGAAGCAGAAGAAGGAGAAGGAGAAGGTGAAGTCTGGAGGGTGAATCAGAAGAAGTAGATGAAGGAGAAGGAGAAGGTGAAGTCTGGAGGGTGAATCAGAAGAAGTAGAAGAAGGAGAAGGAGAAGGTGTAGTCTGGAGGGTGAATCAGAAGAAGTAGACGAAGGAGAAGGAGAAGGTGAAGTCTGGAGGGTGAATCAGAAGAAGCAGAAGAAGGAGAAGGTGAAGTCTGGAGGGTGAATCAGAAGAAGTAGAAGAAGGAGAAGGAGAAGGTGAAGTCTGGAGGGTGAATCAGAAGAAGCAGAAGAAGGAGAAGGAGAAGGTGAAGTCTGGAGGGTGAATCAGAAGAAGCAGAAGAAGGAGAAGGAGAAGGTGAAGTCTGGAGGGTGAATCAGAAGAAGTAGATGAAGGAGAAGGAGAAGGTGAAGTCTGGAGGGTGAATCAGAAGAAGCAGAAGAAGGAGATGGAGAAGGTGAAGTCTGGAGGGTGAATCAGAAGACGTAGAAGAAGGAGAAGGAGAAGGTGAAGTCTGGAGGGTGAATCAGAAGAAGCAGAAGAAGGAGAAGGAGAAGGTGAAGTCTGGAGGGTGAATCAGAAGAAGCAGAAGAATGAGAAGGAGAAGGTGAAGTCTGGAGGGTGATTCAGAAGAAGCAGAATAAGGAGAAGGAGAAGGTGAAGTCTGGAGGGTGAATCAGAAGAAGCAGAAGAAGGAGAAGGAGAAGGTGAAGTCTGGAGGGTGAATCAGAAGAAGTAGAAGAAGAAGAAGGAGAAGGTGAAGTCTGGAGGGTGAATCAGAAGAAGTAGAAGAAGGAGAAGGAGAAGGTGAAGTCTGGAGGGTGAATCAGAAGAAGTAGAAGAAGGAGAAGGAGAAGGTGAAGTCTGGCGGGTGAAGCAGAAGAAGTAGAAGAAGCAGAAGGAGAAGGTGAAGTCAGGAGGGTGAATCAGAAGATGTAGAAGAAGGACAAGGAGAAGGTGAAGTCAGGAGGGTGAATCAGAAGAAGCAGAAGAAGGAGAAGGAGAAGGTGAAGTCTGGAGGGTGAATCAGAAGAAGTAGAAGAAGGAGAAGGAGAAGGTGAAGTCTGGAGGGTGAATCAGAAGAAGCAGAAGAAGGAGAAGGAGAAGGTGAAGTCTGGAGGGTGAATCAGAAGAAGCAGAAGAAGGAGAAGGAGAAGGTGAAGTCTGGAGGGTGAATCAGAAGAAGCTGAATAAGGAGAAGGAGAAGGTTAAGTCTGGAGGGTGAATCAGAAGAAGCAGAAGAAGGAGAAGGAGAAGGTGAAGTCTGGAGGGTGAATCAGAAGAAGTAGAAGAAGGAGAAGGAGAAGGTGAAGTCTGGAGGGTGAAGCAGAAGAAGTAGAAGAAGGAGAAGGAGAAGGTGAAGTCAGGAGGGTGAATCAGAAGAAGTAGAAGAAGGAGAAGGAGAAGGTGAAGTCAGGAGGGTGAATCAGAAGAAGCAGAAGAAGGAGATAGAGAAGGTGAAGTCTGGAGGTTGAATCAGAAGAATCAGAAGAAGGAGAAGGAGAAGGTGAAGTCTGGAGGGTAAAGCAGAAGAAGCAGAAGAAAGAGAAGGAGAAGGTGAAGTCTGGAGGGTGAAGCAGAAGAAACAGAAGAAGGAGAAGGAGAAGGTGAAGTCTGGAGGGTGAATCAGAAGAAGTAGAAGAAGGAGAAGGAGAAGGTGAAGTCTGGAGGGTGAATCAGAAGAAGTAGAAGAAGGAGAAGGAGAAGGTGAAGTCTGGAGGGTGAATCAGAAGAAGCAGAAGAAGGAGAAGGAGAAGGTGAAGTCTGGAGGGTGAATCAGAAGAAGCAGAAGAAGGAGAAGGAGAAGATGAAGTCTGGAGGGTGAATCAGAAGAAGTAGAAGAAGGAGAAGGAGAAGGTGAGGTCTGGAGGGTGAATCAGAAGAAGCAGAAGAAGGAGAAGGAGAAGGTGAAGTCTGGAGGATGAATCAGAAGAAGCAGAAGAAGGAGAAGGAGAAGGTGAAGTCTGGAGGGTGAATCAGAAGAAGAAGAAGAAGGAAAAGGAGAAGGTGAAGTCAGGAGGGTGAATCAGAAGAAGCAGAAGAAGGAGAAGGAGAAGGTGAAGTTAGGAGGGTGAATCAGAAGAAGCAGAAGAAGGAGAAGGTGCAGGTGAAGTCAGGGGGGTGTAGCAGAAGAAGTAGAAGAAGGAGAAGGAGAAGGTGAAGTCAGGACGGTGAAGCAGAAGAAGCAGAAGAAGGAGAAGGAGAAGGTGAAGCCTGGAGGGCGCAGCAGAGGAAGCAGAAGAAGGAGAAGGAGAAGGTGAAGTCTGGAGTGTGAAGCAGAAGAAGCAGAAGAAGGAGAAGGAGAGGGTGAAGTCTGGAGGGAGCAGCAGAAGAAGCAGGAGAAGGAGAATGAGAAGGTGAAGTCTGGAGGGTGAATCAGAAGAAGCAGAAGAAGGAGAAGGAGAAGGTGAAGTCTGGAGGGTGAATCAGAAGAAGTAGAAGAAGGAGAAGGAGAAGGTGAAGTCAGGAGGGTGAATCAGAAGATGTAGAAGAAGGAGAAGGAGAAGGTGAAGTCAGGAGGGTGAATCAGAAGAAGCAGAAGAAGGAGAAGGAGAAGATGAAGTCTGGAGGGTGAATCAGAAGAAGTAGAAGAAGGAGAAGGAGAAGGTGAAGTCTGGAGGGTGAATCAGAAGAAGCAGAAGAAGGAGAAGGAGAAGGTAAAGTCTGGAGGGTGAATCAGAAGAAGCAGAAGAAGGAGAAGGAGAAGGTGAAGTCTGGAGGGTGAATCAGAAGAAGCAGAATAAGGAGAAGGAGAAGGTTAAGTTTGGAGGGTGAATCAGAAGAAGCAGAAGAAGGAGAAGGAGAAGGTGAAGTCTGGAGGGTGAATCAGAAGAAGTAGAAGAAGGAGAAGGAGAAGGTGAAGTCTGGAGGGTGAAGCAGAAGAAGTAGAAGAAGGAGAAGGAGAAGGTGAAGTCAGGAGGGTGAATCAGAAGAAGTAGAAGAAGGAGAAGGAGAAGGTGAAGTCAGGAGGGTGAATCAGAAGAAGCAGAAGAAGGAGATAGAGAAGGTGAAGTCTGGAGGGTGAATCAGAAGAATCAGAAGAAGGAGAAGGAGAAGGTGAAGTCTGGAGGGTGAAGCAGAAGAAGCAGAAGAAAGAGAAGGAGAAGGTGAAGTCTGGAGGGTGAAGCAGAAGAAACAGAAGAAGGAGAAGGAGAAGGTGAAGACTGGAGGGTGAATCAGAAGAAGTAGAAGAAGGAGAAGGAGAAGATGAAGTCTGGAGGGTGAATCAGAAGAAGTAGAAGAAGGAGAAGGAGAAGGTGAAGTCTGGAGGGTGAATCAGAAGAAGCAGAAGAAGGAGAAGGAGAAGGTGAAGTCTGGAGGGTGAATCAGAAGAAGCAGAAGAAGGAGAAGGAGAAGATGAAGTCTGGAGGGTGAATCAGAAGACGTAGAAGAAGGAGAAGGAGAAGGTGAGGTCTGGAGGGTGAATCAGAAGAAGCAGAAGAAGGAGAAGGAGAAGGTGAAGTCTGGAGGGTGAATCAGAAGAAGCAGAAGAAGGAGAAGGAGAAGGTGAAGTCTGGAGGGTGAATCAGAAGAAGCAGAAGAAGGAGAAGGTGAAGTCAGGAGGGTGAATCAGAAGAAGCAGAAGAAGGAGAAGGAGAAGGTGAAGATGGAGGGTGAATCAGAAGAAGCAGAAGAAGGAGAAGGAGCAGGTGAAGTCAGGGGGGTGTAGCAGAAGAAGTAGAAGAAGGAGAAGGAGAAGGTGAAGTCAGGACGGTGAAGCAGAAGAAGCAGAAGAAGGAGAAGGAGAAGGTGAAGCCTGGAGGGCGCAGCAGTAGAAGCAGAAGAAGGAGAAGGAGAAGGTGAAGTCTGGAGTGTGAAGCAGAAGAAGCAGAAGAAGGAGAAGGAGAAGGTGAAGTCTGGAGGGCGCAGCAGAAGAAGCAGAAGAAGGAGAATGAGAAGGTGAAGTCTGGAGGGTGAATCAGAAGAAGCAGAAGAAGGAGAAGGAGAAGGTGAAGTCTGGAGGTTGAATCAGAAGAAGTAGAAGAAGGAGAAGGAGAAGGTGAAGTCTGGAGGGTGAAGCAGAAGAAGTAGAAGAAGGAGAAGGAGAAGGTGAAGTCAGGAGGGTGAATCAGAAGAAGTAGAAGAAGGAGAAGGAGAAGGTGAAGTCAGGAGGGTGAATCAGAAGAAGCAGAAGAAGGAGAAGGAGAAGGTGAAGTCTGGAGGGTGAATCAGAAGAATCAGAAGAAGGAGAAGGAGAAGGTGAAGTCTGGAGGGTGAATCAGAAGAAGCAGAAGAAGTAGAAGGAGAAGATGAAGTCTGGAGGGTGAATCAGAAGAAGTAGAAGAAGGAGAAGGAGAAGGTGAAGTCTGGAGGGTGAATCAGAAGAAGTAGAAGAAGGAGAAGGAGAAGATGAAGTCTGGAGGGTGAATCAGAAGAAACAGAAGAAGGAGCAGGAGAAGGTGAAGTCTGGAGGGTGAATCAGAAGAAGTAGAAGAAGGAGAAGGAGAAGGTGTAGTCTGGAGGGTGAATCAGAAGAAGTAGACGAAGGAGAAGGAGAAGGTGAAGTCTGGAGGGTGAATCAGAAGAAGCAGAAGAAGGAGAAGGTGAAGTCTGGAGGGTGAATCAGAAGAAGTAGAAGAAGGAGAAGGAGAAGGTGAAGTCTGGAGGGTGAATCAGAAGAAGCAGAAGAAGGAGAAGGAGAAGGTGAAGTCTGGAGGGTGAATCAGAAGAAGCAGAAGAAGGAGAAGGAGAAGGTGAAGTCTGGAGGGTGAATCAGAAGAAGTAGATGAAGGAGAAGGAGAAGGTGAAGTCTGGAGGGTGAATCAGAAGAAGCAGAAGAAGGAGATGGAGAAGGTGAAGTCTGGAGGGTGAATCAGAAGACGTAGAAGAAGGAGAAGGAGAAGGTGAAGTCTGGAGGGTGAATCAGAAGAAGCAGAAGAAGGAGAAGGAGAAGGTGAAGTCTGGAGGGTGATTCAGAAGAAGCAGAATAAGGAGAAGGAGAAGGTGAAGTCTGGAGGGTGAATCAGAAGAAGCAGAAGAAGGAGAAGGAGAAGGTGAAGTCTGGAGGGTGAATCAGAAGAAGTAGAAGAAGAAGAAGGAGAAGGTGAAGTCTGGAGGGTGAATCAGAAGAAGTAGAAGAAGGAGAAGGAGAAGGTGAAGTCTGGAGGGTGAATCAGAAGAAGTAGAAGAAGGAGAAGGAGAAGGTGAAGTCTGGAGGGTGAAGCAGAAGAAGTAGAAGAAGCAGAAGGAGAAGGTGAAGTCAGGAGGGTGAATCAGAAGATGTAGAAGAAGGACAAGGAGAAGGTGAAGTCAGGAGGGTGAATCAGAAGAAGCAGAAGAAGGAGAAGGAGAAGGTGAAGTCTGGAGGGTGAATCAGAAGAAGTAGAAGAAGGAGAAGGAGAAGGTGAAGTCTGGAGGGTGAATCAGAAGAAGCAGAAGAAGGAGAAGGAGAAGGTGAAGTCTGGAGGGTGAATCAGAAGAAGCAGAAGAAGGAGAAGGAGAAGGTGAAGTCTGGAGGGTGAATCAGAAGAAGCAGAATAAGGAGAAGGAGAAGGTTAAGTCTGGAGGGTGAATCAGAAGAAGCAGAAGAAGGAGAAGGAGAAGGTGAAGTCTGGAGGGTGAATCAGAAGAAGTAGGAGAAGGAGAAGGAGAAGGTGAAGTCTGGAGGGTGAAGCAGAAGAAGTAGAAGAAGGAGAAGGAGAAGGTGAAGTCAGGAGGGTGAATCAGAAGAAGTAGAAGAAGGAGAAGGAGAAGGTGAAGTCAGGAGGGTGAATCAGAAGAAGCAGAAGAAGGAGATAGAGAAGGTGAAGTCTGGAGGTTGAATCAGAAGAATCAGAAGAAGGAGAAGGAGAAGGTGAAGTCTGGAGGGTAAAGCAGAAGAAGCAGAAGAAAGAGAAGGAGAAGGTGAAGTCTGGAGGGTGAAGCAGAAGAAACAGAAGAAGGAGAAGGAGAAGGTGAAGACTGGAGGGTGAATCAGAAGAAGTAGAAGAAGGAGAAGGAGAAGGTGAAGTCTGGAGGGTGAATCAGAAGAAGTAGAAGAAGGAGAAGGAGAAGGTGAAGTCTGGAGGGTGAATCAGAAGAAGCAGAAGAAGGAGAAGGAGAAGGTGAAGTCTGGAGGGTGAATCAGAAGAAGCAGAAGAAGGAGAAGGAGAAGATGAAGTCTGGAGGGTGAATCAGAAGAAGTAGAAGAAGGAGAAGGAGAAGGTGAGGTCTGGAGGGTGAATCAGAAGAAGCAGAAGAAGGAGAAGGAGAAGGTGAAGTCTGGAGGGTGAATCAGAAGAAGCAGAAGAAGGAGAAGGAGAAGGTGAAGTCTGGAGGGTGAATCAGAAGAAGCAGAAGAAGGAAAAGGAGAAGGTGAAGTCAGGAGGGTGAATCAGAAGAAGCAGAAGAAGGAGAAGGAGAAGGTGAAGTTAGGAGGGTGAATCAGAAGAAGCAGAAGAAGGAGAAGGTGCAGGTGAAGTCAGGGGGGTGTAGCAGAAGAAGCAGAAGAAGGAGAAGGAGAAGGTGAAGCCTGGAGGGCGCAGCAGAGGAAGCAGAAGAAGGAGAAGGAGAAGGTGAAGTCTGGAGTGTGAAGCAGAAGAAGCAGAAGAAGGAGAAGGAGAGGGTGAAGTCTGGAGGGAGCAGCAGAAGAAGCAGGAGAAGGAGAATGAGAAGGTGAAGTCTGGAGGGTGAATCAGAAGAAGCAGAAGAAGGAGAAGGAGAAGGTGAAGTCTGGAGGGTGAATCAGAAGAAGTAGAAGAAGGAGAAGGAGAAGGTGAAGTCAGGAGGGTGAATCAGAAGATGTAGAAGAAGGAGAAGGAGAAGGTGAAGTCAGGAGGGTGAATCAGAAGAAGCAGAAGAAGGAGAAGGAGAAGATGAAGTCTGGAGGGTGAATCAGAAGAAGTAGAAGAAGGAGAAGGAGAAGGTGAAGTCTGGTGGGTGAATCAGAAGAAGCAGAAGAAGGAGAAGGAGAAGGTAAAGTCTGGAGGGTGAATCAGAAGAAGCAGAAGAAGGAGAAGGAGAAGGTGAAGTCTGGAGGGTGAATCAGAAGAAGCAGAATAAGGAGAAGGAGAAGGTTAAGTCTGGAGGGTGAATCAGAAGAAGCAGAAGAAGGAGAAGGAGAAGGTGAAGTCTGGAGGGTGAATCAGAAGAAGTAGAAGAAGGAGAAGGAGAAGGTGAAGTCTGGAGGGTGAAGCAGAAGAAGTAGAAGAAGGAGAAGGAGAAGGTGAAGTCAGGAGGGTGAATCAGAAGAAGTAGAAGAAGGAGAAGGAGAAGGTGAAGTCAGGAGGGTGAATCAGAAGAAGCAGAAGAAGGAGATAGAGAAGGTGAAGTCTGGAGGGTGAATCAGAAGAATCAGAAGAAGGAGAAGGAGAAGGTGAAGTCTGGAGGGTGAAGCAGAAGAAGCAGAAGAAAGAGAAGGAGAAGGTGAAGTCTGGAGGGTGAAGCAGAAGAAACAGAAGAAGGAGAAGGAGAAGGTGAAGACTGGAGGGTGAATCAGAAGAAGTAGAAGAAGGAGAAGGAGAAGATGAAGTCTGGAGGGTGAATCAGAAGAAGTAGAAGAAGGAGAAGGAGAAGGTGAAGTCTGGAGGGTGAATCAGAAGAAGCAGAAGAAGGAGAAGGAGAAGGTGAAGTCTGGAGGGTGAATCAGAAGAAGCAGAAGAAGGAGAAGGAGAAGATGAAGTCTGGAGGGTGAATCAGAAGACGTAGAAGAAGGAGAAGGAGAAGGTGAGGTCTGGAGGGTGAATCAGAAGAAGCAGAAGAAGGAGAAGGAGAAGGTGAAGTCAGGAGGGTGAATCAGAAGAAGCAGAAGAAGGAGAAGGAGAAGGTGAAGTCTGGAGGGTGAATCAGAAGAAGCAGAAGAAGGAGAAGGTGAAGTCAGGAGGGTGAATCAGAAGAAGCAGAAGAAGGAGAAGGAGAAGGTGAAGATGGAGTGTGAATCAGAAGAAGCAGAAGAAGGAGAAGGAGCAGGTGAAGTCAGGGGGGTGTAGCAGAAGAAGTAGAAGAAGGAGAAGGAGAAGTTGAAGTCAGGACGGTGAAGCAGAAGAAGCAGAAGAAGGAGAAGGAGAAGGTGAAGCCTGGAGGGCGCAGCAGAAGAAGCAGAAGAAGGAGAAGGAGAAGGTGAAGTCTGGAGTGTGAAGCAGAAGAAGCAGAAGAAGGAGAAGGAGAAGGTGAAGTCTGGAGGGCGCAGCAGAAGAAGCAGAAGAAGGAGAATGAGAAGGTGAAGTCTGGAGGGTGAATCAGAAGAAGCAGAAGAAGGAGAAGGAGAAGGTGAAGTCTGGAGGTTGAATCAGAAGAAGTAGAAGAAGGAGAAGGAGAAGGTGAAGTCTGGAGGGTGAAGCAGAAGAAGTAGAAGAAGGAGAAGGAGAAGGTGAAGTCAGGAGGGTGAATCAGAAGAAGTAGAAGAAGGAGAAGGAGAAGGTGAAGTCAGGAGGGTGAATCAGAAGAAGCAGAAGAAGGAGAAGGAGAAGGTGAAGTCTGGAGGGTGAATCAGAAGAATCAGAAGAAGGAGAAGGAGAAGGTGAAGTCTGGAGGGTGAATCAGAAGAAGCAGAAGAAGGAGAAGGAGAAGGTGAAGTCTGGAGGGTGAATCAGAAGAAGCAGAAGAAGGAGAAGGAGAAGATGAAGTCTGGAGGGTGAATCAGAAGAAGTAGAAGAAGGAGAAGGAGAAGGTGAGGTCTGGAGGGTGAATCAGAAGAAGCAGAAGAAGGAGAATGAGAAGGTGAAGTCTGGAGGGTGAATCAGAAGAAGCAGAAGAAGGAGAAGGAGAAGGTGAAGTCTGGAGGGTGAATCAGAAGAAGCAGAAGAAGGAAAAGGAGAAGGTGAAGTCAGGAGGGTGAATCAGAAGAAGCAGAAGAAGGAGAAGGAGAAGGTGAAGTTAGGAGGGTGAATCAGAAGAAGCAGAAGAAGGAGAAGGTGCAGGTGAAGTCAGGGGGGTGTAGCAGAAGAAGTAGAAGAAGGAGAAGGAGAAGGTGAAGTCAGGACGGTGAAGCAGAAGAAGCAGAAGAAGGAGAAGGAGAAGGTGAAGCCTGGAGGGCGCAGCAGAGGAAGCAGAAGAAGGAGAAGGAGAAGGTGAAGTCTGGAGTGTGAAGCAGAAGAAGCAGAAGAAGGAGAAGGAGAGGGTGAAGTCTGGAGGGCGCAGCAGAAGAAGCAGAAGAAGGAGAATGAGAAGGTGAAGTCTGGAGGGTGAATCAGAAGAAGCAGAAGAAGGAGAAGGAGAAGGTGAAGTCTGGAGGGTGTATCAGAAGAAGTAGAAGAAGGAGAAGGAGAAGGTGAAGTCAGGAGGGTGAATCAGAAGATGTAGAAGAAGGAGAAGGAGAAGGTGAAGTCAGGAGGGTGAATCAGAAGAAGCAGAAGAAGGAGAAGGAGAAGATGAAGTCTGGAGGGTGAATCAGAAGAAGTAGAAGAAGGAGAAGGAGAAGGTGAAGTCTGGAGGGTGAATCAGAAGAAGCAGAAGAAGGAGAAGGAGAAGGTGAAGTCTGGAGGGTGAATCAGAAGAAGCAGAAGAAGGAGAAGGAGAAGGTGAAGTCTGGAGGGTGAATCAGAAGAAGCAGAATAAGGAGAAGGAGAAGGTTAAGTCTGGAGGGTGAATCAGAAGAAGCAGAAGAAGGAGAAGGAGAAGGTGAAGTCTGGAGGGTGAATCAGAAGAAGTAGAAGAAGGAGAAGGAGAAGGTGAAGTCTGGAGGGTGAAGCAGAAGAAGTAGAAGAAGGAGAAGGAGAAGGTGAAGTCAGGAGGGTGAATCAGAAGAAGTAGAAGAAGGAGAAGGAGAAGGTGAAGTCAGGAGGGTGAATCAGAAGAAGCAGAAGAAGGAGATAGAGAAGGTGAAGTCTGGAGGGTGAATCAGAAGAATCAGAAGAAGGAGAAGGAGAAGGTGAAGTCTGGAGGGTGAAGCAGAAGAAGCAGAAGAAAGAGAAGGAGAAGGTGAAGTCTGGAGGGTGAAGCAGAAGAAACAGAAGAAGGAGAAGGAGAAGGTGAAGACTGGAGGGTGAATCAGAAGAAGTAGAAGAAGGAGAAGGAGAAGGTGAAGTCTGGAGGGTGAATCAGAAGAAGTAGAAGAAGGAGAAGGAGAAGGTGAAGTCTGGAGGGTGAATCAGAAGAAGCAGAAGAAGGAGAAGGAGAAGGTGAAGTCTGGAGGGTGAATCAGAAGAAGCAGAAGAAGGAGAAGGAGAAGATGAAGTCTGGAGGGTGAATCAGAAGAAGCAGAAGAAGGAGAAGGAGAAGGTGAAGTCTGGAGGGTGAATCAGAAGAATCAGAAGAAGGAGAAGGAGAAGGTGAAGTCTGGAGGGTGAATCAGAAGAAGCAGAAGAAGAGAAGGAGAAGGTGAAGTCTGGAGGGTGAATCAGAAGAAGCAGAAGAAGGAGAGGAGAAGGTGAAGTCAGGAGGGTGAATCAGAAGAAGCAGAAGAAGGAGAAGGAGAAGGTGAAGTTAGGAGGGTGAATCAGAAGAAGCAGAAGAAGGAGAAGGAGCAGGTGATGTCAGGTGGTGAAGCAGAAGAAGTAGAAGAAGGAGAAGGAGAAGGTGAAGGGACGGTGAAGCAGAAGAAGCAGAAGAAGGAGAAGGAGAAGGTGAAGCCTGGAGGGCGCAGCAGAAGAAGCAGAAGAAGGAGAAGGAGAAGGTGAAGTCTGGAGTGTGAAGCAGAAGAAGCAGAAGAAGGAGAAGGAGAAGGTGAAGTCTGGAGGGCGCAGCAGAAGAAGCAGAAGAAGGAGAATGAGAAGGTGAAGTCTGGAGGGTGAATCAGAAGAAGCAGAAGAAGGAGAAGGAGAAGGTGAAGTCTGGAGGTTGAATCAGAAGAAGTAGAAGAAGGAGAAGGAGAAGGTGAAGTCTGGAGGTTGAAGCAGAAGAAGTAGAAGAAGGAGAAGGAGAAGGTGAAGTCAGGAGGGTGAATCAGAAGAAGTAGAAGAAGGAGAAGGAGAAGGTGAAGTCAGGAGGGTGAATCAGAAGAAGCAGAAGAAGGAGAAGGAGAAGGTGAAGTCTGGAGGGTGAATCAGAAGAATCAGAAGAAGGAGAAGGAGAAGGTGAAGTCTGGAGGGTGAATCAGAAGAAACAGAAGAAGGAGAAGGAGAAGGTGAAGTCTGGAGGGTGAATCAGAAGAAGTAGACGAAGGAGAAGGAGAAGGTGAAGTCTGGAGGGTGAATCAGAAGAAGCAGAAGAAGGAGAAGGAGAAGGTGAAGTCTGGAGGGTGAATCAGATGAAGTAGAAGAAGGAGAAGGAGAAGGTGAAGTCTGGAGGGTGAATCGGAAGAAGCAGAAGAAGGAGAAGGAGAAGGTGAAGTCTGGAGGGTGAATCAGAAGAAGCAGAAGAAGGAGAAGGAGAAGGTGAAGTCTGGAGGATGAATCAGAAGAAGCAGAAGAAGGAGATAGAGAAGGTGAAGTCTGGAGGGTGAATCAGAAGAATCAGAAGAAGGAGAAGGAGAAGGTGAAGTCTGGAGGGTGAAGCAGAAGAAGCAGAAGAAAGAGAAGGAGAAGGTGAAGTCTGGAGGGTGAAGCAGAAGAAACAGAAGAAGGAGAAGGAGAAGGTGAAGACTGGAGGGTGAATCAGAAGAAGTAGACGAAGGAGAAGGAGAAGGTGAAGTCTGGAGGGTGAATCAGAAGAAGTAGAAGAAGGAGAAGGAGAAGGTGAAGTCTGGAGGGTGAATCAGAAGAAGCAGAAGAAGGAGAAGGAGAAGGTGAAGTCTGGAGGGTGAATCAGAAGAAGCAGAAGAAGGAGAAGGAGAAGATGAAGTCTGGAGGGTGAATCAGAAGAAGTAGAAGACGGAGAAGGAGAAGGTGTGGTCTGGAGGGTGAATCAGAAGAAGCAGAAGAAGGAGAAGGAGAAGGTGAAGTCTGGAGGGTGAATCAGAAGAAGCAGAAGAAGGAGAAGGAGAAGGTGAAGTCTGGAAGGTGAATCAGAAGAAGCAGAAGAAGGAGAAGGAGAAGGTGAAGTCAGGAGGGTGAATCAGAAGAAGCAGAATAAGGAGAAGGAGAAGGTGAAGTTAGGAGGGTGAATCAGAAGAAGCAGAAGAAGGAGAAGGAGCAGGTGAAGTCAGGGGGGTGTAGCAGAAGAAGTAGAAGAAGGAGAAGGAGAAGGTGAAGTCAGGACGGTGAAGCAGAAGAAGCAGAAGAAGGAGAAGGAGAAGGTGAAGCCTGGAGGGCGCAGCAGAAGAAGCAGAAGAAGGAGAATGAGAAGGTGAAGTCTGGAGGGTGAATCAGAAGAAGCAGAAGAAGGAGAAGGAGAAGGTGAAGTCTGGAGGTTTAATCAGAAGAAGTAGAAGAAGGAGAAGGAGAAGGTGAAGTCTGGAGGGTGAAGCAGAAGAAGTAGAAGAAGGAGAAGGAGAAGGTGAAGTTAGGAGGGTGAATCAGAAGAAGCAGAAGAAGGAGAAGGAGCAGGTGAAGTCAGGGGGGTGTAGCAGAAGAAGTAGAAGAAGGAGAAGGAGAAGGTGAAGTCTGGAGTGTGAAGCAGAAGAAGCAGAAGAAGGAGGAGGAGAAGGTGAAGTCTGGAGGGCGCAGCAGAAGAAGCAGAAGAAGGAGAATGAGAAGGTGAAGTCTGGAGGGTGAATCAGAAGAAGCAGAAGAAGGATAACGAGAAGGTGAAGTCTGGAGGTTGAATCAGAAGAAGTAGAAGAAGGAGAAGGAGAAGGTGAAGTCTGGAGGGTGAAGCAGAAGAAGTAGAAGAAGGAGAAGGAGAAGGTGAAGTCAGGAGGGTGAATCAGAAGAAGTAGAAGAAGGAGAAGGAGAAGGTGAAGTCAGGAGGGTGAATCAGAAGAAGCAGAAGAAGGAGAAGGAGAAGGTGAAGTCTGGAGGGTGAATCAGAAGAATCAGAAGAAGGAGAAGGAGAAGGTGAAGTCTGAAGGGTGAATCAGAAGAAGCAGAAGAAAGAGAAGGAGAAGGTGAAGTCTGGAGGGTGAAGCAGAAGAAACCGAAGAAGGAGAAGGAGAAGGTGAAGACTGGAGGGTGAATCAGAAGAAGTAGAAGAAGGAGAAGGAGAAGGTGAAGTCTGGAGGGTGAAACAGAAGAAGTAGAAGAAGGAGAAGGAGAAGTTGAAGTCTGGAGGGTGAATCAGAAGAAGCAGAAGAAGGAGAAGGAGAAGGTGAAGTCTGGAGGGTGAATCAGAAGAAGCAGAAGAAGGAGAAGGAGAAGATGAAGTCTGGAGGGTGAATCAGAAGAAGTAGAAGAAGGAGAAGGAGAAGGTGAAGTCTGGAGGGTGAATCAGAAGAAGTAGTTGAAGGAGAAGGAGAAGATGAAGTCTGGAGGGTGAATCAGAAGAAACAGAAGAAGGAGAAGGAGAAGGTGAAGTCTGGAGGGTGAATCAGAAGAAGTAGAAGAAGGAGAAGGAGAAGGTGTAGTCTGGAGGGTGAATCAGAAGAAGTAGACGAAGGAGAAGGAGAAGGTGAAGTCTGGAGGCTGAATCAGAAGAAGCAGAAGAAGGAGAAGGAGAAGGTGAAGTCTGGAGGGTGAATCAGATGAAGTAGAAGAAGGAGAAGGAGAAGGTGAAGTCAGGAGGGTGAATCAGAAGAAGCAGAAGAAGGAGAAGGAGAAGGTGAAGTCTGGAGGGTGAATCAGAAGAATCAGAAGAAGGAGAAGGAGAAGGTGAAGTCTGGAGGGTGAATCAGAAGAAGCAGAAGAAAGAGAAGGAGAAGGTGAAGTCTGGAGGGTGAAGCAGAAGAAACCGAAGAAGGAGAAGGAGAAGGTGAAGACTGGAGGGTGAATCAGAAGAAGTAGAAGAAGGAGAAGGAGAAGGTGAAGTCTGGAGGGTGAATCAGAAGAAGTAGAAGAAGGAGAAGGAGAGGTTGAAGTCTGGAGGGTGAATCAGAAGAAGCAGAAGAAGGAGAAGGAGAAGGTGAAGTCTGGAGGGTGAATCAGAAGAAGCAGAAGAAGGAGAAGGAGAAGATGAAGTCTGGAGGGTGAATCAGAAGAAGTAGAAGAAGGAGAAGGAGAAGGTGAAGTCTGGAGGGTGAATCAGAAGAAGTAGTTGAAGGAGAAGGAGAAGATGAAGTCTGGAGGGTGAATCAGAAGAAACAGAAGAAGGAGAAGGAGAAGGTGAAGTCTGGAGGGTGAATCAGAAGAAGTAGAAGAAGGAGAAGGAGAAGGTGTAGTCTGGAGGGTGAATCAGAAGAAGTAGACGAAGGAGAAGGAGAAGGTGAAGTCTGGAGGCTGAATCAGAAGAAGCAGAAGAAGGAGAAGGAGAAGGTGAAGTCTGGAGGGTGAATCAGATGAAGTAGAAGAAGGAGAAGGAGAAGGTGAAGTCTGGAGGGTGAATCAGATGAAGTAGAAGAAGGAGAAGGAGAAGGTGAAGTCTGGAGGGTGAATCAGAAGAAGCAGAAGAAGGAGAAGGAGAAGGTGAAGTCTGGAGGGTGAATCAGAAGAAGCAGAAGAAGGAGAAGGAGAAGGTGAAGTCTGGAGGGTGAATCAGAAGAAGTAGAAGAAGGAGAAGGAGAAGTTGAAGTCTGGAGGGTGAAGCAGAGGAAGTAGAAGATGGAGAAGGAGAAGGTGAAGTCAGGAGGGTGAATCAGAAGAAGTAGAAGAAGGAGAAGGAGAAGGTGAAGTCAGGAGGGTGAATCAGAAGAAGCAGAAGATGGAGAAGGAGAAGGTGAAGTCTGGAGGGTGAATCAGAAGAATCAGAAGAAGGAGAAGGAGAAGGTGAAGTCTGGAGGGTGAATCAGAAGAAGCAGAGGAAGGAGAAGGAGAAGGTGAAGTCTGGAGGGTGAATCAGAAGAAGCAGAATAAGGAGAAGGAGAAGGTGAAGTCTGGAGGGTGAATCAGAAGAAGCAGAATAAGGAGAAGGAGAAGGTGAAGTCTGGAGGGTGAATCAGAAGAAGCAGAAGAAGGAGAAGGAGAAGGTGAAGTCTGGAGGGTGAATCAGAAGAAGCAGAAGAAGGAGAAGGAGAAGGTGAAGTCTGGAGGGTGAAGCAGAAAAAGGAGAAGAAGGAGAAGGAGAAGGTGAAGTCAGGAGGGTGAATCAGCAGAAGTAGAAGAAGGAGAAGGAGAAGGTGAAGTCAGGAGGGTGAATCAGAAGAAGCAGAAGAAGGAGAAGGAGAAGGTGAAGTCTGGAGGGTGAATCAGAAGAATCAGAAGAAGGAGAAGGAGAAGGTGATGTCTGGAGGGTGAATCAGAAGAAGCAGAAGAAAGAGAAGGAGAAGGTGAAGTCTGGAGGGTGAAGCAGAAGAAACAGAAGAAGGAGAAGGAGAAGGTGAAGACTGGAGGGTGAATCAGAAGAAGTAGAAGAAGGAGAAGGAGAAGGTGAAGTCTGGAGGGTGAATCAGAAGAACTAGAAGAAGGAGAAGGAGAAGGTGAAGTCTGGAGGGTGAATCAGAAGAAGCAGAAGAAGGAGAAGGAGAAGGTGAAGTCTGGAGGGTGAATCAGAAGAAGCAGAAGAAGGAGAAGGAGAAGATGAAGTCTGGAGGGTGAATCGGAAGAAGTAGAAGAAGGAGAAGGAGAAGGTGAAGTCTGGTGGGTGAATCAGAAGAAGTAGAAGAAGGAGAAGGAGAAGTTGAAGTCTGGAGGGTGAATCAGAAGAAGCAGAAGAAGGAGAAGGAGAAGGTGAAGTCTGGAGGGTGAATCAGAAGAAGCAGAAGAAAGAGAAGGAGAAGATGAAGTCTGGAGGGTGAATCAGAAGAAGTAGAAGAAGGAGAAGGAGAAGGTGAAGTCTGGAGGGTGAATCAGAAGAAGTAGAAGAAGGAGAAGGAGAAGATGAAGTCTGGAGGGTGAATCAGAAGAAACAGAAGAAGGAGAAGGAGAAGGTGAAGTCTGGAGGGTGAATCAGAAGAAGAAGAAGAAGGAGAAGGAGAAGGTGTAGTCTGGAGGGTGAATCAGAAGAAGTAGACGAAGGAGAAGGAGAAGGTGAAGTCTGGAGGGTTAATCAGAAGAAGCAGAAGAAGGAGAAGGAGAAGGTGAAGTCTGGAGGGTGAATCAGAAGAAGTAGAAGAAGGAGAAGGAGAAGGTGAAGTCTGGAGGGTGAATCAGAAGGAGCAGAAGAAGGAGAAGGAGAAGGTGAAGTCTGGAGGGTGAATCAGAAGAAGCAGAAGAAGGAGAAGGTGAAGTCTGGAGGGTGAATCAGAAGAAGTAGAAGAAGGAGAAGGAGAAGTTGAAGTCTGGAGGGTGAAGCAGAAGAAGTAGAAGAAGGAGAAGGAGAAGGTGAAGTCAGGAGGGTGAATCAGAAGAAGTAGAAGAAGGAGAAGGAGAAGGTGAAGTCAGGAGGGTGAATCAGAAGAAGCAGAAGAAGGAGATAGAGAAGGTGAAGTCTGGAGGGTGAATCAGAAGAATCAGAAGAAGGAGAAGGAGAAGGTGAAGTCTGGAGGGTGAAGCAGAAGAAGCAGAAGAAAGAGAAGGAGAAAGTGAAGTCTGGAGGGTGAAGCAGAAGAAACAGAAGAAGGAGAAGGAGAAGGTGAAGACTGGAGGGTGAATCAGAAGAAGTAGAAGAAGGAGAAGGAGAAGGTGAAGTCTGGAGGGTGAATCAGAAGAAGTAGAAGAAGGAGAAGGAGAAGGTGAAGTCTGGAGGGTGAATCAGAAGAAGCAGAAGAAGGAGAAGGAGAAGGTGAAGACTGGAGGGTGAATCAGAAGAAGCAGAAGAAGGAGAAGGAGAAGGTGAAGTCTGGAGGGTGAATCAGAAGAAGCAGAAGAAGGAGAAGGAGAAGATGAAGTCTGGAGGGTGAATCGGAAGAAGTAGAAGAAGGAGAAGGAGAAGGTGAAGTCTGGTGGGTGAATCAGAAGAAGTAGAAGAAGGAGAAGGAGAAGTTGAAGTCTGGAGGGTGAATCAGAAGAAGCAGAAGAAGGAGAAGGAGAAGGTGAAGTCTGGAGGGTGAATCAGAAGAAGCAGAAGAAGGAGAAGGAGAAGATGAAGTCTGGAGGGTGAATCAGAAGAAGTAGAAGAAGGAGAAGGAGAAGGTGAAGTCTGGAGGGTGAATCAGAAGAAGTAGAAGAAGGAGAAGGAGAAGGTGAAGTCTGGAGGGTGAATCAGAAGAAGCAGAAGAAGGAGAAGGAGAAGGTGAAGTCTGGAGGGTGAATCAGAAGAAGTAGAAGAAGGAGAAGGAGAAGGTGAAGTCTGGAGGGTGAATCAGAAGAAGCAGAAGAAGGAGAAGGAGAAGGTGAAGTCTGGAGGGTGAATCAGAAGAAGCAGAAGAAGGAGAAGGTGAAGTCTGGAGGGTGAATCAGAAGAAGTAGAAGAAGGAGAAGGAGAAGTTGAAGTCTGGAGGGTGAAGCAGAAGAAGTAGAAGAAGGAGAAGGAGAAGGTGAAGTCAGGAGGGTGAATCAGAAGAAGTAGAAGAAGGAGAAGGAGAAGGTGAAGTCAGGAGGGTGAATCAGAAGAAGCAGAAGAAGGAGATAGAGAAGGTGAAGTCTGGAGGGTGAATCAGAAGAATCAGAAGAAGGAGAAGGAGAAGGTGAAGTCTGGAGGGTGAAGCAGAAGAAGCAGAAGAAAGAGAAGGAGAAGGTGAAGTCTGGAGGGTGAAGCAGAAGAAACAGAAGAAGGAGAAGGAGAAGGTGAAGACTGGAGGGTGAATCAGAAGAAGTAGAAGAAGGAGAAGGAGAAGGTGAAGTCTGGAGGGTGAATCAGAAGAAGTAGAAGAAGGAGAAGGAGAAGGTGAAGTCTGGAGGGTGAATCAGAAGAAGCCGAAGAAGGAGAAGGAGAAGGTGAAGACTGGAGGGTGAATCAGAAGAAGCAGAAGAAGGAGAAGGAGAAGATGAAGTCTGGAGGGTGAATCAGAAGAAGTAGAAGAAGGAGAAGGAGAAGGTGAGGTCTGGAGGGTGAATCAGAAGAAGCAGAAGAAGGAGAAGGAGAAGGTGAAGTCTGGAGGGTGAATCAGAAGAAGCAGAAGAAGGAGAAGGAGAAGGTGAAGTCTGGAGGGTGAATCAGAAGAAGCAGAAGAAGGAGAAGGAGAAGGTGAAGTCAGGAGGGTGAATCAGAAGAAGCAGAAGAAGGAGAAGGAGAAGGTGAAGTTAGGAGGGTGAATCAGAAGAAGCAGAAGAAGGAGAAGGAGCAGGTGAAGTCAGGGGGGTGTAGCAGAAGAAGTAGAAGAAGGAGAAGGAGAAGGTGAAGTCAGGACGGTGAAGCAGAAGAAGCAGAAGAAGGAGAAGGAGAAGGTGAAGCCTGGAGGGCGCAGCAGAAGAAGCAGAAGAAGGAGAAGGAGAAGGTGAAGTCTGGAGTGTGAAGCAGAAGAAGCAGAAGAAGGAGAAGGAGAAGGTGAAGTCTGGAGGGCGCAGCAGAAGAAGCAGAAGAAGGAGAAGGAGAAGGTGAAGTCTGGAGGTTGAATCAGAAGAAGTAGAAGAAGGAGAAGGAGAAGGTGAAGTCTGGAGAGTGAAGCAGAAGAAGTAGAAGAAGGAGAAGGAGAAGGTGAAGTCAGGAGGGTGAATCAGAAAAAGTAGAAGAAGGAGAAGTAGAAGGTGAAGTCAGGAGGGTGAATCAGAAGAAGCAGAAGAAGGAGAAGGAGAAGGTGAAGTCTGGAGGGTGAATCAGAAGAATCAGAAGAAGGAGAAGGAGAAGGTGAAGTCTGGAGGGTGAATCAGAAGAAGCAGAAGAAAGAGAAGGAGAAGGTGAAGTCTGGAGGGTGAAGCAGAAGAAACAGAAGAAGGAGAAGGAGAAGGTGAAGACTGGAGGGTGAATCAGAAGAAGTAGAAGAAGGAGAAGGAGAAGGTGAAGTCTGGAGGGTGAATCAGAAGAAGTAGAAGAAGGAGAAGGAGAAGTTGAAGTCTGGAGGGTGAATCAGAAGAAGCAGAAGAAGGAGAAGGAGAAGGTGAAGTCTGGAGGGTGAATCAGAAGAAGCAGAAGAAGGAGAAGGAGAAGATGAAGTCTGGAGGGTGAATCAGAAGAAGTAGAAGAAGGAGAAGGAGAAGGTGAAGTCTGGAGGGTGAATCAGAAGAAGTAGAAGAAGGAGAAGGAGAAGATGAAGTCTGGAGGGTGAATCAGAAGAAACAGAAGAAGGAGAAGGAGAAGGTGAAGTCTGGAGGGTGAATCAGAAGAAGTAGAAGAAGGAGAAGGAGAAGGTGTAGTCTGGAGGGTGAATCAGAAGAAGTAGACGAAGGAGAAGGAGAAGGTGAAGTCTGGAGGGTTAATCAGAAGAAGCAGAAGAAGGAGAAGGAGAAGGTGAAGTCTGGAGGGTGAATCAGATGCAGTAGAAGAAGGAGAAGGAGAAGGTGAAGTCTGGAGGGTGAATCAGAAGAAGCAGAAGAAGGAGAAGGAGAAGGTGAAGTCTGGAGGGTGAATCAGAAGAAGCAGAAGAAGGAGAAGTTGAAGGTGAAGTCTGGAGGGTGAATCAGAAGAAGTAGAAGAAGGAGAAGGAGAAGTTGAAGTCTGGAGGGTGAAGCAGAAGAAGTAGAAGATGGAGAAGGAGAAGGTGAAGTCAGGAGGGTGAATCAGAAGAAGTAGAAGAAGGAGAAGGAGAAGGTGAAGTCAGGAGGGTGAATCAGAAGAAGCAGAAGATGGAGAAGGAGAAGGTGAAGTCTGGAGGGTGAATCAGAAGAAGCAGAAGAAGGAGAAGGAGAAGGTGAAGTCTGGAGGGTGAATCAGAAGAAGCAGAAGAAGGAGAAGGAGAAGATGAAGTCTGGAGGGTGAATCAGAAGAAGTAGAAGAAGGAGAAGGAGAAGGTGAAGTCTGGAGGGTGAATCAGAAGTAGTAGAAGAAGGAGAAGGAGAAGGTGAAGTCTGGAGGGTGAATCAGAAGAAACAGAAGAAGGAGAAGGAGAAGGTGAAGTCTGGAGGGTGAATCAGAAGAAGTAGAAGAAGGAGAAGGAGAAGGTGTAGTCTGGAGGGTGAATCAGAAGAAGTAGACGAAGGAGAAGGAGAAGGTGAAGTCTGGAGGGTGAATCAGAAGAAGCAGAAGAAGGAGATGGAGAAGGTGAAGTCTGGAGGGTGAATCAGAAGAAGTAGAAGAAGGAGAAGGAGAAGGTGAAGTCTGGAGGGTGAATCAGAAGAAGCAGAAGAAGGAGAAGGAGAAGGTGAAGTCTGGAGGGTGAATCAGAAGAAGCAGAAGAAGGAAAAGGAGAAGGTGAAGTCTGGAGGGTGATTCAGAAGAAGCAGAATAAGGAGAAGGAGAAGGTGATGTCTGGAGGGTGAATCAGAAGAAGCAGAAGAAGGAGAAGGAGAAGGTGAAGTCTGGAGGGTGAATCAGAAGAAGTAGAAGAAGGAGAAGGAGAAGGTGAAGTCTGGAGGATGAATCAGAAGAAGTAGAAGAAGGAGAAGGAGAAGGTGAAGTCTGGAGGGTGAATCAGAAGAAGTAGAAGAAGGAGAAGGAGAAGGTGAAGTCTGGAGGGGGAAGCAGAAGAAGTAGAAGAAGGAGAAGGAGAAGGTGAAGTCAGGAGGGTGAATCAGAAGATGTAGAAGAAGGAGAAGGAGAAGGTGAAGTCAGGAGGGTGAATCAGAAGAAGCAGAAGAAGGAGAAGGAGAAGGTGAAGTCTGGAGGGTGAATCAGAAGAATCAGAAGAAGGAGAAGGAGAAGGTGAAGTCTGGAGGGTGAATCAGAAGAAGTAGAAGAAGGAGAAGGAGAAGGTGAAGTCTGGAGGGTGAATCAGAAGAAGCAGAAGAAGGAGAAGGAGAAGGTGAAGTCTGGAGGGTGAATCAGAAGAAGTAGACGAAGGAGAAGGAGAAGGTGAAGTCTGGAGGGTGAATCAGAAGAAGCAGAAGAAGGAGATGGAGAAGGTGAAGTCTGGAGGGTGAATCAGAAGAAGTAGAAGAAGGAGAAGGTGAAGGTGAAGTCTGCAGGGTGAATCAGAAGAAGCAGAAGAAGGAGAAGGAGAAGGTGAAGTCTGGAGGGTGAATCAGAAGAAGCAGAAGAAGGAGAAGGAGAAGGTGAAGTCTGGAGGGTGATTCAGAAGAAGCAGAATAAGGAGAAGGAGAAGGTGAAGTCTGGAGGGTGAATCAGAAGAAGCAGAAGAAGGAGAAGGAGAAGGTGAAGTCTGGAGGGTGAATCAGAAGAAGTAGAAGAAGGAGAAGGAGAAGGTGAAGTCTGGAGGGTGAATCAGAAGAAGTAGAAGAAGGAGAAGGAGAAGGTGAAGTCTGGAGGGTGAATCAGAAGAAGTAGAAGAAGGAGAAGGAGAAGGTGAAGTCTGGAGGTTGAAGCAGAAGAAGTAGAAGAAGGAGAAGGAGAAGGTGAAGTCAGGAGGGTGAATCAGAAGATGTAGAAGAAGGAGAAGGAGAAGGTGAAGTCAGGAGGGTGAATCAGAAGAAGCAGAAGAAGGAGAAGGAGAAGGTGAAGTCTGGAGGGTGAATCAGAAGAAGTAGAAGAAGGAGAAGGAGAAGGTGAAGTCTGGAGGGTGAATCAGAAGAAGCAGAAGAAGGAGAAGGAGAAGGTGAAGTCTGGAGGGTGAATCAGAAGAAGCAGAAGAAGGAGAAGGAGAAGGTGAAGTCTGGAGGGTGAATCAGAAGAAGTAGAAGAAGGAGAAGGAGAAGGTGACGTCTGGAGGGTGAATCAGAAGAAGTAGAAGAAGGAGAAGGAGAAGATGAAGTCTGGAGGGTGAATCAGAAGAAACAGAAGAAGGAGAAGGAGAAGGTGAAGTCTGGAGGGTGAATCAGAAGAAGTAGAAGAAGGAGAAGGAGAAGGTGTAGTCTGGAGGGTGAATCAGAAGAAGTAGACGAAGGAGAAGGAGAAGGTGAAGTCTGGAGGGTGAATCAGAAGAAGCAGAAGAAGGAGAAGGAGAAGGTGAAGTCTGGAGGGTGAATCAGATGCAGTAGAAGAAGGAGAAGGAGAAGGTGAAGTCTGGAGGGTGAATCAGAAGAAGCAGAAGAAGGAGAAGGAGAAGGTGAAGTCTGGAGGGTGAATCAGAAGAAGCAGAAGAAGGAGAAGTTGAAGGTGAAGTCTGGAGGGTGAATCAGAAGAAGTAGAAGAAGGAGAAGGAGAAGTTGAAGTCTGGAGGGTGAAGCAGAAGAAGTAGAAGATGGAGAAGGAGAAGGTGAAGTCAGGAGGGTGAATCAGAAGAAGTAGAAGAAGGAGAAGGAGAAGGTGAAGTCAGGAGGGTGAATCCGAAGAAGCAGAAGATGGAGAAGGAGAAGGTGAAGTCTGGAGGGTGAATCAGAAGAATCAGAAGAAGGAGAAGGAGAAGGTGAAGTCTGGAGGGTGAATCAGAAGAAGCAGAAGAAAGAGAAGGAGAAGGTGAAGTCTGGAGGGTGAAGCAGAAGAAACAGACGAAGGAGAAGGAGAAGGTGAAGACTGGAGGGTGAATCAGAAGAAGTAGAAGAAGGAGAAGGAGAAGGTGAAGTCTGGAGGGTGAATCAGAAGAAGTAGAAGAAGGAGAAGGAGAAGGTGAAGTCTGGAGGGTGAATCAGAAGAAGCAGAAGAAGGAGAAGGAGAAGTTGAAGTCTGGAGGGTGAATCAGAAGAAGCAGAAGAAGGAGAAGGAGAAGATGAAGTCTGGAGGGTGAATCGGAAGAAGTAGAAGAAGGAGAAGGAGAAGGTGAAGTCTGGAGGGTGAATCAGAAGAAGTAGAAGAAGGAGAAGGAGAAGTTGAAGTCTGGAGGGTGAATCAGAAGAAGCAGAAGAAGGAGAAGGAGAAGGTGAAGTCTGGAGGGTGAATCAGAAGAAGCAGAAGAAGGAGAAGGAGAAGATGAAGTCTGGAGGGTGAATCAGAAGAAGGAGAATGAGAAGGTGAAGTCTGGAGGGTGAATCAGAAGAAGTAGAAGAAGGAGAAGGAGAAGATGTAGTCTGGAGGGTGAATCAGAAGAAACAGAAGAAGGAGGAGGAGAAGGTGAAGTCTGGAGGGTGAATCAGAAGAAGTAGAAGAAGGAGAAGGAGAAGGTGTAGTCTGGAGGGTGATTCAGAAGAAGTAGACGAAGGAGAAGGAGAAGGTGAAGTCTGGAGGGTGAATCAGAAGAAGCAGAAGAAGGAGAAGGAGAAGGTGAAGTCTGGAGGGTGAATCAGAAGAAGTAGAAGAAGGAGAAGGAGAAGGTGAAGTCTGGAGGGTGAATCAGAAGAAGCAGAAGAAGGAGAAGGAGAAGGTGAAGTCTGGAGGGTGAATCAGAAGAAGCAGAAGAAGGAGAAGGAGAAGGTGAAGTCTGGAGGGTGAATCAGAAGAAGTAGAAGAAGGAGAAGGAGAAGTTGAAGTCTGGAGGGTGAAGCAGAAGAAGTATAAGATGGAGAAGGAGAAGGTGAAGTCAGGAGGGTGAATCAGAAGAAGTAGAAGAAGGAGAAGGAGAAGGTGAAGTCAGGAGTGTGAATCAGAAGAAGCAGAAGATGGAGAAGGAGAAGGTGAAGTCTGGAGGGTGAATCAGAAGAATCAGAAGAAGGAGAAGGAGAAGGTGAAGTCTGGAGGGTGAATCAGAAGAAGCAGAATAAGGAGAAGGAGAAGGTGAAGTCTGGAGGGTGAATCAGAAGAAGCAGAATAAGGAGAAGGAGAAGGTGAAGTCTGGAGGGTGAATCAGAAGCAGTAGAAGAAGGAGAAGGAGAAGGTGAAGTCTGGAGGGTGAAGCAGAAGAAGTAGAAGAAGGAGAAGGAGAAGCTGAAGTCAGGAGGGTGAATCAGAAGAAGTAGAAGAAGGAGAAGGAGAAGGTGAAGTCAGGAGGGTGAATCAGAAGAAGCAGAAGAAGGAGAAGGAGAAGGTGAAGTCTGGAGGGTGAATCAGAAGAATCAGAAGAAGGAGAAGGAGAAGGTGAAGTCTGGAGGGTGAATCAGAAGAAGCAGAAGAAAGAGAAGGAGAAGGTGTAGTCTGGAGGGTGAAGCAGAAGAAACAGAAGAAGGAGAAGGAGAAGGTGAAGACTGGAGGGTGAATCAGAAGAAGTAGAAGAAGGAGAAGGAGAAGGTGAAGTCTGGAGGGTGAATCAGAAGAAGTAGAAGAAGGAGAAGGAGAAGGTGAAGTCTGGAGGGTGAATCAGAAGAAGCAGAAGAAGGAGAAGGAGAAGGTGAAGTCTGGAGGGTGAATCAGAAGAAGCAGAAGAAGGAGAAGGAGAAGATGAAGTCTGGAGGGTGAATCAGAAGAAGTAGAAGAAGGAGAAGGAGAAGGTGAAGTCTGGAGGGTGAATCAGAAGTAGTAGAAGAAGGAGAAGGAGAAGGTGAAGTCTGGAGGGTGAATCAGAAGAAACAGAAGAAGGAGAAGGAGAAGGTGAAGTCTGGAGGGTGAATCAGAAGAAGTAGAAGAAGGAGAAGGAGAAGGTGTAGTCTGGAGGGTGAATCAGAAGAAGTAGACGAAGGAGAAGGAGAAGGTGAAGTCTGGAGGGTGAATCAGAAGAAGTAGAAGAAGGAGAAGGAGAAGGTGAAGTCTGGAGGGTGAATCAGAAGAAGCAGAAGAAGGAGAAGGAGAAGGTGAAGTCTGGAGGGTGAATCAGAAGCAGCAGAAGAAGGAGAAGGAGAAGGTGAAGTCTGGAGGGTGATTCAGAAGAAGCAGAATAAGGAGAAGGAGAAGGTGATGTCTGGAGGGTGAATCAGAAGAAGCAGAAGAAGGAGAAGGAGAAGGTGAAGTCTGGAGGGTGAATCAGAAGAAGTAGAAGAAGGAGAAGGAGAAGGTGAAGTCTGGAGGGTGAATCAGAAGAAGTAGAAGAAGGAGAAGGAGAAGGTGAAGTCTGGAGGGTGAATCAGAAGAAGCAGAAGAAGGAGAAGGAGAAGGTGAAGTCTGGAGGGTGAAGCAGAAGAAGTAGAAGAAGGAGAAGGAGAAGGTGAAGTCAGGAGGGTGAATCAGAAGAAGTAGAAGAAGGAGAAGGAGAAGGTGAAGTCAGGAGGGTGAATCAGAAGAAGCAGAAGAAGGAGAAGGAGAAGGTGAAGTCTGGAGGGTGAATCAGAAGAATCAGAAGAAGGAGAAGGAGAAGGTGAAGTCTGGAGGGTGAATCAGAAGAAGCAGAAGAAAGAGAAGGAGAAGGTGAAGTCTGGAGGGTGAAGCAGAAGAAACAGAAGAAGGAGAAGGAGAAGGTGAAGACTGCAGGGTGAATCAGAAGAAGTAGAAGAAGGAGAAGGAGAAGGTGAAGTCTGGAGGGTGAATCAGAAGAAGCAGAAGAAGGAGAAGGAGAAGGTGAAGTCTGGAGGGTGAATCAGAAGAAGCAGAAGAAGGAGAAGGAGAAGATGAAGTCTGGAGGGTGAATCAGAAGAAGGAGAATGAGAAGGTGAAGTCTGGAGGGTGAATCAGAAGAAGTAGAAGAAGGAGAAGGAGTAGATGAAGTCTGGAGGGTGAATCAGAAGAAACAGAAGAAGGAGGAGGAGAAGGTGAAGTCTGGAGGGTGAATCAGAAGAAGTAGAAGAAGGAGAAGGAGAAGGTGTAGTCTGGAGGGTGATTCAGAAGAAGTAGACGAAGGAGAAGGAGAAGGTGAAGTCTGGAGGGTGAATCAGAAGAAGCAGAAGAAGGAGAAGGAGAAGGTGAAGTCTGGAGGGTGAATCAGAAGAAGTAGAAGAAGGAGAAGGAGAAGGTGAAGTCTGGAGGGTGAATCAGAAGAAGGAGAAGAAGGAGAAGGAGAAGGTGAAGTCTGGAGGGTGAATCAGAAGAAGCAGAAGAAGGAGAAGGAGAAGGTGAAGTCTGGAGGGTGAATCAGAAGAAGTAGAAGAAGGAGAAGGAGAAGTTGAAGTCTGGAGGGTGAAGCAGAAGAAGTAGAAGATGGAGAAGGAGAAGGTGAAGTCAGGAGGGTGAATCAGAAGAAGTAGAAGAAGGAGAAGGAGAAGGTGAAGTCAGGAGGGTGAATCAGAAGAAGCAGAAGATGGAGAAGGAGAAGGTGAAGTCTGGAGGGTGAATCAGAAGAATCAGAAGAAGGAGAAGGAGAAGGTGAAGTCTGGAGGGTGAATCAGAAGAAGCAAAGGAAGGAGAAGGAGAAGGTGAAGTCTGGAGGGTGAATCAGAGGAAGCAGAATAAGGAGAAGGAGAAGGTGAAGTCTGGAGGGTGAATCAGAAGAAGCAGAATAAGGAGAAGGAGAAGGTGAAGTCTGGAGGGTGAATCAGAAGCAGTAGAAGAAGGAGAAGGAGAAGGTGAAGTCTGGAGGGTGAAGCAGAAGAAGTAGAAGAAGGAGAAGGAGAAGCTGAAGTCAGGAGGGTGAATCAGAAGAAGTAGAAGAAGGAGAAGGAGAAGGTGAAGTCAGGAGGGTGAATCAGAAGAAGCAGAAGAAGGAGAAGGAGAAGGTGAAGTCTGGAGGGTGAATCAGAAGAATCAGAAGAAGGAGAAGGAGAAGGTGAAGTCTGGAGGGTGAATCAGAAGAAGCAGAAGAAAGAGAAGGAGAAGGTGTAGTCTGGAGGGTGAAGCAGAAGAAACAGAAGAAGGAGAAGGAGAAGGTGAAGACTGGAGGGTGAATCAGAAGAAGTAGAAGAAGGAGAAGGAGAAGGTGAAGTCTGGAGGGTGAATCAGAAGAAGTAGAAGAAGGAGAAGGAGAAGGTGAAGTCTGGAGGGTGAATCAGAAGAAGCAGAAGAAGGAGAAGGAGAAGGTGAAGTCTGGAGGGTGAATCAGAAGAAGCAGAAGAAGGAGAAGGAGAAGATGAAGTCTGGAGGGTGAATCAGAAGAAGTAGAAGAAGGAGAAGGAGAAGGTGAAGTCTGGAGGGTGAATCAGAAGTAGTAGAAGAAGGAGAAGGAGAAGGTGAAGTCTGGAGGGTGAATCAGAAGAAACAGAAGAAGGAGAAGGAGAAGGTGAAGTCTGGAGGGTGAATCAGAAGAAGTAGAAGAAGGAGAAGGAGAAGGTGTAGTCTGGAGGGTGAATCAGAAGAAGTAGACGAAGGAGAAGGAGAAGGTGAAGTCTGGAGGGTGAATCAGAAGAAGCAGAAGAAGGAGATGGAGAAGGTGAAGTCTGGAGGGTGAATCAGAAGAAGTAGAAGAAGGAGAAGGAGAAGGTGAAGTCTGGAGGGTGAATCAGAAGAAGCAGAAGAAGGAGAAGGAGAAGGTGAAGTCTGGAGGGTGAATCAGAAGAAGCAGAAGAAGGAGAAGGAGAAGGTGAAGTCTGGAGGGTGATTCAGAAGAAGCAGAATAAGGAGAAGGAGAAGGTGATGTCTGGAGGGTGAATCAGAAGAAGCAGAAGAAGGAGAAGGAGAAGGTGAAGTCTGGAGGGTGAATCAGAAGAAGTAGAAGAAGGAGAAGGAGAAGGTGAAGTCTGGAGGGTGAATCAGAAGAAGTAGAAGAAGGAGAAGGAGAAGGTGAAGTCTGGAGGGTGAATCAGAAGAAGTAGAAGAAGGAGAAGGAGAAGGTGAAGTCTGGAGGGGGAAGCAGAAGAAGTAGAAGAAGGAGAAGGAGAAGGTGAAGTCAGGAGGGTGAATCAGAAGATGTAGAAGAAGGAGAAGGAGAAGGTGAAGTCAGGAGGGTGAATCAGAAGAAGCAGAAGAAGGAGAAGGAGAAGGTGAAGTCTGGAGGGTGAATCAGAAGAATCAGAAGAAGGAGAAGGAGAAGGTGAAGTCTGGAGGGTGAATCAGAAGAAGTAGAAGAAGGAGAAGGAGAAGGTGAAGTCTGGAGGGTGAATCAGAAGAAGCAGAAGAAGGAGAAGGAGAAGGTGAAGTCTGGAGGGTGAATCAGAAGAAGTAGACGAAGGAGAAGGAGAAGGTGAAGTCTGGAGGGTGAATCAGAAGAAGCAGAAGAAGGAGATGGAGAAGGTGAAGTCTGGAGGGTGAATCAGAAGAAGTAGAAGAAGGAGAAGGTGAAGGTGACGTCTGCAGGGTGAATCAGAAGAAGCAGAAGAAGGAGAAGGAGAAGGTGAAGTCTGGAGGGTGAATCAGAAGAAGCAGAAGAAGGAGAAGGAGAAGGTGAAGTCTGGAGGGTGATTCAGAAGAAGCAGAATAAGGAGAAGGAGAAGGTGAAGTCTGGAGGGTGAATCAGAAGAAGCAGAAGAAGGAGAAGGAGAAGGTGAAGTCTGGAGGGTGAATCAGAAGAAGTAGAAGAAGGAGAAGGAGAAGGTGAAGTCTGGAGGGTGAATCAGAAGAAGTAGAAGAAGGAGAAGGAGAAGGTGAAGTCTGGAGGGTGAATCAGAAGAAGTAGAAGAAGGAGAAGGAGAAGGTGAAGTCTGGAGGTTGAAGCAGAAGAAGTAGAAGAAGGAGAAGGAGAAGGTGAAGTCAGGAGGGTGAATCAGAAGATGTAGAAGAAGGAGAAGGAGAAGGTGAAGTCAGGAGGGTGAATCAGAAGAAGCAGAAGAAGGAGAAGGAGAAGGTGAAGTCTGGAGGGTGAATCAGAAGAAGTTGAAGAAGGAGAAGGAGAAGGTGAAGTCTGGAGGGTGAATCAGAAGAAGCAGAAGAAGGAGAAGGAGAAGGTGAAGTCTGGAGGGTGAATCAGAAGAAGCAGAAGAAGGAGAAGGAGAAGGTGAAGTCTGGAGGGTGAATCAGAAGAAGCAGAAGAAGGAGAAGGAGAAGGTGAAGTCTGGAGGGTGAATCAGAAGAAGCAGAATAAGGAGAAGGAGAAGGTGAAGTCTGGAGGGTGAATCAGAAGAAGCAGAAGAAGGAGAAGGAGAAGGTGAAGTCTGGAGGGTGAAGCAGAAGAAGCAGAAGAAAGAGAAGGAGAAGGTGAAGTCTGGAGGGTGAAGCAGAAGATACAGAAGAAGGAGAAGGAGAAGGTGAAGACTGGAGGGTGAATCAGAAGAAGTAGAAGAAGGAGAAGGAGAAGGTGAAGTCTGGAGGGTGAATCAGAAGAAGTAGAAGAAGGAGAAGGAGAAGGTGAAGTCTGGAGGGTGAATCAGAAGAAGCAGAAGAAGGAGAAGGAGAAGGTGAAGTCTGGAGGGTGAATCAGAAGAAGTAGAAGAAGGAGAAGGAGAAGGTGAAGTCTGGAGGGTGAAGCAGAAGAAGTAGAAGAAGGAGAAGGAGAAGGTGAAGTCAGGAGGGTGAATCAGAAGAAGCAGAAGAAGGAGAAAGAGAAGGTGAAGTCTGGCGGATGAATCAGAAGAATCAGAAGAAGGAGAAGGAGAAGGTGAAGTCTGGAGGGTGAAGCAGAAGAAGCAGAAGAAAGAGAAGGAGAAGGTGAAGTCTGGAGGGTGAAGCAGAAGATACAGAAGAAGGAGAAGGAGAAGGTGAAGACTGGAGGGTGAATCAGAAGAAGTAGAAGAAGGAGAAGGAGAAGGTGAAGTCTGGAGGGTGAATCAGAAGAAGTAGAAGAAGGAGAAGGAGAAGGTGAAGTCTGGAGGGTGAATCAGAAGAAGCAGAAGAAGGAGAAGGAGAAGGTGAAGTCTGGAGGGTGAATCAGAAGAAGCAGAAGAAGGAGAAGGAGAAGATGAAGTCTGGAGGGTGAATCAGAAGAAGTAGAAGAAGGAGAAGGAGAAGGTGAGGTCTGGAGGGTGAATCAGAAGAAGCAGAAAAAGGAGAAGGAGAAGGTGAAGTCTGGAGGGTGAATCAGAAGAAGCAGAAGAAGGAGAAGGAGAAGGTGAAGTCTGGAGGGTGAATCAGAAGAAGCAGAAGAAGGAGAAGGAGAAGGTGAAGTCAGGAGGGTGAATCAGAAGAAGCAGAAGAAGGAGAAGGAGTAGGTGAAGTTAGGAGGGTGAATCAGAAGAAGCAGAAGAAGGAGAAGGAGCAGGTGAAGTCAGGGGGGTGTAGCAGAAGAAGTAGAAGAAGGAGAAGGAGAAGGTGAAGTCAGGACGGTGAAGCAGAAGAAGCAGAAGAAGGAGAAGGAGAAGGTGAAGCCTGGAGGGCGCAGCAGAAGAAGCAGAAGAAGGAAAAGGAGAAGGTGAAGTCTGGAGTGTGAAGCAGAAGAAGCAGAAGAAGGAGAAGGAGAAGGTGAAGTCTGGAGGGCGCAGCAGAAGAAGCAGAAGAAGGAGAATGAGAAGGTGAAGTCTGGAGGGTGAATCAGAAGAAGCAGAAGAAGGAGAAGGAGAAGGTGAAGTCTGGAGGGTGAATCAGAAGAAGTAGAAGAAGGAGAAGGAGAAGGTGAAGTCTGGAGGGTGAAGCAGAAGAAGTAGAAGAAGGAGAAGGAGAAGGTGAAGTCAGGAGGGTGAATCAGAAGAAGTAGAAGAAGGAGAAGGAGAAGGTGAAGTCAGGAGGGTGAATCAGAAGAAGCAGAAGAAGGAGAAGGAGAAGGTGAAGTCTGGAGGGTGAATCAGAAGAATCACAAGAAGGAGAAGGAGAAGGTGAAGTCTGGAGGGTGAATCAGAAGAAGCAGAAGAAAGAGAAGGAGAAGGTGAAGTCTGGAGGGTGAAGCAGAAGAAACAGAAGAAGGAGAAGGAGAAGGTGAAGACTGGAGGGTGAATCAGAAGAAGTAGAAGAAGGAGAAGGAGAAGGTGAAGTCTGGAGGGTGAATCAGAAGAAGTAGAAGAAGGAGAAGGAGAAGTTGAAGTCTGGAGGGTGAATCAGAAGAAGCAGAAGAAGGAGAAGGAGAAGGTGAAGTCTGGAGGGTGAATCAGAAGAAGCAGAAGAAGGAGAAGGAGAAGATGAAGTCCGGAGGGTGAATCAGAAGAAGTAGAAGAAGGAGAAGGAGAAGGTGAAGTCTGGAGGGTGAATCAGAAGAAGTAGAAGAAGGAGAAGGAGAAGATGAAGTCTGGAGGGTGAATCAGAAGAAACAGAAGAAGGAGAAGGAGAAGGTGAAGTCTGGAGGGTGAATCAGAAGAAGTAGAAGAAGGAGAAGGAGAAGGTGTAGTCTGGAGGGTGAATCAGAAGAAGTAGACGAAGGAGAAGGAGAAGGTGAGGTCTGGAGGGTGAATCAGAAGAAGCAGAAGAAGGAGAAGGAGAAGGTTAAGTCTGGAGGGTGAATCAGAAGAAGTAGAAGAAGGAGAAGGAGAAGGTGAAGTCTGGAGGGTGAATCAGAAGAAGCAGAAGAAGGAGAAGGAGAAGGTGAAGTCTGGAGCGTGAATCAGAAGAAGCAGAAGAAGGAGAAGGAGAAGGTGAAGTCTGGAGGGTGAATCAGAAGAAGCAGAATAAGGAGAAGGAGAAGGTGAAGTCTGGAGGGTGAATCAGAAGAAGCAGAAGAAGGAGAAGGAGAAGGTGAAGTCTGGAGGGTGAATCAGAAGAAGTAGAAGAAGGAGAAGGAGAAGATGAAGTCTGGAGGGTGAATCAGAAGAAGTAGAAGAAGGAGAAGGAGAAGGTGAAGTCTGGAGGGTGAATCAGAAGAAGTAGAAGAAGGAGAAGGAGAAGATGAAGTCTGGAGGGTGAATCAGAATAAACAGAAGAAGGAGAAGGAGAAGGTGAAGTCTGGAGGGTGAATCAGAAGAAGTAGAAGAAGGAGAAGGAGAAGGTGTAGTCTGGAGGGTGAATCAGAAGAAGTAGACGAAGGAGAAGGAGAAGGTGAAGTCTGGAGGGTGAATCAGAAGAAGCAGAAGAAGGAGAAGGTGAAGTCAGGAGGGTGAATCAGAAGATGTAGAAGAAGGAGAAGGAGAAGGTGAAGTCTGGAGGGTGAATCAGAAGAATCAGAAGAAGGAGAAGGAGAAGGTGAAGTCTGGAGGGTGAATCAGAAGAAGTAGAAGAAGGAGAAGGAGAAGGTGAAGTCAGGAGGGTGAATCAGAAGATGTAGAAGAAGGAGAAGGAGAAGGTGAAGTCTGGAGGGGGAAGCAGAAGAAGTAGAAGAAGGAGAAGGAGAAGGTGAAGTCAGGAGGGTGAATCAGAAGATGTAGAAGAAGGAGAAGGAGAAGGTGAAGTCAGGAGGGTGAATCAGAAGAAGCAGAAGAAGGAGAAGGAGAAGGTGAAGTCTGGAGGGTGAATCAGAAGAATCAGAAGAAGGAGAAGGAGAAGGTGAAGTCTGGAGGGTGAATCAGAAGAAGTAGAAGAAGGAGAAGGAGAAGGTGAAGTCTGGAGGGTGAATCAGAAGAAGCAGAAGAAGGAGAAGGAGAAGGTGAAGTCTGGAGGGTGAATCAGAAGAAGTAGACGAAGGAGAAGGAGAAGGTGAAGTCTGGAGGGTGAATCAGAAGAAGCAGAAGAAGGAGATGGAGAAGGTGAAGTCTGGAGGGTGAATCAGAAGAAGTAGAAGAAGGAGAAGGTGAAGGTGACGTCTGCAGGGTGAATCAGAAGAAGCAGAAGAAGGAGAAGGAGAAGGTGAAGTCTGGAGGGTGAATCAGAAGAAGCAGAAGAAGGAGAAGGAGAAGGTGAAGTCTGGAGGGTGATTCAGAAGAAGCAGAATAAGGAGAAGGAGAAGGTGAAGTCTGGAGGGTGAATCAGAAGAAGCAGAAGAAGGAGAAGGAGAAGGTGAAGTCTGGAGGGTGAATCAGAAGAAGTAGAAGAAGGAGAAGGAGAAGGTGAAGTCTGGAGGGTGAATCAGAAGAAGTAGAAGAAGGAGAAGGAGAAGGTGAAGTCTGGAGGGTGAATCAGAAGAAGTAGAAGAAGGAGAAGGAGAAGGTGAAGTCTGGAGGTTGAAGCAGAAGAAGTAGAAGAAGGAGAAGGAGAAGGTGAAGTCAGGAGGGTGAATCAGAAGATGTAGAAGAAGGAGAAGGAGAAGGTGAAGTCAGGAGGGTGAATCAGAAGAAGCAGAAGAAGGAGAAGGAGAAGGTGAAGTCTGGAGGGTGAATCAGAAGAAGTTGAAGAAGGAGAAGGAGAAGGTGAAGTCTGGAGGGTGAATCAGAAGAAGCAGAAGAAGGAGAAGGAGAAGGTGAAGTCTGGAGGGTGAATCAGAAGAAGCAGAAGAAGGAGAAGGAGAAGGTGAAGTCTGGAGGGTGAATCAGAAGAAGCAGAAGAAGGAGAAGGAGAAGGTGAAGTCTGGAGGGTGAATCAGAAGAAGCAGAATAAGGAGAAGGAGAAGGTGAAGTCTGGAGGGTGAATCAGAAGAAGCAGAAGAAGGAGAAGGAGAAGGTGAAGTCTGGAGGGTGAAGCAGAAGAAGCAGAAGAAAGAGAAGGAGAAGGTGAAGTCTGGAGGGTGAAGCAGAAGATACAGAAGAAGGAGAAGGAGAAGGTGAAGACTGGAGGGTGAATCAGAAGAAGTAGAAGAAGGAGAAGGAGAAGGTGAAGTCTGGAGGGTGAATCAGAAGAAGTAGAAGAAGGAGAAGGAGAAGGTGAAGTCTGGAGGGTGAATCAGAAGAAGCAGAAGAAGGAGAAGGAGAAGGTGAAGTCTGGAGGGTGAATCAGAAGAAGTAGAAGAAGGAGAAGGAGAAGGTGAAGTCTGGAGGGTGAAGCAGAAGAAGTAGAAGAAGGAGAAGGAGAAGGTGAAGTCAGGAGGGTGAATCAGAAGAAGCAGAAGAAGGAGAAAGAGAAGGTGAAGTCTGGCGGATGAATCAGAAGAATCAGAAGAAGGAGAAGGAGAAGGTGAAGTCTGGAGGGTGAAGCAGAAGAAGCAGAAGAAAGAGAAGGAGAAGGTGAAGTCTGGAGGGTGAAGCAGAAGATACAGAAGAAGGAGAAGGAGAAGGTGAAGACTGGAGGGTGAATCAGAAGAAGTAGAAGAAGGAGAAGGAGAAGGTGAAGTCTGGAGGGTGAATCAGAAGAAGTAGAAGAAGGAGAAGGAGAAGGTGAAGTCTGGAGGGTGAATCAGAAGAAGCAGAAGAAGGAGAAGGAGAAGGTGAAGTCTGGAGGGTGAATCAGAAGAAGCAGAAGAAGGAGAAGGAGAAGATGAAGTCTGGAGGGTGAATCAGAAGAAGTAGAAGAAGGAGAAGGAGAAGGTGAGGTCTGGAGGGTGAATCAGAAGAAGCAGAAAAAGGAGAAGGAGAAGGTGAAGTCTGGAGGGTGAATCAGAAGAAGCAGAAGAAGGAGAAGGAGAAGGTGAAGTCTGGAGGGTGAATCAGAAGAAGCAGAAGAAGGAGAAGGAGAAGGTGAAGTCAGGAGGGTGAATCAGAAGAAGCAGAAGAAGGAGAAGGAGTAGGTGAAGTTAGGAGGGTGAATCAGAAGAAGCAGAAGAAGGAGAAGGAGCAGGTGAAGTCAGGGGGGTGTAGCAGAAGAAGTAGAAGAAGGAGAAGGAGAAGGTGAAGTCAGGACGGTGAAGCAGAAGAAGCAGAAGAAGGAGAAGGAGAAGGTGAAGCCTGGAGGGCGCAGCAGAAGAAGCAGAAGAAGGAAAAGGAGAAGGTGAAGTCTGGAGTGTGAAGCAGAAGAAGCAGAAGAAGGAGAAGGAGAAGGTGAAGTCTGGAGGGCGCAGCAGAAGAAGCAGAAGAAGGAGAATGAGAAGGTGAAGTCTGGAGGGTGAATCAGAAGAAGCAGAAGAAGGAGAAGGAGAAGGTGAAGTCTGGAGGGTGAATCAGAAGAAGTAGAAGAAGGAGAAGGAGAAGGTGAAGTCTGGAGGGTGAAGCAGAAGAAGTAGAAGAAGGAGAAGGAGAAGGTGAAGTCAGGAGGGTGAATCAGAAGAAGTAGAAGAAGGAGAAGGAGAAGGTGAAGTCAGGAGGGTGAATCAGAAGAAGCAGAAGAAGGAGAAGGAGAAGGTGAAGTCTGGAGGGTGAATCAGAAGAATCACAAGAAGGAGAAGGAGAAGGTGAAGTCTGGAGGGTGAATCAGAAGAAGCAGAAGAAAGAGAAGGAGAAGGTGAAGTCTGGAGGGTGAAGCAGAAGAAACAGAAGAAGGAGAAGGAGAAGGTGAAGACTGGAGGGTGAATCAGAAGAAGTAGAAGAAGGAGAAGGAGAAGGTGAAGTCTGGAGGGTGAATCAGAAGAAGTAGAAGAAGGAGAAGGAGAAGTTGAAGTCTGGAGGGTGAATCAGAAGAAGCAGAAGAAGGAGAAGGAGAAGGTGAAGTCTGGAGGGTGAATCAGAAGAAGCAGAAGAAGGAGAAGGAGAAGATGAAGTCCGGAGGGTGAATCAGAAGAAGTAGAAGAAGGAGAAGGAGAAGGTGAAGTCTGGAGGGTGAATCAGAAGAAGTAGAAGAAGGAGAAGGAGAAGATGAAGTCTGGAGGGTGAATCAGAAGAAACAGAAGAAGGAGAAGGAGAAGGTGAAGTCTGGAGGGTGAATCAGAAGAAGTAGAAGAAGGAGAAGGAGAAGGTGTAGTCTGGAGGGTGAATCAGAAGAAGTAGACGAAGGAGAAGGAGAAGGTGAGGTCTGGAGGGTGAATCAGAAGAAGCAGAAGAAGGAGAAGGAGAAGGTTAAGTCTGGAGGGTGAATCAGAAGAAGTAGAAGAAGGAGAAGGAGAAGGTGAAGTCTGGAGGGTGAATCAGAAGAAGCAGAAGAAGGAGAAGGAGAAGGTGAAGTCTGGAGCGTGAATCAGAAGAAGCAGAAGAAGGAGAAGGAGAAGGTGAAGTCTGGAGGGTGAATCAGAAGAAGCAGAATAAGGAGAAGGAGAAGGTGAAGTCTGGAGGGTGAATCAGAAGAAGCAGAAGAAGGAGAAGGAGAAGGTGAAGTCTGGAGGGTGAATCAGAAGAAGTAGAAGAAGGAGAAGGAGAAGATGAAGTCTGGAGGGTGAATCAGAAGAAGTAGAAGAAGGAGAAGGAGAAGGTGAAGTCTGGAGGGTGAATCAGAAGAAGTAGAAGAAGGAGAAGGAGAAGATGAAGTCTGGAGGGTGAATCAGAATAAACAGAAGAAGGAGAAGGAGAAGGTGAAGTCTGGAGGGTGAATCAGAAGAAGTAGAAGAAGGAGAAGGAGAAGGTGTAGTCTGGAGGGTGAATCAGAAGAAGTAGACGAAGGAGAAGGAGAAGGTGAAGTCTGGAGGGTGAATCAGAAGAAGCAGAAGAAGGAGAAGGAGAAGGTGAAGTCTGGAGGGTGAATCAGAAGAAGTAGAAGAAGGAGAAGGAGAAGGTGAAGTCTGGAGGGTGAATCAGAAGAAGCAGAATAAGGAGAAGGAGAAGGTGAAGTCTGGAGGGTGAATCAGAAGAAGCAGAAGAAGGAGAAGGAGAAGGTGAAGTCTGGAGGGTGAATCAGAAGAAGTAGAAGAAGGAGAAGGAGAAGATGAAGTCTGGAGGGTGAATCAGAAGAAGTAGAAGAAGGAGTAGGAGAAGGTGAAGTCTGGAGGGTGAATCAGAAGAAGTAGAAGAAGGAGAAGGAGAAGATGAAGTCTGGAGGGTGAATCAGAAGAAACAGAAGAATGAGAAGGAGAAGGTGAAGTCTGGAGGGTGAATCAGAAGAAGTAGAAGAAGGAGAAGGAGAAGGTGTAGTCTGGAGGGTAAATCAGAAGAAGTAGACGAAGGAGAAGGAGAAGGTGAAGTCTGGAGGGTGAATCAGAAGAAGCAGAAGAAGGAGAAGGAGAAGGTGAAGTCTGGAGGGTGAATCAGAAGAAGTAGAAGAAGGAGAAGGAAAAGGTGACGTCTGGAGGGTGAATCAGAAGAAGCAGAAGAAGGAGAAGGAGAAGGTGAAGTCTGGAGGGTGAATCAGAAGAAGCAGAAGAAGGAGAAGGAGAAGGTGAAGTCTGGAGGGTGAATCAGAAGAAGTAGAAGAAGGAGAAGGAGAAGTTGAAGTCTGGAGGGTGAAGCAGAAGAAGTAGAAGATGGAGAAGGAGAAGGTGAAGTCAGGAGGGTGAATCAGAAGAAGTAGAAGAAGGAGAAGGAGAAGGTGAAGTCAGGAGGGTGAATCAGAAGAAGCAGAAGATGGAGAAGGCGAAGGTGAAGTCTGGAGGGTGAATCAGAAGAATCAGAAGAAGGAGAAGGAGAAGGTGAAGTCTGGAGGGTGAATCAGAATAAGCAAAGGAAGGAGAAGGAGAAGGTGAAGTCTGGAGGGTGAATCAGAAGAAGCAGAATAAGGAGAAGGAGAAGTTGAAGTCTGGAGGGTGAATCAGAAGAAGCAGAATAAGGAGAAGGAGAAGGTGAAGTCTGGAGGGTGAATCAGAAGAAGCAGAAGAAGGAGAAGGAGAAGGTGAAGTCTGGAGGGTGAATCAGAAGAAGTAGAAGAAGGAGAAGGAGAAGGTGAAGTCTGGAGGGTGAAGCAGAAGAAGTAGAAGAAGGAGAAGGAGAAGGTGAAGTCAGGAGGGTGAATCAGAAGAAGTAGAAGAAGGAGAAGGAGAAGGTGAAGTCAGGAGGGTGAATCAGAAGAAGCAGAAGAAGGAGAAGGAGAAGGTGAAGGCTGGAGGGTGAATCAGAAGAATCAGAAGAAGGAGAAGGAGAAGGTGAAGTCTGGAGTGTGAATCAGAAGAAGCAGAAGAAAGAGAAGGAGAAGGTGAAGTCTGGAGGGTGAAGCAGAAGAAACAGAAGAAGGAGAAGGAGAAGGTGAAGACTGGAGGGTGAATCAGAAGAAGTAGAAGAAGGAGAAGGAGAAGGTGAAGTCTGGAGGGTGAATCAGAAGAAGTAGAAGAAGGAGAAGGAGAAGGTGAAGTCTGGAGGGTGAATCAGAAGAAACAGAAGAAGGAGAAGGAGAAGGTGAAGTCTGGAGGGTGAATCAGAAGAAGTAGAAGAAGGAGAAGGAGAAGGTGTAGTCTGGAGGGTGAATCAGAAGAAGTAGACGAAGGAGAAGGAGAAGGTGAAGTCTGGAGGGTGAATCAGAAGAAGCAGAAGAAGGAGAAGGAGAAGGTGAAGTCTGGAGGGTGAATCAGAAGAAGTAGAAGAAGGAGAAGGAGAAGGTGAAGTCTGGAGGGTGAATCAGAAGAAGCAGAATAAGGAGAAGGAGAAGGTGAAGTCTGGAGGGTGAATCAGAAGAAGCAGAAGAAGGAGAAGGAGAAGGTGAAGGCTGGAGGGTGAATCAGAAGAAGTAGAAGAAGGAGAAGGAGAAGATGAAGTCTGGAGGGTGAATCAGAAGAAGTAGAAGAAGGAGAAGGAGAAGGTGAAGTCTGGAGGGTGAATCAGAAGAAGTAGAAGAAGGAGAAGGAGAAGATGAATTCTGGAGGGTGAATCAGAAGAAACAGAAGAATGAGAAGGAGAAGGTGAAGTCTGGAGGGTGAATCAGAAGAAGTAGAATAAGGAGAAGGAGAAGGTGAAGTCTGGAGGGTGAATCAGAAGAAGCAGAAGAAGGAGAAGGAGAAGGTGAAGTCTGGAGGGTGAATCAGAAGAAGTAGAAGAAGGAGAAGGAGAAGGTGAAGTCTGGAGGGTGAAGCAGAAGAAGTAGAAGAAGGAGAAGGAGAAGGTGAAGTCAGGAGGGTGAATCAGAAGAAGTAGAAGAAGGAGAAGGAGAAGGTGAAGTCAGGAGGGTGAATCAGAAGAAGCAGAAGAAGGAGAAGGAGAAGGTGAAGGCTGGAGGGTGAATCAGAAGAATCAGAAGAAGGAGAAGGAGAAGGTGAAGTCTGGAGGGTGAATCAGAAGAAGCAGAAGAAAGAGAAGGAGAAGGTGAAGTCTGGAGGGTGAAGCAGAAGAAACAGAAGAAGGAGAAGGAGAAGGTGAAGACTGGAGGGTGAATCAGAAGAAGTAGAAGAAGGAGAAGGAGAAGGTGAAGTCTGGAGGGTGAATCAGAAGAAGTAGAAGAAGGAGAAGGAGAAGGTGAAGTCTGGAGGGTGAATCAGAAGAAACAGAAGAAGGAGAAGGAGAAGGTGAAGTCTGGAGGGTGAATCAGAAGAAGTAGAAGAAGGAGAAGGAGAAGGTGTAGTCTGGAGGGTGAATCAGAAGAAGTAGACGAAGGAGAAGGAGAAGGTGAAGTCTGGAGGGTGAATCAGAAGAAGCAGAAGAAGGAGAAGGAGAAGGTGAAGTCTGGAGGGTGAATCAGAAGAAGTAGAAGAATGAGAAGGAATAGGTGAAGTCTGGAGGGTGAATCAGAAGAAGCAGAATAAGGAGAAGGAGAAGGTGAAGTCTGGAGGGTGAATCAGAAGAAGCTGAAGAAGGAGAAGGAGAAGGTGAAGTCTGGAGGGTGAATCAGAAGAAGTAGAAGAAGGAGAAGGAGAAGATGAAGTCTGGAGGGTGAATCAGAAGAAGTAGAAGAAGGAGAAGGAGAAGGTGAAGTCTGGAGGGTGAATCAGAAGAAGTAGAAGAAGGAGAAGGAGAAGATGAAGTCTGGAGGGTGAATCAGAAGAAACAGAAGAATGAGAAGGAGAAGGTGAAGTCTGGAGGGTGAATCAGAAGAAGTAGAAGAAGGAGAAGGAGAAGGTGTAGTCTGGAGGGTGAATCAGAAGAAGTAGACGAAGGAGAAGGAGAAGGTGAAGTCTGGAGGGTGAATCAGAAGAAGCAGAAGAACGAGAAGGAGAAGGTGAAGTCTGGAGGGTGAATCAGAAGAAGTAGAAGAAGGAGAAGGAGAAGGTGAAGTCTGGAGGGTGAATCAGAAGAAGCAGAAGAAGGAGAAGGAGAAGGTGAAGTCTGGAGGGTGAATCAGAAGAAGCAGAAGAAGGAGAAGGAGAAGGTGAAGTCTGGAGGGTGAATCAGAAGAAGTAGAAGAAGGAGAAGGAGAAGTTGAAGTCTGGAGGGTGAAGCAGAAGAAGTAGAAGATGGAGAAGGAGAAGGTGAAGTCAGGAGGGTGAATCAGAAGAAGTAGAAGAAGGAGAAGGAGAAGGTGAAGTCAGGAGGGTGAATCAGAAGAAGCAGAAGATGGAGAAGGAGAAGGTGAAGTCTGGAGGGTGAATCAGAAGAATCAGAAGAAGGAGAAGGAGAAGGTGAAGTCTGGAGGGTGAATCAGAAGAAGCAAAGGAAGGAGAAGGAGAAGGTGAAGTCTGGAGGGTGAATCAGAAGAAGCAGAATAAGGAGAAGGAGAAGTTGAAGTCTGGAGGGTGAATCAGAAGAAGCAGAATAAGGAGAAGGAGAAGGTGAAGTCTGGAGGGTGAATCAGAAGAAGCAGGAGAAGGAGAAGGAGAAGGTGAAGTCTGGAGGGTGAATCAGAAGAAGTAGAAGAAGGAGAAGGAGAAGGTGAAGTCAGGAGGGTGAATCAGAAGAAGTAGAAGAAGGAGAAGGAGAAGGTGAAGTCAGGAGGGTGAATCAGAAGAAGCAGAAGAAGGAGAAGGAGAAGGTGAAGGCTGGAGGGTGAATCAGAAGAATCAGAAGAAGGAGAAGGAGAAGGTGAAGTCTGGAGGGTGAATCAAAAGAAGCAGAAGAAAGAGAAGGAGAAGGTGAAGTCTGGAGGGTGAAGCAGAAGAAACAGAAGAAGGAGAAGGAGAAGGTGAAGACTGGAGGGTGAATCAGAAGAAGTAGAAGAAGGAGAAGGAGAAGGTGAAGTCTGGAGGGTGAATCAGAAGAAGTAGAAGAAGGAGAAGGAGAAGGTGAAGTCTGGAGGGTGAATCAGAAGAAGCAGAAGAAGGAGAAGGAGAAGATGAAGTCTGGAGGGTGAATCAGAAGAAGTAGAAGAAGGAGAAGGAGAAGGTGAAGTCTGGAGGGTGAATCAGAAGTAGTAGAAGAAGGAGAAGGAGAAGGTGAAGTCTGGAGGGTGAATCAGAAGAAACAGAAGAAGGAGAAGGAGAAGGTGAAGTCTGGAGGGTGAATCAGAAGAAGTAGAAGAAGGAGAAAGAGAAGGTGTAGTCTGGAGGGTGAATCAGAAGAAGTAGACGAAGGAGAAGGAGAAGGTGAAGTCTGGAGGGTGAATCAGAAGAAGCAGAAGAAGGAGATGGAGAAGGTGAAGTCTGGAGGGTGAATCAGAAGAAGTAGAAGAAGGAGAAGGAGAAGGTGAAGTCTGGAGGGTGAATCAGAAGAAGCAGAAGAAGGAGAAGGAGAAGGTGAAGTCTGGAGGGTGATTCAGAAGAAGCAGAATAAGGAGAAGGAGAAGGTGATGTCTGGAGGGTGAATCAGAAGAAGCAGAAGAAGGAGAAGGAGAAGGTGAAGTCTGGAGGGTGAATCAGAAGAAGCAGAAGAAGGAGAAGGAGAAGGTGAAGTCTGGAGGGTGAATCAGAAGAAGCAGAAGAAGGAGAAGGAGAAGGTGAAGTCTGAGGGTGAAGCAGAAGAAGTAGAAGAAGGAGAAGGAGAAGGTGAAGTCAGGAGGGTGAATCAGAAGAAGTAGAAGAAGGAGAAGGAGAAGGTGAAGTCAGGAGGGTGAATCAGAAGAAGCAGAAGAAGGAGAAGGAGAAGGTGAAGTCTGGAGGGTGAATCAGAAGAATCAGAAGAAGGAGAAGGAGAAGGTGAAGTCTGGAGGGTGAATCAGAAGAAGCAGAAGAAAGAGAAGGAGAAGGTGAAGTCTGGAGGGTGAAGCAGAAGAAACAGAAGAAGGAGAAGGAGAAGGTGAAGACTGGAGGGTGAATCAGAAGAAGTAGAAGAAGGAGAAGGAGAAGGTGAAGTCTGGAGGGTGAATCAGAAGAAGTAGAAGAAGGAGAAGGAGAAGGTGAAGTCTGGAGGGTGAATCAGAAGAAGCAGAAGAAGGAGAAGGAGAAGGTGAAGTCTGAAGGGTGAATCAGAAGAAGCAGAAGAAGGAGAAGGAGAAGATGAAGTCTGGAGGGTGAATCGGAAGAAGTAGAAGAAGGAGAAGGAGAAGGTGAAGTCTGGAGGGTGAATCAGAAGAAGTAGAAGAAGGAGAAGGAGAAGTTGAAGTCTGGAGGGTGAATCAGAAGAAGCAGAAGAAGGAGAAGGAGAAGGTGAAGTCTGGAGGGTGAATCAGAAGAAGCAGAAGAAGGAGAAGGAGAAGATGAAGTCTGGAGGGTGAATCAGAAGAAGTAGAAGAAGGAGAAGGAGAAGGTGAAGTCTGGAGGGTGAATCAGAAGAAGTAGAAGAAGGAGAAGGAGAAGATGAAGTCTGGAGGGTGAATCAGAAGAAGCAGAAGAAGGAGAAGGAGAAGGTGAAGTCTGGAGGGTGAACCAGAAGAAGCAGAAGAAGGAGAAGGAGAAGGTGAAGTCTGGAGGGTGAATCAGAAGAAGTAGAAGAAGGAGAAGGAGAAGTTGAAGTCTGGAGGGTGAAGCAGAAGAAGTAGAAGATGGAGAAGGAGAAGGTGAAGTCAGGAGGGTGAATCAGAAGAAGTAGAAGAAGGAGAAGGAGAAGGTGAAGTCAGGAGGGTGAATCAGAAGAAGCAGAAGATGGAGAAGGAGAAGGTGAAGTCTGGAGGGTGAATCAGAAGAATCAGAAGAAGGAGAAGGAGAAGGTGAAGTCTGGAGGGTGAATCAGAAGAAGCAAAGGAAGGAGAAGGAGAAGGTGAAGTCTGGAGGGTGAATCAGAAGAAGCAGAATAAGGAGAAGGAGAAGGTGAAGTCTGGAGGGTGAATCAGAAGAAGCAGAATAAGGAGAAGGAGAAGGTGAAGTCTGGAGGGTGAATCAGAAGAAGTAGAAGAAGGAGAAGGAGAAGGTGAAGTCTGGAGGGTGAAGCAGAAGAAGTAGAAGAAGGAGAAGGAGAAGCTGAAGTCAGGAGGGTGAATCAGAAGAAGTAGAAGAAGGAGAAGGAGAAGGTGAAGTCAGGAGGGTGAATCAGAAGAAGCAGAAGAAGGAGAAGGAGTAGGTGAAGTCTGGAGGGTGAATCAGAAGAATCAGAAGAAGGAGAAGGAGAAGGTGAAGTCTGGAGGGTGAATCAGAAGAAGCAGAAGAAAGAGAAGGAGAAGGTGAAGTCTGGAGGGTGAAGCAGAAGAAACAGAAGAAGGAGAAGGAGAAGGTGAAGACTGGAGGGTGAATCAGAAGAAGTAGAAGAAGGAGAAGGAGAAGGTGAAGTCTGGAGGGTGAATCAGAAGAAGTAGAAGAAGGAGAAGGAGAAGGTGAAGTCTGGAGGGTGAATCAGAAGAAGCAGAAGAAGGAGAAGGAGAAGGTGAAGTCTGGAGGGTGAATCAGAAGAAGCAGAAGAAGGAGAAGGAGAAGATGAAGTCTGGAGGGTGAATCAGAAGAAGTAGAAGAAGGAGAAGGAGAAGGTGAAGTCTGGAGGGTGAATCAGAAGTAGTAGAAGAAGGAGAAGGAGAAGGTGAAGTCTGGAGGGTGAATCAGAAGAAACAGAAGAAGGAGAAGGAGAAGGTGAAGTCTGGAGGGTGAATCAGAAGAAGTAGAAGAAGGAGAAGGAGAAGGTGTAGTCTGGAGGGTGAATCAGAAGAAGTAGACGAAGGAGAAGGAGAAGGTGAAGTCTGGAGGGTGAATCAGAAGAAGCAGAAGAAGGAGATGGAGAAGGTGAAGTCTGGAGGGTGAATCAGAAGAAGTAGAAGAAGGAGAAGGAGAAGGTGAAGTCTGGAGGGTGAATCAGAAGAAGCAGAAGAAGGAGAAGGAGAAGGTGAAGTCTGGAGGGTGATTCAGAAGAAGCAGAATAAGGAGAAGGAGAAGGTGATGTCTGGAGGGTGAATCAGAAGAAGCAGAAGAAGGAGAAGGAGAAGGTGAAGTCTGGAGGGTGAATCAGAAGAAGTAGAAGAAGGAGAAGGAGAAGGTGAAGTCTGGAGGGTGAATCAGAAGAAGTAGAAGAAGGAGAAGGAGAAGGTGAAGTCTGGAGGGTGAATCAGAAGAAGTAGAAGAAGGAGAAGGAGAAGGTGAAGTCTGGAGGGGGAAGCAGAAGAAGTAGAAGAAGGAGAAGGAGAAGGTGAAGTCAGGAGGGTGAATCAGAAGATGTAGAAGAAGGAGAAGGAGAAGGTGAAGTCAGGAGGGTGAATCAGAAGAAGCAGAAGAAGGAGAAGGAGAAGGTGAAGTCTGGAGGGTGAATCAGAAGAATCAGAAGAAGGAGAAGGAGAAGGTGAAGTCTGGAGGGTGAATCAGAAGAAGTAGAAGAAGGAGAAGGAGGAGGTGAAGTCTGGAGGGTGAATCAGAAGAAGCAGAAGAAGGAGAAGGAGATGGTGAAGTCTGGAGGGTGAATCAGAAGAAGTAGACGAAGGAGAAGGAGAAGGTGAAGTCTGGAGGGTGAATCAGAAGAAGCAGAAGAAGGAGATGGAGAAGGTGAAGTCTGGAGGGTGAATCAGAAGAAGTAGAAGAAGGAGAAGGTGAAGGTGAAGTCTGGAGGGTGAATCAGAAGAAGCAGAAGAAGGAGAAGGAGAAGGTGAAGTCTGGAGGGTGAATCAGAAGAAGCAGAAGAAGGAGAAGGAGAAGGTGAAGTCTGGAGGGTGATTCAGAAGAAGCAGAATAAGGAGAAGGAGAAGGTGAAGTCTGGAGGGTGAATCAGAAGAAGCAGAAGAAGGTGAAGGAGAAGGTGATGTCTGGAGGGTGAATCAGAAGAAGTAGAAGAAGGAGAAGGAGAAGGTGAAGTCTGGAGGGTGAATCAGAAGAAGTAGAAGAAGGAGAAGGAGAAGGTGAAGTCTGGAGGGTGAATCAGAAGAAGTAGAAGAAGGAGAAGGAGAAGGTGAAGTCTGGAGGGTGAAGCAGAAGAAGTAGAAGAAGGAGAAGGAGAAGGTGAAGTCAGGAGGGTGAATCAGAAGATGTAGAAGAAGGAGAAGGAGAAGGTGAAGTCAGGAGGGTGAATCAGAAGAAGCAGAAGAAGGAGAAGGAGAAGGTGAAGTCTGGAGGGTGAATCAGAAGAAGTAGAAGAAGGAGAAGGAGAAGGTGAAGTCTGGAGGGTGAATCAGAAGAAGCAGAAGAAGGAGAAGGAGAAGGTGAAGTCTGGAGGGTGAATCAGAAGAAGCAGAAGAAGGAGAAGGAGAAGGTGAAGTCTGGAGGGTGAATCAGAAGAAGCAGAATAAGGAGAAGGAGAAGGTGAAGTCTGGAGTGTGAATCAGAAGAAGCAGAAGAAGGAGAAGGAGAAGGTGAAGTCTGGAGGGTGAATCAGAAGAAGTAGAAGAAGGAGAAGGAGAAGGTGAAGTCTGGAGGGTGAAGCAGAAGAAGTAGAAGAAGGAGAAGGGGAAGGTGAAGTCAGGAGGGTGAATCAGAAGAAGTAGAAGAAGGAGAAGGTGAAGTCAGGAGGGTGAATCAGAAGAAGCAGAAGAAGGAGATAGAGAAGGTGAAGTCTGGAGGGTGAATCAGAAGAATCAGAAGAAGGAGAAGGTGAAGTCTGGAGGGTGAATCAGAAGAAGCAGAAGAAGGAGATAGAGAAGGTGAAGTCAGGAGGGTGAATCAGAAGAAGTAGAAGAAGGAGAAGGTGAAGTCTGGAGGGTGAAGCAGAAGAAGCAGAAGAAAGAGAAGGAGAAGGTTAAGTCTGGAGGGTGAAGCAGAAGAAACAGAAGAAGGAGAAGGAGAATGTGAAGACTGGAGGGTGAATCAGAAGAAGTAGAAGAAGGAGAAGGAGAAGGTGAAGTCTGGAGGGTGAATCAGAAGAAGTAGAAGAAGGAGAAGGAGAAGGTGAAGTCTGGAGGGTGAATCAGAAGAAGCAGAAGAAGGAGAAGGAGAAGGTGAAGTCTGGAGGGTGAATCAGAAGAAGCAGAAGAAGGAGAAGGAGAAGATGAAGTCTGGAGGGTGAATCAGAAGAAGTAGAAGAAGGAGAAGGAGAAGGTGAGGTCTGGAGGGTGAATCAGAAGAAGCAGAAGAAGGAGAAGGAGAAGGTGAAGTCTGGAGGGTGAATCAGAAGAAGCAGAAGAAGGAGAAGGAGAAGGTGAAGTCTGGAGGGTGAATCAGAAGAAGCAGAAGAAGGAGAAGGAGAAGGTGAAGTCAGGAGGGTGAATCAGAAGAAGCAGAAGAAGGAGAAGGAGTAGGTGAAGTTAGGAGGGTGAATCAGAAGAAGCAGAAGAAGGAGAAGGAGCAGGTGAAGTCAGGGGGGTGTAGCAGAAGAAGTAGAAGAAGGAGAAGGAGAAGGTAAAGTCAGGACGGTGAAGCAGAAGAAGCAGAAGAAGGAGAAGGAGAAGGTGAAGCCTGGAGGGCGCAGCAGAAGAAGCAGAAGAAGGAGAAGGAGAAGGTGAAGTCTGGAGTGTGAAGCAGAAGAAGCAGAAGAAGGAGAAGGAGAAGGTGAAGTCTGGAGGGTAAATCAGAAGAAGTAGAAGAAGGAGAAGGAGAAGGTGAGGTCTGGAGGGTGAAGCAGAAGAAGTAGAAGAAGGAGAAGGAGAAGGTGAAGTCAGGAGGGTGAATCAGAAGAAGTAGAAGAAGGAGAAGGAGAAGGTGAAGTCAGGAGGGTGAATCAGAAGAAGCAGAAGAAGGAGAAGGAGAAGGTGAAGTCTGGAGGGTGAATCAGAAGAATCAGAAGAAGGAGAAGGAGAAGGTGAAGTCTGGAGGGTGAATCAGAAGAAGCAGAAGAAAGAGAAGGAGAAGGTGAAGTCTGGAGGGTGAAGCAGAAGAAACAGAAGAAGGAGAAGGAGAAGGTGAAGACTGGAGGGTGAATCAGAAGAAGTAGAAGAAGGAGAAGGAGAAGGTGAAGTCTGGAGGGTGAATCAGAAGAAGTAGAAGAAGGAGAAGGAGAAGTTGAAGTCTGGAGGGTGAATCAGAAGAAGCAGAAGAAGGAGAAGGGGAAGGTGAAGTCTGGAGGGTGAATCAGAAGAAGCAGAAGAAGGAGAAGGAGAAGATGAAGTCCGGAGGGTGAATCAGAAGAAGTAGAAGAAGGAAAAGGAGAAGGTGAAGTCTGGAGGGTGAATCAGAAGAAGTAGAAGAAGGAGAAGGAGAAGATGAAGTCTGGAGGGTGAATCAGAAGAAACAGAAGAAGGAGAAGGAGAAGGTGAAGTCTGGAGGGCGAATCAGAAGAAGTAGAAGAAGGAGAAGGAGAAGGTGTAGTCTGGAGGGTGAATCAGAAGAAGTAGACGAAGGAGAAGGAGAAGGTGAAGTCTGGAGGGTGAATCAGAAGAAGCAGAAGAAGGAGAAGGAGAAGGTTAAGTCTGGAGGGTGAATCAGAAGAAGTAGAAGAAGGAGAAGGAGAAGGTGAAGTCTGGAGGGTGAATCAGAAGAAGCAGAAGAAGGAGAAGGAGAAGGTGAAGTCTGGAGGGTGAATCAGAAGAAGCAGAAGAAGGAGAAGGAGAAGGTGAAGTCTGGAGGGTGAATCAGAAGAAGCAGAATAAGGAGAAGGAGAAGGTGAAGTCTGGAGGGTGAATCAGAAGAAGCAGAAGAAGGAGAAGGAGAAGGTGAAGTCTGGAGGGTGAATCAGAAGAAGTAGAAGAAGGAGAAGGAGAAGATGAAGTCTGGAGGGTGAATCAGAAGAAGTAGAAGAAGGAGAAGGAGAAGGTGAAGTCTGGAGGGTGAATCAGAAGAAGTAGAAGAAGGAGAAGGAGAAGATGAAGTCTGGAGGGTGAATCAGAAGAAACAGAAGAAGGAGAAGGAGAAGGTGAAGTCTGGAGGGTGAATCAGAAGAAGCAGAAGAAGGAGAAGGAGAAGGTGAAGTCTGGAGGGTGAATCAGAAGAAGTAGAAGAAGGAGAAGGAGAAGATGAAGTCTGGAGGGTGAATCAGAAGAAGTAGAAGAAGGAGAAGGAGAAGGTGAAGTCTGGCGGGTGAATCAGAAGAGGTAGAAGAAGGAGAAGGAGAAGATGAAGTCTGGAGGGTGAATCAGAAGAAACAGAAGAATGAGAAGGAGAAGGTGAAGTCTGGAGGGTGAATCAGAAGAAGTAGAAGAAGGAGAAGGAGAAGGTGTAGTCTGGAGGGTGAATCAGAAGAAGTAGACGAAGGAGAAGGAGAAGGTGAAGTCTGGAGGGTGAATCAGAAGAAGCAGAAGAAGGAGAAGGAGAAGGTGAAGTCTGGAGGGTGAATCAGAAGAAGTAGAAGAAGGAGAAGGAGAAGGTGAAGTCTGGAGGGTGAATCAGAAGAAGCAGAAGAAGGAGAAGGAGAAGGTGAAGTCTGGAGGGTGAATCAGAAGAAGCAGAAGAAGGAGAAGGAGAAGGTGAAGTCTGGAGGGTGAATCAGAAGAAGTAGAAGAAGGAGAAGGAGAAGTTGAAGTCTGGAGGGTGAAGCAGAAGAAGTAGAAGATGGAGAAGGAGAAGGTGAAGTCAGGAGGGTGAATCAGAAGAAGTAGAAGAAGGAGAAGGAGAAGGTGAAGTCAGGAGGGTGAATCAGAAGAAGCAGAAGATGGAGAAGGAGAAGGTGAAGTCTGGAGGGTGAATCAGAAGAATCAGAAGAAGGAGAAGGAGAAGGTGAAGTCTGGAGGGTGAATCAGAAGAAGCAAAGGAAGGAGAAGGAGAAGGTGAAGTCTGGAGGGTGAATCAGAAGAAGCAGAATAAGGAGAAGGAGAAGTTGAAGTCTGGAGGGTGAATCAGAAGAAGCAGAAGAAGGAGAAGGAGAAGGTGAAGTCTGGAGGGTGAATCAGAAGAAGCAGAAGAAGGAGAAGGAGAAGATGAAGTCCGGAGGGTGAATCAGAAGAAGTAGAAGAAGGAAAAGGAGAAGGTGAAGTCTGGAGGGTGAATCAGAAGAAGTAGAAGAAGGAGAAGGAGAAGATGAAGTCTGGAGGGTGAATCAGAAGAAACAGAAGAAGGAGAAGGAGAAGGTGAAGTCTGGAGGGCGAATCAGAAGAAGTAGAAGAAGGAGAAGGAGAAGGTGTAGTCTGGAGGGTGAATCAGAAGAAGTAGACGAAGGAGAAGGAGAAGGTGAAGTCTGGAGGGTGAATCAGAAGAAGCAGAAGAAGGAGAAGGAGAAGGTTAAGTCTGGAGGGTGAATCAGAAGAAGTAGAAGAAGGAGAAGGAGAAGGTGAAGTCTGGAGGGTGAATCAGAAGAAGCAGAAGAAGGAGAAGGAGAAGGTGAAGTCTGGAGGGTGAATCAGAAGAAGCAGAAGAAGGAGAAGGAGAAGGTGAAGTCTGGAGGGTGAATCAGAAGAAGCAGAAGAAGGAGAAGGAGAAGGTGAAGTCTGGAGGGTGAATCAGAAGAAGCAGAAGAAGGAGAAGGAGAAGGTGAAGTCTGGAGGGTGAATCAGAAGAAGTAGAAGAAGGAGAAGGAGAAGATGAAGTCTGGAGGGTGAATCAGAAGAAGTAGAAGAAGGAGAAGGAGAAGGTGAAGTCTGGAGGGTGAATCAGAAGAAGTAGAAGAAGGAGAAGGAGAAGATGAAGTCTGGAGGGTGAATCAGAAGAAACAGAAGAAGGAGAAGGAGAAGGTGAAGTCTGGAGAGTGAATCAGAAGAAGTAGAAGAAGGAGAAGGAGAAGGTGAAGTCTGGAGGGTGAATCAGAAGAAGCAGAAGAAGGAGAAGGAGAAGGTGAAGTCTGGAGGGTGAATCAGAAGAAGTAGAAGAAGGAGAAGGAGAAGGTGAAGTCTGGAGGGTGAATCAGAAGAAGCAGAATAAGGAGAAGGAGAAGGTGAAGTCTGGAGGGTGAATCAGAAGAAGCAGAAGAAGGAGAAGGAGAAGGTGAAGTCTGGAGGGTGAATCAGAAGAAGTAGAAGAAGGAGAAGGAGAAGATGAAGTCTGGAGGGTGAATCAGAAGAAGTAGAAGAAGGAGAAGGAGAAGGTGAAGTCTGGAGGGTGAATCAGAAGAGGTAGAAGAAGGAGAAGGAGAAGATGAAGTCTGGAGGGTGAATCAGAAGAAACAGAAGAATGAGAAGGAGAAGGTGAAGTCTGGAGGGTGAATCAGAAGAAGTAGAAGAAGGAGAAGGAGAAGGTGTAGTCTGGAGGGTGAATCTGAAGAAGTAGACGAAGGAGAAGGAGAAGGTGAAGTCTGGAGGGTGAATCAGAAGAAGCAGAAGAAGGAGAAGGAGAAGGTGAAGTCTGGAGGGTGAATCAGAAGAAGTAGAAGAAGGAGAAGGAGAAGGTGAAGTCTGGAGGATGAATCAGAAGAAGCAGAAGAAGGAGAAGGAGAAGGTGAAATCTGGAGGGTGAATCAGAAGAAGCAGAAGAAGGAGAAGGAGAAGGTGAAGTCTGGAGGGTGAATCAGAAGAAGTAGAAGAAGGAGAAGGAGAAGTTGAAGTCTGGAGGGTGAAGCAGAAGAAGTAGAAGATGGAGAAGGAGAAGGTGAAGTCAGGAGGGTGAATCAGAAGAAGTAGAAGAAGGAGAAGGAGAAGGTGAAGTCAGGAGGGTGAATCAGAAGAAGCAGAAGATGGAGAAGGAGAAGGTGAAGTCTGGAGGGTGAATCAGAAGTTCAGAAGAAGGAGAAGGAGAAGGTGAAGTCTGGAGGGTGAATCAGAAGAAGCAAAGGAAGGAGAAGGAGAAGGTGAAGTCTGGAGGGTGAATCAGAAGAAGCAGAATAAGGAGAAGGAGAAGTTGAAGTCTGGAGGGTGAATCAGAAGAAGCAGAATAAGGAGAAGGAGAAGGTGAAGTCTGGAGGGTGTATCAGAAGAAGCAGAAGAAGGAGAAGGAGAAGGTGAAGTCTGGAGGGTGAATCAGAAGAAGTAGAAGAAGGAGAAGGAGAAGGTGAAGTCAGGAGGGTGAATCAGAAGAAGTAGAAGAAGGAGAAGGAGAAGGTGAAGTCAGGAGGGTGAATCAGAAGAAGCAGAAGAAGGAGAAGGAGAAGGTGAAGTCTGGAGGGTGAATCAGAAGAAACAGAAGAAGGAGAAGGAGAAGGTGAAGTCTGGAGGGTGAATCAGAAGAAGTAGAAGAAGGAGAAGGAGAAGGTGTAGTCTGGAGGGTGAATCAGAAGAAGTAGACGAAGGAGAAGGAGAAGGTGAAGTCTGGAGGGTGAATCAGAAGAAGCAGAAGAAGGAGATGGAGAAGGTGAAGTCTGGAGGGTGAATCAGAAGAAGTAGAAGAAGGAGAAGGAGAAGGTGAAGTCTGGAGGGTGAATCAGAAGAAGCAGAAGAAGGAGAAGGAGAAGGTGAAGTCTGGAGGGTGAATCAGAAGAAGCAGAAGAAGGAGAAGGAGAAGGTGAAGTCTGGAGGGTGATTCAGAAGAAGCAGAATAAGGAGAAGGAGAAGGTGATGTCTGGAGGGTGAATCAGAAGAAGCAGAAGAAGGAGAAGGAGAAGGTGAAGTCTGGAGGGTGAATCAGAAGAAGTAGAAGAAGGAGAAGGAGAAAGTGAAGTCTGGAGGGTGAATCAGAAGAAGTAGAAGAAGGAGAAGGAGAAGGTGAAGTCTGGAGGGTGAATCAGAAGAAGTAGAAGAAGGAGAAGGAGAAGGTGAAGTCTGGAGGGTGAAGCAGAAGAAGTAGAAGAAGGAGAAGGAGAAGGTGAAGTCAGGAGGGTGAATCAGAAGATGTAGAAGAAGGAGAAGGAGAAGGTGAAGTCAGGAGGGTGAATCAGAAGAAGCAGAAGAAGGAGAAGGAGAAGGTGAAGTCTGGAGGGTGAATCAGAAGAATCAGAAGAAGGAGAAGGAGAAGGTGAAGTCTGGAGGGTGAATCAGAAGAAGCAGAAGAAAAAAAGGAGAAGGTGAAGTCTGGAGGGTGAATCAGAAGAAGTAGAAGAAGGAGAAGGAGAAGGTGAAGTCTGGAGGGTGAATCAGAAGAAGCAGAAGAAGGAGAAGGAGAAGGTGAAGTCTGGAGGGTGAATCAGAAGAAGCAGACGAAGGAGAAGGAGAAGGTGAAGTCTGGAGGGTGAATCAGAAGAAGCAGAAGAAGGAGATGGAGAAGGTGAAGTCTGGAGGGTGAATCAGAAGAAGTAGAAGAAGGAGAAGGTGAAGGTGAAGTCTGGAGGGTGAAACAGAAGAAGCAGAAGAAGGAGAAGGAGAAGGTGAAGTCTGGAGTGTGAATCAGAAGAAGCAGAAGAAGGAGAAGGAGAAGGTGAATTCTGGAGGGTGATTCAGAAGAAGCAGAATAAGGAGAAGGAGAAGGTGAAGTCTGGAGGGTGAATCAGAAGAAGCAGAAGAAGGAGAAGGAGAAGGTGAAGTCTGGAGGGTGAATCAGAAGAAGCAGAATAAGGAGAAGGAGAAGGTGAAGTCTGGAGGGTGTATCAGAAGAAGCAGAAGAAGGAGAAGGAGAAGGTGAAGTCTGGAGGGTGAATCAGAAGAAGCAGAAGAAGGAGAAGGAGAAGGTGAATTCTGGAGGGTGATTCAGAAGAAGCAGAATAAGGAGAAGGAGAAGGTGAAGTCTGGAGGGTGAATCAGAAGAAGCAGAAGAAGGAGAAGGAGAAGGTGAAGTCTGGAGGGTGAATCAGAAGAAGCAGAATAAGGAGAAGGAGAAGGTGAAGTCTGGAGGGTGTATCAGAAGAAGCAGAAGAAGGAGAAGGAGAAGGTGAAGTCTGGAGGGTGAATCAGAAGAAGTAGAAGAAGGAGAAGGAGAAGGTGAAGTCTGGAGGGTGAAGCAGAAGAAGTAGAAGAAGGAGAAGGAGAAGGTGAAGTCAGGAGGGTGAATCAGAAGAAGTAGAAGAAGGAGAAGGAGAAGGTGAAGTCAGGAGGGTGAATCAGAAGAAGCAGAAGAAGGAGAAGGAGAAGGTGAAGTCTGGAGGGTGAATCAGAAGAAACAGAAGAAGGAGAAGGAGAAGGTGGAGTCTGGAGGGTGAATCAGAAGAAGTAGAAGAAGGAGAAGGAGAAGGTGTAGTCTGGAGGGTGAATCAGAAGAAGTAGACGAAGGAGAAGGAGAAGGTGAAGTCTGGAGGGTGAATCAGAAGAAGCAGAAGAAGGAGATGGAGAAGGTGAAGTCTGGAGGGTGAATCAGAAGAAGTAGAAGAAGGAGAAGGAGAAGGTGAAGTCTGGAGGGTGAATCAGAAGAAGCAGAAGAAGGAGAAGGAGAAGGTGAAGTCTGGAGGGTGAATCAGAAGACGCAGAAGAAGGAGAAGGAGAAGGTGAAGTCTGGAGGGTGATTCAGAAGAAGCAGAATAAGGAGAAGGAGAAGGTGATGTCTGGAGGGTGAATCAGAAGAAGCAGAAGAAGGAGAAGGAGAAGGTGAAGTCTGGAGGGTGAATCAGAAGAAGTAGAAGAAGGAGAAGGAGAAAGTGAAGTCTGGAGGGTGAATCAGAAGAAGTAGAAGAAGGAGAAGGAGAAGGTGAAGTCTGGAGGGTGAATCAGAAGAAACAGAAGAAGGAGAAGGAGAAGGTGAAGTCTGGAGGGCGAATCAGAAGAAGTAGAAGAAGGAGAAGGAGAAGGTGTAGTCTGGAGGGTGAATCAGAAGAAGTAGAAGAAGGAGAAGGAGAAGTTGAAGTCTGAAGGGTGAAGCAGAAGAAGTAGAAGATGGAGAAGGAGAAGGTGAAGTCAGGAGGGTGAATCAGAAGAAGTAGAAGAAGGAGAAGGAGAAGGTGAAGTCAGGAGGGTGAATCAGAAGAAGCAGAAGATGGAGAAGGAGAAGGTGAAGTCTGGAGGGTGAATCAGAAGAATCAGAAGAAGGAGAAGGAGAAGGTGAAGTCTGGAGGGTGAATCAGAAGAAGCAAAGGAAGGAGAAGGAGAAGGTGAAGTCTGGAGGGTGAATCAGAAGAAGCAGAATAAGGAGAAGGAGAAGTTGAAGTCTGAAGGGTGAATCAGAAGAAGCAGAAGAAGGAGAAGGAGAAGGTGAAGTCTGGAGGGTGAATCAGAAGAAGCAGAAGAAGGAGAAGGAGAAGATGAAGTCCGGAGGGTGAATCAGAAGAAGTAGAAGAAGGAAAAGGAGAAGGTGAAGTCTGGAGGGTGAATCAGAAGAAGTAGAAGAAGGAGAAGGAGAAGATGAAGTCTGGAGGGTGAATCAGAAGAAACAGAAGAAGGAGAAGGAGAAGGTGAAGTCTGGAGGGCGAATCAGAAGAAGTAGAAGAAGGAGAAGGAGAAGGTGTAGTCTGGAGGGTGAATCAGAAGAAGTAGACGAAGGAGAAGGAGAAGGTGAAGTCTGGAGGGTGAATCAGAAGAAGTAGAAGAAGGAGAAGGAGAAGGTGAAGTCTGGAGGGTGAATCAGAAGAAGCAGAATAAGGAGAAGGAGAAGGTGAAGTCTGGAGGGTGAATCAGAAGAAGCAGAAGAAGGAGAAGGAGAAGGTGAAGTCTGGAGGGTGAATCAGAAGAAGTAGAAGAAGGAGAAGGAGAAGATGAAGTCTGGAGGGTGAATCAGAAGAAGTAGAAGAAGGAGAAGGAGAAGGTGAAGTCTGGAGGGTGAATCAGAAGAGGTAGAAGAAGGAGAAGGAGAAGATGAAGTCTGGAGGGTGAATCAGAAGAAACAGAAGAATGAGAAGGAGAAGGTGAAGTCTGGAGGGTGAATCAGAAGAAGTAGAAGAAGGAGAAGGAGAAGGTGTAGTCTGGAGGGTGAATCTGAAGAAGTAGACGAAGGAGAAGGAGAAGGTGAAGTCTGGAGGGTGAATCAGAAGAAGCAGAAGAAGGAGAAGGAAAAGGTGAAGTCTGGAGGGTGAATCAGAAGAAGTAGAAGAAGGAGAAGGAGAAGGTGAAGTCTGGAGGGTGAATCAGAAGAAGCAGAAGAAGGAGAAGGAGAAGGTGAAATCTGGAGGGTGAATCAGAAGAAGCAGAAGAAGGAGAAGGAGAAGGTGAAGTCTGGAGGGTGAATCAGAAGAAGTAGAAGAAGGAGAAGGAGAAGGTGAAGTCTGGAGGGTGAATCAGAAGAAGCAGAAGAAGGAGAAGGAGAAGGTGAAGTCTGGAGGGTGAATCAGAAGACGCAGAAGAAGGAGAAGGAGAAGGTGAAGTCTGGAGGGTGATTCAGAAGAAGCAGAATAAGGAGAAGGAGAAGGTGATGTCTGGAGGGTGAATCAGAAGAAGCAGAAGAAGGAGAAGGAGAAGGTGAAGTCTGGAGGGTGAATCAGAAGAAGTAGAAGAAGGAGAAGGAGAAAGTGAAGTCTGGAGGGTGAATCAGAAGAAGTAGAAGAAGGAGAAGGAGAAGGTGAAGTCTGGAGGGTGAATCAGAAGAAACAGAAGAAGGAGAAGGAGAAGGTGAAGTCTGGAGGGCGAATCAGAAGAAGTAGAAGAAGGAGAAGGAGAAGGTGTAGTCTGGAGGGTGAATCAGAAGAAGTAGACGAAGGAGAAGGAGAAGGTGAAGTCTGGAGGGTGAATCAGAAGAAGCAGAAGAAGGAGAAGGAGAAGGTTAAGTCTGGAGGGTGAATCAGAAGAAGTAGAAGAAGGAGAAGGAGAAGGTGAAGTCTGGAGGGTGAATCAGAAGAAGCAGAAGAAGGAGAAGGAGAAGGTGAAGTCTGGAGGGTGAATCAGAAGAAGCAGAAGAAGGAGAAGGAGAAGGTGAAGTCTGGAGGGTGAATCAGAAGAAGCAGAATAAGGAGAAGGAGAAGGTGAAGTCTGGAGGGTGAATCAGAAGAAGCAGAAGAAGGAGAAGGAGAAGGTGAAGTCTGGAGGGTGAATCAGAAGAAGTAGAAGAAGGAGAAGGAGAAGATGAAGTCTGGAGGGTGAATCAGAAGAAGTAGAAGAAGGAGAAGGAGAAGGTGAAGTCTGGAGGGTGAATCAGAAGAAGTAGAAGAAGGAGAAGGAGAAGATGAAGTCTGGAGGGTGAATCAGAAGAAACAGAAGAAGGAGAAGGAGATGGTGAAGTCTGGAGGGTGAATCAGAAGAAGCAGAAGAAGGAGAAGGAGAAGGTGAAGTCTGGAGGGTGAATCAGAAGAAGTAGAAGAAGGAGAAGGAGAAGATGAAGTCTGGAGGGTGAATCAGAAGAAGTAGAAGAAGGAGAAGGAGAAGGTGAAGTCTGGCGGGTGAATCAGAAGAGGTAGAAGAAGGAGAAGGAGAAGATGAAGTCTGGAGGGTGAATCAGAAGAAACAGAAGAATGAGAAGGAGAAGGTGAAGTCTGGAGGGTGAATCAGAAGAAGTAGAAGAAGGAGAAGGAGAAGGTGTAGTCTGGAGGGTGAATCAGAAGAAGTAGACGAAGGAGAAGGAGAAGGTGAAGTCTGGAGGGTGAATCAGAAGAAGCAGAAGAAGGAGAAGGAGAAGGTGAAGTCTGGAGGGTGAATCAGAAGAAGTAGAAGAAGGAGAAGGAGAAGGTGAAGTCTGGAGGGTGAATCAGAAGAAGCAGAAGAAGGAGAAGGAGAAGGTGAAGTCTGGAGGGTGAATCAGAAGAAGCAGAAGAAGGAGAAGGAGAAGGTGAAGTCTGGAGGGTGAATCAGAAGAAGTAGAAGAAGGAGAAGGAGAAGTTGAAGTCTGAAGGGTGAAGCAGAAGAAGTAGAAGATGGAGAAGGAGAAGGTGAAGTCAGGAGGGTGAATCAGAAGAAGTAGAAGAAGGAGAAGGAGAAGGTGAAGTCAGGAGGGTGAATCAGAAGAAGCAGAAGATGGAGAAGGAGAAGGTGAAGTCTGGAGGGTGAATCAGAAGAATCAGAAGAAGGAGAAGGAGAAGGTGAAGTCTGGAGGGTGAATCAGAAGAAGCAAAGGAAGGAGAAGGAGAAGGTGAAGTCTGGAGGGTGAATCAGAAGAAGCAGAATAAGGAGAAGGAGAAGTTGAAGTCTGAAGGGTGAATCAGAAGAAGCAGAAGAAGGAGAAGGAGAAGGTGAAGTCTGGAGGGTGAATCAGAAGAAGCAGAAGAAGGAGAAGGAGAAGATGAAGTCCGGAGGGTGAATCAGAAGAAGTAGAAGAAGGAAAAGGAGAAGGTGAAGTCTGGAGGGTGAATCAGAAGAAGTAGAAGAAGGAGAAGGAGAAGATGAAGTCTGGAGGGTGAATCAGAAGAAACAGAAGAAGGAGAAGGAGAAGGTGAAGTCTGGAGGGCGAATCAGAAGAAGTAGAAGAAGGAGAAGGAGAAGGTGTAGTCTGGAGGGTGAATCAGAAGAAGTAGACGAAGGAGAAGGAGAAGGTGAAGTCTGGAGGGTGAATCAGAAGAAGCAGAAGAAGGAGAAGGAGAAGGTTAAGTCTGGAGGGTGAATCAGAAGAAGTAGAAGAAGGAGAAGGAGAAGGTGAAGTCTGGAGGGTGAATCAGAAGAAGCAGAAGAAGGAGAAGGAGAAGGTGAAGTCTGGAGGGTGAATCAGAAGAAGCAGAAGAAGGAGAAGGAGAAGGTGAAGTCTGGAGGGTGAATCAGAAGAAGCAGAAGAAGGAGAAGGAGAAGGTGAAGTCTGGAGGGTGAATCAGAAGAAGCAGAAGAAGGAGAAGGAGAAGGTGAAGTCTGGAGGGTGAATCAGAAGAAGTAGAAGAAGGAGAAGGAGAAGATGAAGTCTGGAGGGTGAATCAGAAGAAGTAGAAGAAGGAGAAGGAGAAGGTGAAGTCTGGAGGGTGAATCAGAAGAAGTAGAAGAAGGAGAAGGAGAAGATGAAGTCTGGAGGGTGAATCAGAAGAAACAGAAGAAGGAGAAGGAGAAGGTGAAGTCTGGAGGGTGAATCAGAAGAAGTAGAAGAAGGAGAAGGAGAAGGTGAAGTCTGGAGGGTGAATCAGAAGAAGCAGAAGAAGGAGAAGGAGAAGGTGAAGTCTGGAGGGTGAATCAGAAGAAGTAGAAGAAGGAGAAGGAGAAGGTGAAGTCTGGAGGGTGAATCAGAAGAAGCAGAATAAGGAGAAGGAGAAGGTGAAGTCTGGAGGGTGAATCAGAAGAAGCAGAAGAAGGAGAAGGAGAAGGTGAAGTCTGGAGGGTGAATCAGAAGAAGTAGAAGAAGGAGAAGGAGAAGATGAAGTCTGGAGGGTGAATCAGAAGAAGTAGAAGAAGGAGAAGGAGAAGGTGAAGTCTGGAGGGTGAATCAGAAGAGGTAGAAGAAGGAGAAGGAGAAGATGAAGTCTGGAGGGTGAATCAGAAGAAACAGAAGAATGAGAAGGAGAAGGTGAAGTCTGGAGGGTGAATCAGAAGAAGTAGAAGAAGGAGAAGGAGAAGGTGTAGTCTGGAGGGTGAATCTGAAGAAGTAGACGAAGGAGAAGGAGAAGGTGAAGTCTGGAGGGTGAATCAGAAGAAGCAGAAGAAGGAGAAGGAAAAGGTGAAGTCTGGAGGGTGAATCAGAAGAAGTAGAAGAAGGAGAAGGAGAAGGTGAAGTCTGGAGGGTGAATCAGAAGAAGCAGAAGAAGGAGAAGGAGAAGGTGAAATCTGGAGGGTGAATCAGAAGAAGCAGAAGAAGGAGAAGGAGAAGGTGAAGTCTGGAGGGTGAATCAGAAGAAGTAGAAGAAGGAGAAGGAGAAGTTGAAGTCTGGAGGGTGGAGCAGAAGAAGTAGAAGATGGAGAAGGAGAAGGTGAAGTCAGGAGGGTGAATCAGAAGAAGTAGAAGAAGGAGAAGGAGAAGGTGAAGTCAGGAGGGTGAATCAGAAGAAGCAGAAGATGGAGAAGGAGAAGGTGAAGTCTGGAGGGTGAATCAGAAGAATCAGAAGAAGGAGAAGGAGAAGGTGAAGTCTGGAGGGTGAATCAGAAGAAGCAAAGGAAGGAGAGGGAGAAGGTGAAGTCTGGAGGGTGAATCAGAAGAAGCAGAATAAGGAGAAGGAGAAGTTGAAGTCTGGAGGGTGAATCAGAAGAAGCAGAATAAGGAGAAGGAGAAGGTGAAGTCTGGAGGGTGTATCAGAAGAAGCAGAAGAAGGAGAAGGAGAAGGTGAAGTCTGGAGGGTGAATCAGAAGAAGTAGAAGAAGGAGAAGGAGAAGGTGAAGTCTGGAGGGTGAAGCAGAAGAAGTAGAAGAAGGAGAAGGAGAAGGTGAAGTCAGGAGGGTGAATCAGAAGAAGTAGAAGAAGGAGAAGGAGAAGGTGAAGTCAGGAGGGTGAATCAGAAGAAGCAGAAGAAGGAGAAGGAGAAGGTGAAGTCTGGAGGGTGAATCAGAAGAAACAGAAGAAGGAGAAGGAGAAGGTGAAGTCTGGAGGGTGAATCAGAAGAAGTAGAAGAAGGAGAAGGAGAAGGTGTAGTCTGGAGGGTGAATCAGAAGAAGTAGACGAAGGAGAAGGAGAAGGTGAAGTCTGGAGGGTGAATCAGAAGAAGCAGAAGAAGGAGATGGAGAAGGTGAAGTCTGGAGGGTGAATCAGAAGAAGTAGAAGAAGGAGAAGGAGAAGGTGAAGTCTGGAGGGTGAATCAGAAGAAGCAGAAGAAGGAGAAGGAGAAGGTGAAGTCTGGAGGGTGAATCAGAAGAAGCAGAAGAAGGAGAAGGAGAAGGTGAAGTCTGGAGGGTGATTCAGAAGAAGCAGAATAAGGAGAAGGAGAAGGTGATGTCTGGAGGGTGAATCAGAAGAAGCAGAAGAAGGAGAAGGAGAAGGTGAAGTCTGGAGGGTGAATCAGAAGAAGTAGAAGAAGGAGAAGGAGAAAGTGAAGTCTGGAGGGTGAATCAGAAGAAGTAGAAGAAGGAGAAGGAGAAGGTGAAGTCTGGAGGGTGAATCAGAAGAAGTAGAAGAAGGAGAAGGAGAAGGTGAAGTCTGGAGGGTGAAGCAGAAGAAGTAGAAGAAGGAGAAGGAGAAGGTGAAGTCAGGAGGGTGAATCAGAAGATGTAGAAGAAGGAGAAGGAGAAGGTGAAGTCAGGAGGGTGAATCAGAAGAAGCAGAAGAAGGAGAAGGAGAAGGTGAAGTCTGGAGGGTGAATCAGAAGAATCAGAAGAAGGAGAAGGAGAAGGTGAAGTCTGGAGGGTGAATCAGAAGAAGCAGAAGAAAAAAAGGAGAAGGTGAAGTCTGGAGGGTGAATCAGAAGAAGTAGAAGAAGGAGAAGGAGAAGGTGAAGTCTGGAGGGTGAATCAGAAGAAGCAGAAGAAGGAGAAGGAGAAGGTGAAGTCTGGAGGGTGAATCAGAAGAAGCAGACGAAGGAGAAGGAGAAGGTGAAGTCTGGAGGGTGAATCAGAAGAAGCAGAAGAAGGAGATGGAGAAGGTGAAGTCTGGAGGGTGAATCAGAAGAAGTAGAAGAAGGAGAAGGTGAAGGTGAAGTCTGGAGGGTGAATCAGAAGAAGCAGAAGAAGGAGAAGGAGAAGGTGAGGTCTGGAGGGTGAATCAGAAGAAGCAGAAGAAGGAGAAGGAGAAGGTGAATTCTGGAGGGTGATTCAGAAGAAGCAGAATAAGGAGAAGGAGAAGGTGAAGTCTGGAGGGTGAATCAGAAGAAGCAGAAGAAGGAGAAGGAGAAGGTGAAGTCTGGAGGGTGAATCAGAAGAAGCAGAATAAGGAGAAGGAGAAGGTGAAGTCTGGAGGGTGTATCAGAAGAAGCAGAAGAAGGAGAAGGAGAAGGTGAAGTCTGGAGGGTGAATCAGAAGAAGCAGAAGAAGGAGAAGGAGAAGGTGAATTCTGGAGGGTGATTCAGAAGAAGCAGAATAAGGAGAAGGAGAAGGTGAAGTCTGGAGGGTGAATCAGAAGAAGCAGAAGAAGGAGAAGGAGAAGGTGAAGTCTGGAGGGTGAATCAGAAGAAGCAGAATAAGGAGAAGGAGAAGGTGAAGTCTGGAGGGTGTATCAGAAGAAGCAGAAGAAGGAGAAGGAGAAGGTGAAGTCTGGAGGGTGAATCAGAAGAAGTAGAAGAAGGAGAAGGAGAAGGTGAAGTCTGGAGGGTGAAGCAGAAGAAGTAGAAGAAGGAGAAGGAGAAGGTGAAGTCAGGAGGGTGAATCAGAAGAAGTAGAAGAAGGAGAAGGAGAAGGTGAAGTCAGGAGGGTGAATCAGAAGAAGCAGAAGAAGGAGAAGGAGAAGGTGAAGTCTGGAGGGTGAATCAGAAGAAACAGAAGAAGGAGAAGGAGAAGGTGGAGTCTGGAGGGTGAATCAGAAGAAGTAGAAGAAGGAGAAGGAGAAGGTGTAGTCTGGAGGGTGAATCAGAAGAAGTAGACGAAGGAGAAGGAGAAGGTGAAGTCTGGAGGGTGAATCAGAAGAAGCAGAAGAAGGAGATGGAGAAGGTGAAGTCTGGAGGGTGAATCAGAAGAAGTAGAAGAAGGAGAAGGAGAAGGTGAAGTCTGGAGGGTGAATCAGAAGAAGCAGAAGAAGGAGAAGTTGAAGGTGAAGTCTGGAGGGTGAATCAGAAGACGCAGAAGAAGGAGAAGGAGAAGGTGAAGTCTGGAGGGTGATTCAGAAGAAGCAGAATAAGGAGAAGGAGAAGGTGATGTCTGGAGGGTGAATCAGAAGAAGCAGAAGAAGGAGAAGGAGAAGGTGAAGTCTGGAGGGTGAATCAGAAGAAGTAGAAGAAGGAGAAGGAGAAAGTGAAGTCTGGAGGGTGAATCAGAAGAAGTAGAAGAAGGAGAAGGAGAAGGTGAAGTCTGGAGGGTGAATCAGAAGAAGTAGAAGAAGGAGAAGGAGAAGGTGAAGTCTGGAGGGTGAAGCAGAAGAAGTAGAAGAAGGAGAAGGTGAAGTCAGGAGGGTGAATCAGAAGATGTAGAAGAAGGAGAAGGAGAAGGTGAAGTCAGGAGGGTGAATCAGAAGAAGAAGAAGAAGGAGAAGGAGAAGGTGAAGTCTGGAGGGTGAATCAGAAGAATCAGAAGAAGGAGAAGGAGAAGGTGAAGTCTGGAGGGTGAATCAGAAGAAGCAGAAGAAAAAAAGGAGAAGGTGATGTCTGGAGGGTGAATCAGAAGAAGTAGAAGAAGGAGAAGGAGAAGGTGAAGTCTGGAGGGTGAATCAGAAGAAGCAGAAGAAGGAGAAGGAGAAGGTGAAGTCTGGAGGGTGAATCAGAAGAAGCAGACGAAGGAGAAGGAGAAGGTGAAGTCTGGAGGGTGAATCAGAAGAAGCAGAAGAAGGAGATGGAGAAGGTGAAGTCTGGAGGGTGAATCAGAAGAAGTAGAAGAAGGAGAAGGTGAAGGTGAAGTCTGGAGGGTGAATCAGAAGAAGCAGAAGAAGGAGAAGGAGAAGGTGAAGTCTGGAGGGTGAACCAGAAGAAGCAGAAGAAGGAGAAGGAGAAGGTGAATTCTGGAGGGTGATTCAGAAGAAGCAGAATAAGGAGAAGGAGAAGGTGAAGTCTGGAGGGTGAATCAGAAGAAGCAGAAGAAGGAGAAGGAGAAGGTGAAGTCTGGAGGGTGAATCAGAAGAAGTAGAAGAAGGAGAAGGAGAAGGTGAAGTCTGGAGGGTGAAGCAGAAGAAGTAGAAGAAGGAGAAGGAGAAGGTGAAGTCAGGATGGTGAATCAGAAGATGTAGAAGAAGGAGAAGGAGAAGGTGAAGTCAGGAGGGTGAATCAGAAGAAGCAGAAGAAGGAGAAGGAGAAGGTGAAGTCTGGAGGGTGAATCAGAAGAAGTAGAAGAAGGAGAAGGAGAAGGTGAAGTCTGGAGGGTGAATCAGAAGAAGCAGAAGAAGGAGAAGGAGAAGGTGAAGTCTGGAGGGTGAATCAGAAGAAGCAGAAGAAGGAGAAGGAGAAGGTGAAGTCTGGAGGGTGAATCAGAAGAAGCAGAAGAAGGAGAAGAAGAAGGTGAAGTCTGGAGGGTGAATCAGAAGAAGCAGAATAAGGAGAAGGAGAAGGTGAAGTCTGGAGGGTGAATCAGAAGAAGCAGAAGAAGGAGAAGGAGAAGGTGAAGTCTGGAGGGTGAATCAGAAGAAGAAGAAGAAGGAGAAGGGGAAGGTGAAGTCTGGAGGGTGAAGCAGAAGAAGTAGAAGAAGGAGAAGGAGAAGGTGAAGTCTGGAGGGTGAATCAGAAGAAGTAGAAGAAGGAGAAGGAGAAGGTGAAGTCTGGAGGGGGAAGCAGAAGAAGTAGAAGAAGGAGAAGGAGAAGGTGAAGTCAGGAGGGTGAATCAGAAGATGTAGAAGAAGGAGAAGGAGAAGGTGAAGTCAGGAGGGTGAATCAGAAGAAGCAGAAGAAGGAGAAGGAGAAGGTGAAGTCTGGAGGGTGAATCAGAAGAATCAGAAGAAGGAGAAGGAGAAGGTGAAGTCTGGAGGGTGAATCAGAAGAAGTAGAAGAAGGAGAAGGAGAAGGTGAAGTCTGGAGGGTGAATCAGAAGAAGCAGAAGAAGGAGAAGGAGAAGGTGAAGTCTGGAGGGTGAATCAGAAGAAGTAGACGAAGGAGAAGGAGAAGGTGAAGTCTGGAGGGTGAATCAGAAGAAGCAGAAGAAGGAGATGGAGAAGGTGAAGTCTGGAGGGTGAATCAGAAGAAGTAGAAGAAGGAGAAGGTGAAGGTGAAGTCTGGAGGGTGAATCAGAAGAAGCAGAAGAAGGAGAAGGAGGAGGTGAAGTCTGGAGGGTGAATCAGAAGAAGCAGAAGAAGGAGAAGGAGAAGGTGAAGTCTGGAGGGTGATTCAGAAGAAGCAGAATAAGGAGAAGGAGAAGGTGAAGTCTGGAGGGTGAATCAGAAGAAGCAGAAGAAGGAGAAGGAGAAGGTGAAGTCTGGAGGGTGAATCAGAAGAAGCAGACGAAGGAGAAGGAGAAGGTGAAGTCTGGAGGGTGAATCAGAAGAAGCAGAAGAAGGAGATGGAGAAGGTGAAGTCTGGAGGGTGAATCAGAAGAAGTAGAAGAAGGAGAAGGTGAAGGTGAATTCTGGAGGGTGAATCAGAAGAAGCAGAAGAAGGAGAAGGAGAAGGTGAAGTCTGGAGGGTGAATCAGAAGAAGCAGAAGAAGGAGAAGGAGAAGGTGAATTCTGGAGGGTGATTCAGAAGAAGCAGAATAAGGAGAAGGAGAAGGTGAAGTCTGGAGGGTGAATCAGAAGAAGCAGAAGAAGGAGAAGGAGAAGGTGAAGTCTGGAGGGTGAATCAGAAGAAGTAGAAGAAGGAGAAGGAGAAGGTGAAGTCTGGAGGGTGAATCAGAAGAAGTAGAAGAAGGAGAAGGAGAAGGTGAAGTCTGGAGGGTGAATCAGAAGAAGTAGAAGAAGGAGAAGGAGAAGGTGAAGTCTGGAGGGTGAAGCAGAAGAAGTAGAAGAAGGAGAAGGAGAAGGTGAAGTCAGGAGGGTGAATCAGAAGATGTAGAAGAAGGAGAAGGAGAAGGTGAAGTCAGGAGGGTGAATCAGAAGAAGCAGAAGAAGGAGAAGGAGAAGGTGAAGTCTGGAGGGTGAATCAGAAGAAGTAGAAGAAGGAGAAGGAGAAGGTGAAGTCTGGAGGGTGAATCAGAAGAAGCAGAAGAAGGAGAAGGAGAAGGTGAAGTCTGGAGGGTGAATCAGAAGAAGCAGAAGAAGGAGAAGGAGAAGGTGAAGTCTGGAGGGTGAATCAGAAGAAGCAGAAGAAGGAGAAGGAGAAGGTGAAGTCTGGAGGGTGAATCAGAAGAAGCAGAATAAGGAGAAGGAGAAGGTGAAGTCTGGAGGGTGAATCAGAAGAAGCAGAAGAAGGAGAAGGAGAAGGTGAAGTCTGGAGGGTGAATCAGAAGAAGAAGAAGAAGGAGAAGGAGAAGGTGAAGTCTGGAGGGTGAAGCAGAAGAAGTAGAAGAAGGAGAAGGAGAAGGTGAAGTCAGGAGGGTGAATCAGAAGAAGTAGAAGAAGGAGAAGGAGAAGGTGAAGTCAGGAGGGTGAATCAGAAGAAGCAGAATAAGGAGAAGGAGAAGGTGATGTCTGGAGGGTGAATCAGAAGAAGCAGAAGAAGGAGAAGGAGAAGGTGAAGTCTGGAGGGTGAATCAGAAGAAGTAGAAGAAGGAGAAGGAGAAGGTGAAGTCTGGAGGGTGAATCAGAAGAAGTAGAAGAAGGAGAAGGAGAAGGTGAAGTCTGGAGGGTGAATCAGAAGAAGTAGAAGAAGGAGAAGGAGAAGGTGAAGTCTGGAGGGGGAAGCAGAAGAAGTAGAAGAAGGAGAAGGAGAAGGTGAAGTCAGGAGGGTGAATCAGAAGATGTAGAAGAAGGAGAAGGAGAAGGTGAAGTCAGGAGGGTGAATCAGAAGAAGCAGAAGAAGGAGAAGGAGAAGGTGAAGTCTGGAGGGTGAATCAGAAGAATCAGAAGAAGGAGAAGGAGAAGGTGAAGTCTGGAGGGTGAATCAGAAGAGGTAGAAGAAGGAGAAGGAGAAGGTGAAGTCTGGAGGGTGAATCAGAAGAAGCAGAAGAAGGAGAAGGAGAAGGTGAAGTCTGGAGGGTGAATCAGAAGAAGTAGACGAAGTAGAAGGAGAAGTTGAAGTCTGGAGGGTGAATCAGAAGAAGCAGAAGAAGGAGATGGAGAAGGTGAAGTCTGGAGGGTGAATCAGAAGAAGTAGAAGAAGGAGAAGGTGAAGGTGAAGTCTGGAGGGTGAATCAGAAGAAGCAGAAGAAGGAGAAGGAGAAGGTGAAGTCTGGAGGGTGAATCAGAAGAAGCAGAAGAAGGAGAAGGAGAAGGTGAAGTCTGGAGGGTGATTCAGAAGAAGCAGAATAAGGAGAAGGAGAAGGTGAAGTCTGGAGGGTGTATCAGAAGAAGCAGAAGAAGGAGAAGGAGAAGGTGAAGTCTGGAGGGTGAATCAGAAGAAGTAGAAGAAGGAGAAGGAGAAGGTGAAGTCTGGAGGGTGAATCAGAAGAAGTAGAAGAAGGAGAAGGAGAAGGTGAAGTCTGGAGGGTGAATCAGAAGAAGTAGAAGAAGGAGAAGGAGAAGGTGAAGTCTGGAGGGTGAAGCAGAAGAAGTAGAAGAAGGAGAAGGAGAAGGTGAAGTCAGGAGGGTGAATCAGAAGATGTAGAAGAAGGAGAAGGAGAAGGTGAAGTCAGGAGGGTGAATCAGAAGAAGCAGAAGAAGGAGAAGGAGAAGGTGAAGTCTGGAGGGTGAATCAGAAGAAGTAGAAGAAGGAGAAGGAGAAGGTGAAGTCTGGAGGGTGAATCAGAAGAAGCAGAAGAAGGAGAAGGAGAAGGTGAAGTCTGGAGGGTGAATCAGAAGAAGCAGAAGAAGGAGAAGGAGAAGGTGAAGTCTGGAGGGTGAATCAGAAGAAGCAGAAGATGGAGAAGGAGAAGGTGAAGTCTGGAGGGTGAATCAGAAGAAGCAGAATAAGGAGAAGGAGAAGGTGAAGTCTGAAGGGTGAATCAGAAGAAGCAGAAGAAGGAGAAGGAGAAGGTGAAGTCTGGAGGGTGAATCAGAAGAAGTAGAAGAAGGAGAAGGAGAAGGTGAAGTCTGGAGGGTGAAGCAGAAGAAGTAGAAGAAGGAGAAGGAGAAGGTGAAGTCAGGAGGGTGAATCAGAAGAAGTAGAAGAAGGAGAAGGAGTAGGTGAAGTCAGGAGGGTGAATCAGAAGAAGCAGAAGAAGGAGATAGAGAAGGTGAAGTCTGGAGGGTGAATCAGAAGAATCAGAAGAAGGAGAAGGAGAAGGTGAAGTCTGGAGGCTGAATCAGAAGAAGTAGAAGAAGGAGAAGGAGAAGGTGAAGTCTGGAGGGTGAATCAGAAGAAGCAGAAGAAGGAGAAGGAGAAGGTGAAGTCTGGAGGGTGAATCAGAAGAAGTAGAAGAAGGAGAAGGAGAAGGTGAAGTCTGGAGGGTGAATCAGAAGAAGTAGAAGAAGGAGAAGGAGAAGGTGAAGTCTGGAGGGTGAATCAGAAGAAGTAGAAGAAGGAGAAGGAGAAGGTGAAGTCTGGAGGGGGAAGCAGAAGAAGTAGAAGAAGGAGAAGGAGAAGGTGAAGTCAGGAGGGTGAATCAGAAGATGTAGAAGAAGGAGAAGGAGAAGGTGAAGTCAGGAGGGTGAATCAGAAGAAGCAGAAGAAGGAGAAGGAGAAGGTGAAGTCTGGAGGGTGAATCAGAAGAATCAGAAGAAGGAGAAGGAGAAGGTGAAGTCTGGAGGGTGAATCAGAAGAAGTAGAAGAAGGAGAAGGAGAAGGTGAAGTCTGGAGGGTGAATCAGAAGAAGCAGAAGAAGGAGAAGGAGAAGGTGAAGTCTGGAGGGTGAATCAGAAGAAGTAGACGAAGGAGAAGGAGAAGTTGAAGTCTGGAGGGTGAATCAGAAGAAGCAGAAGAAGGAGATGGAGAAGGTGAAGTCTGGAGGGTGAATCAGAAGAAGTAGAAGAAGGAGAAGGTGAAGGTGAAGTCTGGAGGGTGAATCAGAAGAAGCAGAAGAAGGAGAAGGAGAAGGTGAAGTCTGGAGGGTGAATCAGAAGAAGCAGAAGAAGGAGAAGGAGAAGGTGAAGTCTGGAGGGTGATTCAGAAGAAGCAGAATAAGGAGAAGGAGAAGGTGAAGTCTGGAGGGTGAATCAGAAGAAGCAGAAGAAGGAGAAGGAGAAGGTGAAGTCTGGAGGGTGAATCAGAAGAAGTAGAAGAAGGAGAAGGAGAAGGTGAAGTCTGGAGGGTGAATCAGAAGAAGTAGAAGAAGGAGAAGGAGAAGGTGAAGTCTGGAGGGTGAATCAGAAGAAGTAGAAGAAGGAGAAGGAGAAGGTGAAGTCTGGAGGGTGAAGCAGAAGAAGTAGAAGAAGGAGAAGGAGAAGGTGAAGTCAGGAGGGTGAATCAGAAGATGTAGAAGAAGGAGAAGGAGAAGGTGAAGTCAGGAGGGTGAATCAGAAGAAGCAGAAGAAGGAGAAGGAGAAGGTGAAGTCTGGAGGGTGAATCAGAAGAAGTAGAAGAAGGAGAAGGAGAAGGTGAAGTCTGGAGGGTGAATCAGAAGAAGCAGAAGAAGGAGAAGGAGAAGGTGAAGTCTGGAGGGTGAATCAGAAGAAGCAGAAGAAGGAGAAGGAGAAGGTGAAGTCTGGAGGGTGAATCAGAAGAAGCAGAAGATGGAGAAGGAGAAGGTGAAGTCTGGAGGGTGAATCAGAAGAAGCAGAATAAGGAGAAGGAGAAGGTGAAGTCTGGAGGGTGAATCAGAAGAAGCAGAAGAAGGAGAAGGAGAAGGTGAAGTCTGGAGGGTGAATCAGAAGAAGTAGAAGAAGGAGAAGGAGAAGGTGAAGTCTGGAGGGTGAAGCAGAAGAAGTAGAAGAAGGAGAAGGAGAAGGTGAAGTCAGGAGGGTGAATCAGAAGAAGTAGAAGAAGGAGAAGGAGTAGGTGAAGTCAGGAGGGTGAATCAGAAGAAGCAGAAGAAGGAGATAGAGAAGGTGAAGTCTGGAGGGTGAATCAGAAGAATCAGAAGAAGGAGAAGGAGAAGGTGAAGTCTGGAGGGTGAAGCAGAAGAAGCAGAAGAAAGAGAAGGAGAAGGTGAAGTCTGGAGGGTGAAGCAGAAGAAACAGAAGAAGGAGAAGGAGAAGGTGAAGACTGGAGGGTGAATCAGAAGAAGTAGAAGAAGGAGAAGGAGAAGGTGAAGTCTGGAGGGTGAATCAGAAGAAGTAGAAGAAGGAGAAGGAGAAGGTGAAGTCTGGAGGGTGAATCAGAAGAAGCAGAAGAAGGAGAAGGAGAAGCTGAAGTCTGGAGGGTGAATCAGAAGAAGCAGAAGAAGGAGAAGGAGAAGATGAAGTCTGGAGGGTGAATCAGAAGAAGTAGAAGAAGGAGAAGGAGAAGGTGAGGTCTGGAGGGTGAATCAGAAGAAGCAGAAGAAGGAGAAGGAGAAGGTGAAGTCTGGAGGGTGAATCAGAAGAAGCAGAAGAAGGAGAAGGAGAAGGTGAAGTCTGGAGGGTGAATCAGAAGAAGCAGAAGAAGGAGAAGGAGAAGGTGAAGTCAGGAGGGTGAATCAGAAGAAGCAGAAGAAGGAGAAGGAGTAGGTGAAGTTAGGAGGGTGAATCAGAAGAAGCAGAAGAAGGAGAAGGAGCAGGTGAAGTCAGGGGGGTGTAGCAGAAGAAGTAGAAGAAGGAGAAGGAGAAGGTGAAGTCAGGACGGTGAAGCAGAAGAAGCAGAAGAAGGAGAAGGAGAAGGTGAAGCCTGGAGGGCGCAGCAGAAGAAGCAGAAGAAGGAGAAGGAGAAGGTGAAGTCTGGAGTGTGAAGCAGAAGAAGCAGAAGAAGGAGAAGAAGAAGGTGAAGTCTGGAGGGTGAATCAGAAGAAGTAGAAGAAGGAGAAGTAGAAGGTGAAGTCTGGAGGGTGAAGCAGAAGAAGTAGAAGAAGGAGAAGGAGAAGGTGAAGTCAGGAGGGTGAATCAGAAGAAGTAGAAGAAGGAGAAGGAGAAGGTGAAGTCAGGAGGGTGAATCAGAAGAAGCAGAAGAAGGAGAAGGAGAAGGTGAAGTCTGGAGGGTGAATCAGAAGAATCAGAAGAAGGAGAAGGAGAAGGTGAAGTCTGGAGGGTGAATCAGAAGAAGCAGAATAAAGAGAAGGAGAAGGTGAAGTCTGGAGGGTGAAGCAGAAGAAACAGAAGAAGGAGAAGGAGAAGGTGAAGACTGGAGGGTGAATCAGAAGAAGTAGAAGAAGGAGAAGGAGAAGGTGAAGTCTGGAGGGTGAATCAGAAGAAGTAGAAGAAGGAGAAGGAGAAGTTGAAGTCTGGAGGGTGAATCAGAAGAAGCAGAAGAAGGAGAAGAAGAAGGTGAAGTCTGGAGGGTGAATCAGAAGAAGCAGAAGAAGGAGAAGGAGAAGATGAAGTCCGGAGGGTGAATCAGAAGAAGTAGAAGAAGGAGAAGGAGAAGGTGAAGTCTGGAGGGTGAATCAGAAGAAGTAGAAGAAGGAGAAGGAGAAGATGAAGTCTGGAGGGTGAATCAGAAGAAACAGAAGAAGGAGAAGGAGAAGGTGAAGTCTGGAGGGTGAATCAGAAGAAGTAGAAGAAGGAGAAGGAGAAGGTGTAGTCTGGAGGGTGAATCAGAAGAAGTAGACGAAGGAGAAGGAGAAGGTGAAGTCTGGAGGGTGAATCAGAAGAAGCAGAAGAAGTAGAAGGAGAAGGTTAAGTCTGGAGGGTGAATCAGAAGAAGTAGAAGAAGGAGAAGGAGAAGGTGAAGTCTGGAGGGTGAATCAGAAGAAGCAGAAGAAGGAGAAGGAGAAGGTGAAGTCTGGAGGGTGAATCAGAAGAAGCAGAATAAGGAGAAGGAGAAGGTGAAGTCTGGAGGGTGAATCAGAAGAAGCAGAAGAAGGAGAAGGAGAAGATGAAGTCTGGAGGGTGAATCAGTAGAAGTAGAAGAAGGAGAAGGAGAAGGTGAAGTCTGGATGGTGAATCAGAAGAAGTAGAAGAAGGAGAAGGAGAAGATGAAGTCTGGAGGGTGAATCAGAAGAAACAGAAGAAGGAGAAGGAGAAGATGAAGTCTGGAGGGTGAATCAGAAGAAGTAGAAGAAGGAGAAGGAGAAGGTGAAGTCTGGAGGATGAATCAGAAGAAGCAGAAGAAGGAGAAGGAGAAGGTGAAGTCTGGAGGGTGAATCAGAAGAAGTAGAAGAAGGAGAAGGAGAAGGTGAAGTCTGGAGGGTGTATCAGAAGAAGCAGAATAAGGAGAAGTAGAAGGTGAAATCTGGAGGGTGAATCAGAAGAAGCAGAAGAAGGAGAAGGAGAAGGTGAAGTCTGGAGGGTGAATCAGAAGAAGTAGAAGAAGGAGAAGGAGAAGATGAAGTCTGGAGGGTGAATCAGAAGAAGTAGAAGAAGGAGAAGGAGAAGGTGAAGTCTGGAGGGTGAATCAGAAGAGGTAGAAGAAGGAGAAGGAGAAGATGAAGTCTGGAGGGTGAATCAGAAGAAACAGAAGAATGAGAAGGAGAAGGTGAAGTCTGGAGGGTGAATCAGAAGAAGTAGAAGAAGGAGAAGGAGAAGGTGTCGTCTGGAGGGTGAATCAGAAGAAGTAGACGAAGGAGAAGGAGAAGGTGAAGTCTGGAGGGTGAATCAGAAGAAGCAGAAGAAGGAGAAGGAGAAGGTGAAGTCTGGAGGGTGAATCAGAAGAAGTAGAAGAAGGAGAAGGAGAAGGTGAAGTCTGGAGGGTGAATCAGAAGAAGCAGAAGAAGGAGAAGGAGAAGGTGAAGTCTGGAGGGTGAATCAGAAGAAGCAGAAGAAGGAGAAGGAGAATTTGAAGTCTGGAGGGTGAATCAAAAGAAGTAGAAGAAGGAGAAGGAGAAGTTGAAGTCTGGAGGGTGAAGCAGAAGAAGTAGAAGATGGAGAAGGAGAAGGTGAAGTCAGGAGGGTGAATCAGAAGAAGTAGAAGAAGGAGAAGGAGAAGGTGAAGTCAGGAGGGTGAATCAGAAGAAGCAGAAGATGGAGAAGGAGAAGGTGAAGTCTGGAGGGTGAATCAGAAGAATCAGAAGAAGGAGAAGGAAAAGGTGAAGTCTGGAGGGTGAATCAGAAGAAGCAAAGGAAGGAGAAGGAGAAGGTGAAGTCTGGAGGGTGAATCAGAAGAAGCAGAATAAGGAGAAGGAGAAGTTGAAGTCTGGAGGGTGAATCAGAAGAAGCAGAATAAGGAGAAGGAGAAGGTGAAGTCTGGAGGGTGTATCAGAAGAAGCAGAAGAAGGAGAAGGAGAAGGTGAAGTCTGGAGGGTGAATCAGAAGAAGTAGAAGAAGGAGAAGGAGAAGGTGAAGTCTGGAGGGTGAAGCAGAAGAAGTAGAAGAAGGAGAAGGAGAAGGTGAAGTCAGGAGGGTGAATCAGAAGAAGTAAAAGAAGGAGAAGGAGAAGGTGAAGTCAGGAGGGTGAATCAGAAGAAGCAGAAGAAGGAGAAGGAGAAGGTGAAGTCTGGAGGGTGAATCAGAAGAAACAGAAGAAGGAGAAGGAGAAGGTGAAGTCTGGAGGGTGAATCAGAAGAAGTAGAAGAAGGAGAAGGAGAAGGTGTAGTCTGGAGGGTGAATCAGAAGAAGTAGACGAAGGAGAAGGAGAAGGTGAAGTCTGGAGGGTGAATCAGAAGAAGCAGAAGAAGGAGATGGAGAAGGTGAAGCCTGGAGGGTGAATCAGAAGAAGTAGAAGAAGGAGAAGGTGAAGTCTGGAGGGTGAATCAGAAGAAGCAGAAGAAGGAGAAGGAGAAGGTGAAGTCTGGAGGGTGAATCAGAAGAAGCAGAAGAAGGAGAAGGAGAAGGTGCAGTCTGGAGGGTGATTCAGAAGAAGCAGAATAAGGAGAAGGAGAAGGTGATGTCTGGAGGGTGAATCAGAAGAAGCAGAAGAAGGAGAAGGAGAAGGTGAAGTCTGGAGGGTGAATCAGAAGAAGTAGAAGAAGGAGAAGGAGAAGGTGAAGTCTGGAGGGTGAATCAGAAGAGGTAGAAGAAGGAGAAGGAGAAGATGAAGTCTGGAGGGTGAATCAGAAGAAACAGAAGAATGAGAAGGAGAAGGTGAAGTCTGGAGGGTGAAGCAGAAGAAGTAGAAGAAGGAGAAGGAGAAGGTGAAGTCAGGGGGGTGTAGCAGAAGAAGTAGAAGAAGGAGAAGGAGAAGGTGAAGTCAGGACGGTGAAGCAGAAGAAGCAGAAGAAGGAGAAGGAGAAGGTGAAGCCTGGAGGGCGCAGCAGAAGAAGCAGAAGAAGGAGAAGGAGAAGGTGAAGTCTGGAGTGTGAAGCAGAAGAAGCAGAAGAAGGAGAAGAAGAAGGTGAAGTCTGGAGGGTGAATCAGAAGAAGTAGAAGAAGGAGAAGGAGAAGGTGAAGTCAGGAGGGTGAATCAGAAGAAGCAGAAGAAGGAGAAGGAGAAGGTGAAGTCTGGAGGGTGAATCAGAAGAATCAGAAGAAGGAGAAGGAGAAGGTGAAGTCTGGAGGGTGAATCAGAAGAAGCAGAATAAAGAGAAGGAGAAGGTGAAGTCTGGAGGGTGAAGCAGAAGAAACAGAAGAAGGAGAAGGAGAAGGTGAAGACTGGAGGGTGAATCAGAAGAAGTAGAAGAAGGAGAAGGAGAAGGTGAAGTCTGGAGGGTGAATCAGAAGAAGTAGAAGAAGGAGAAGGAGAAGTTGAAGTCTGGAGGGTGAATCAGAAGAAGCAGAAGAAGAAGAAGGAGAAGGTGAAGTCTGGAGGGTGAATCAGAAGAAGCAGAAGAAGGAGAAGGAGAAGATGAAGTCCGGAGGGTGAATCAGAAGAAGTAGAAGAAGGAGAAGGAGAAGGTGAAGTCTGGAGGGTGAATCAGAAGAAGTAGAAGAAGGAGAAGGAGAAGATGAAGTCTGGAGGGTGAATCAGAAGAAACAGAAGAAGGAGAAGGAGAAGGTGAAGTCTGGAGGGTGAATCAGAAGAAGTAGAAGAAGGAGAAGGAGAAGGTGTAGTCTGGAGGGTGAATCAGAAGAAGTAGACGAAGGAGAAGGAGAAGGTGAAGTCTGGAGGGTGAATCAGAAGAAGCAGAAGAAGGAGAAGGAGAAGGTTAAGTCTGGAGGGTGAATCAGAAGAAGTAGAAGAAGGAGAAGGAGAAGGTGAAGTCTGGAGGGTGAATCAGAAGAAGCAGAAGAAGGAGAAGGAGAAGGTGAAGTCTGGAGGGTGAATCAGAAGAAGCAGAACAAGGAGAAGGAGAAGGTGAAGTCTGGAGGGTGAATCAGAAGAAGCAGAAGAAGGAGAAGGAGAAGATGAAGTCTGGAGGGTGAATCAGTAGAAGTAGAAGAAGGAGAAGGAGAAGGTGAAGTCTGGATGGTGAATCAGAAGAAGTAGAAGAAGGAGAAGGAGAAGATGAAGTCTGGAGGGTGAATCAGAAGAAACAGAAGAAGGAGAAGGAGAAGGTGAAGTCTGGAGGGTGAATCAGAAGAAGTAGAAGAAGGAGAAGGAGAAGGTGAAGTCTGGAGGATGAATCAGAAGAAGCAGAAGAAGGAGAAGGAGAAGGTGAAGTCTGGAGGGTGAATCAGAAGAAGTAGAAGAAGGAGAAGGAGAAGGTGAAGTCTGGAGGGTGTATCAGAAGAAGCAGAATAAGGAGAAGTAGAAGGTGAAATCTGGAGGGTGAATCAGAAGAAGCAGAAGAAGGAGAAGGAGAAGGTGAAGTCTGGAGGGTGAATCAGAAGAAGTAGAAGAAGGAGAAGGAGAAGATGAAGTCTGGAGGGTGAATCAGAAGAAGTAGAAGAAGGAGAAGGAGAAGGTGAAGTCTGGAGGGTGAATCAGAAGAGGTAGAAGAAGGAGAAGGAGAAGATGAAGTCTGGAGGGTGAATCAGAAGAAACAGAAGAATGAGAAGGAGAAGGTGAAGTCTGGAGGGTGAATCAGAAGAAGTAGAAGAAGGAGAAGGAGAAGGTGTCGTCTGGAGGGTGAATCAGAAGAAGTAGACGAAGGAGAAGGAGAAGGTGAAGTCTGGAGGGTGAATCAGAAGAAGCAGAAGAATGAGAAGGAGAAGGTGAAGTCTGGAGGGTGAATCAGAAGAAGTAGAAGAAGGAGAAGGAGAAGGTGAAGTCTGGAGGGTGAATCAGAAGAAGCAGAAGAAGGAGAAGGAGAAGGTGAAGTCTGGAGGGTGAATCAGAAGAAGCAGAAGAAGGAGAAGGAGAAGGTGAAGTCTGGAGGGTGAATCAAAAGAAGTAGAAGAAGGAGAAGGAGAAGTTGAAGTCTGGAGGGTGAAGCAGAAGAAGTAGAAGATGAAGAAGGAGAAGGTGAAGTCAGGAGGGTGAATCAGAAGAAGTAGAAGAAGGAGAAGGAGAAGGTGAAGTCAGGAGGGTGAATCAGAAGAAGCAGAAGATGGAGAAGGAGAAGGTGAAGTCTGGAGGGTGAATCAGAAGAATCAGAAGAAGGAGAAGGAAAAGGTGAAGTCTGGAGGGTGAATCAGAAGAAGCAAAGGAAGGAGAAGGAGAAGGTGAAGTCTGGAGGGTGAATCAGAAGAAGCAGAATAAGGAGAAGGAGAAGTTGAAGTCTGGAGGGTGAATCAGAAGAAGCAGAATAAGGAGAAGGAGAAGGTGAAGTCTGGAGGGTGTATCAGAAGAAGCAGAAGAAGGAGAAGGAGAAGGTGAAGTCTGGAGGGTGAATCAGAAGAAGTAGAAGAAGGAGAAGGAGAAGGTGAAGTCTGGAGGGTGAAGCAGAAGAAGTAGAAGAAGGAGAAGGAGAAGGTGAAGTCAGGAGGGTGAATCAGAAGAAGTAGAAGAAGGAGAAGGAGAAGGTGAAGTCAGGAGGGTGAATCAGAAGAAGCAGAAGAAGGAGAAGGAGAAGGTGAAGTCTGGAGGGTGAATCAGAAGAAACAGAAGAAGGAGAAGGAGAAGGTGAAGTCTGGAGGGTGAATCAGAAGAAGTAGAAGAAGGAGAAGGAGAAGGTGTAGTCTGGAGGGTGAATCAGAAGAAGTAGACGAAGGAGAAGGAGAAGGTGAAGTCTGGAGGGTGAATCAGAAGAAGCAGAAGAAGGAGATGGAGAAGGTGAAGCCTGGAGGGTGAATCAGAAGAAGTAGAAGAAGGAGAAGGAGAAGGTGAAGTCTGGAGGGTGAATCAGAAGAAGCAGAAGAAGGAGAAGGAGAAGGTGAAGTCTGGAGGGTGAATCAGAAGAAGCAGAAGAAGGAGAAGGAGAAGGTGCAGTCTGGAGGGTGATTCAGAAGAAGCAGAATAAGGAGAAGGAGAAGGTGATGTCTGGAGGGTGAATCAGAAGAAGCAGAAGAAGGAGAAGGAGAAGGTGAAGTCTGGAGGGTGAATCAGAAGAGGTAGAAGAAGGAGATGGAGAAAGTGAAGTCTGGAGGGTGAATCAGAAGAAGTAGAAAAAGGAGAAGGAGAAGGTGAAGTCTGGAGGGTGAATCAGAAGAAGTAGAAGAAGGAGAAGGAGAAGGTGAAGTCTGGAGGGTGAAGCAGAAGAAGTAGAAGAAGGAGAAGGAGAAGGTGAAGTCAGGAGGGTGAATCAGAAGATGTAGAAGAAGGAGAAGGAGAAGGTGAAGTCAGGAGGGTGAATCAGAAGAAGCAGAAGAAGGAGAAGGAGAAGGTGAAGTCTGGAGGGTGAATCAGAAGAATCAGAAGAAGGAGAAGGAGAAGGTGAAGTCTGGAGGGTGAATCAGAAGAAGCAGAAGAAAAAAAGGAGAAGGTGAAGTCTGGAGGGTGAATCAGAAGAAGTAGAAGAAGGAGAAGGAGAAGGTGAAGTCTGGAGGGTGAATCAGAAGAAGCAGAAGAAGGAGAAGGAGAAGGTGTAGTCTGGAGGGTGAATCAGAAGAAGCAGACGAAGGAGAAGGAGAAGGTGAAGTCTGGAGGGTGAATCAGAAGAAGCAGAAGAAGGAGATGGAGAAGGTGAAGTCTGGAGGGTGAATCAGAAGAAGTAGAAGAAGGAGAAGGTGAAGGTGATGTCTGGAGGGTGAATCAGAAGAAGCAGAAGAAGGAGAAGGAGAAGGTGAAGTCTGGAGGGTGAATCAGAAGAAGCAGAAGAAGGAGAAGGAGAAGGTGAAGTCTGGAGGGTGATTCAGAAGAAGCAGAATAAGGAGAAGGAGAAGGTGAAGTCTGGAGGGTGAATCAGAAGAAGCAGAAGAAGGAGAAGGAGAAGGTGAAGTCTGGAGGGTGAATCAGAAGAAGTAGAAGAAGGAGAAGGAGAAGGTGAAATCTGGAGGGTGAATCAGAAGAAGTAGAAGAAGGAGAAGGAGAAGGTGAAGTCTGGAGGGTGAATCAGAAGAAGTAGAAGAAGGAGAAGGAGATGGTGAAGTCTGGAGGGTGAAGCAGAAGATGTAGAAGAAGGAGAAGGAGAAGGTGAAGTCAGGAGGGTGAATCAGAAGATGTAGAAGAAGGAGAAGGAGAAGGTGAAGTCAGGAGGGTGAATCAGAAGAAGCAGAAGAAGGAGAAGGAGAAGGTGAAGTCTGGAGGGTGAATCAGAAGAAGTAGAAGAAGGAGAAGGAGAAGGTGAAGTCTGGAGGGTGAATCAGAAGAAGCAGAAGAAGGAGAAGGAGAAGGTGAAGTCTGGAGGGTGAATCAGAAGAAGCAGAAGAAGGAGAAGGAGAAGGTGAAGTCTGGAGGGTGAATCAGAAGAAGCAGAAGAAGGAGAAGGAGAAGGTGAAGTCTGGAGGGTGAATCAGAAGAAGCAGAATAAGGAGAAGGAGAAGGTGAAGTCTGGAGGGTGAATCAGAAGAAGCAGAAGAAGGAGAAGGAGAAGGTGAAGTCTGGAGGGTGAATCAGAAGAAGTAGAAGAAGGAGAAGGAGAAGGTGAAGTCTGGAGGGTGAAGCAGAAGAAGTAGAAGAAGGAGAAGGAGAAGGTGAAGTCAGGAGGGTGAATCAGAAGAAGTAGAAGAAGGAGAAGGAGAAGGTGAAGTCAGGAGGGTGAATCAGAAGAAGCAGAAGAAGGAGATAGAGAAGGTGAAGTCTGGAGGGTGAATCAGAAGAATCAGAAGAAGGAGAAGGAGAAGGTGAAGTCTGGAGGGTGAAGCAGAAGAAGCAGAAGAAAGAGAAGGAGAAGGTGAAGTCTGGAGGGTGAAGCAGAAGAAACAGAAGAAGGAGAAGGAGAAGGTGAAGACTGGAGGGTGAATCAGAAGAAGTAGAAGAAGGAGAAGGAGAAGGTGAAGTCTGGAGGGTGAATCAGAAGAAGTAGAAGAAGGAGAAGGAGAAGGTGAAGTCTGGAGGGTGAATCAGAAGAAGCAGAAGAAGGAGAAGGTAAAGTCTGGAGGGTGAATCAGAAGAAGCAGAAGAAGGAGAAGGAGAAGATGAAGTCTGGAGGGTGAATCAGAAGAAGTAGAAGAAGGAGAAGGAGAAGGTGAAGTCTGGAGGGTGAATCAGAAGAAGCAGAAGAAGGAGAAGGAGAAGGTGAAGTCTGGAGGGTGAATCAGAAGAAGCAGAAGAAGGAGAAGGAGAAGGTGAAGTCTGGAGGGTGAATCAGAAGAAGCAGAAGAAGGAGAAGGAGAAGGTGAAGTCAGGAGGGTGAATCAGAAGAAGCAGAAGAAGGAGAAGGAGAAGGTGAAGTTAGGAGGGTGAATCAGAAGAAGCAGAAGAAGGAGAAGGAGCAGGTGAAGTCAGGGGGGTGTAGCAGAAGAAGTAGAAGAAGGAGAAGGAGAAGGTGAAGTCAGGACGGTGAAGCAGAAGAAGCAGAAGAAGGAGAAGGAGAAGGTGAAGCCTGGAGGGCGCAGCAGAAGAAGCAGAAGAAGGAGAAGGAGAAGGTGAAGTCTGGAGTGTGAAGCAGAAGAAGCAGAAGAAGGAGAAGGAGAAGGTGAAGTCTGGAGGGCGCAGCAGAAGAAGCAGAAGAAGGAGAATGAGAAGGTGAAGTCTGGAGGGTGAATCAGAAGAAGCAGAAGAAGGAGAAGGAGAAGGTGAAGTCTGGAGGGTGAATCAGAAGAAGTAGAAGAAGGAGAAGGAGAAGGTGAAGTCTGGAGGGTGAAGCAGAAGAAGTAGAAGAAGGAGAAGGAGAAGGTGAAGTCAGGAGGGTGAATCAGAAGAAGTAGAAGAAGAAGGAGAAGGTGAAGTCAGGAGGTTGAATCAGAAGAAGCAGAAGAAGGAGAAGGAGAATGTGAAGTCTGGAGGGTGAATCAGAAGAAGGAGAAGGAGAAGGTGAAGTCTGGAGGGTGAATCAGAAGAAGCAGAAGAAGGAGAAGGAGAAGGTGAAGTCTGGAGGGTGAATCAGAAGAAGCAGAAGAAGGAGAAGGAGAAGGTGAAGTCTGGAGGGTGAATCAGAAGAAGCAGAAGAAGGAGAAGGAGAAGGTGAAGTCTGGAGGGTGAATCAGAAGAAGCAGAATAAGGAGAAGGAGAAGGTGAAGTCTGGAGGGTGAATCAGAAGAAGCAGAAGAAGGAGAAGGAGAAGGTGAAGTCTGGAGGGTGAATCAGAAGAAGTAGAAGAAGGAGAAGGAGAAGGTGAAGTCTGGAGGGTGAAGCAGAAGAAGTAGAAGAAGGAGAAGGAGAAGGTGAAGTCAGGAGGGTGAATCAGAAGAAGTAGAAGAAGGAGAAGGAGAAGGTGAAGTCAGGAGGGTGAATCAGAAGAAGCAGAAGAAGGAGATAGAGAAGGTGAAGTCTGGAGGGTGAATCAGAAGAATCAGAAGAAGGAGAAGGAGAAGGTGAAGTCTGGAGGGTGAAGCAGTAGAAGCAGAAGAAAGAGAAGGAGAAGGTGAAGTCTGGAGGGTGAAGCAGAAGAAACAGAAGAAGGAGAAGGAGAAGGTGAAGACTGGAGGGTGAATCAGAAGAAGTCGAAGAAGGAGAAGGAGAAGGTGAAGTCTGGAGGGTGAATCAGAAGAAGTAGAAGAAGGAGAAGGAGAAGGTGAAGTCTGGAGGGTGAATCAGAAGAAGCAGAAGAAGGAGAAGGAGAAGGTGAAGTCTGGAGGGTGAATCAGAAGAAGCAGAAGAAGGAGAAGGAGAAGATGAAGTCTGGAGGGTGAATCAGAAGAAGTAGAAGAAGGAGAAGGAGAAGGTGAGGTCTGGAGGGTGAATCAGAAGAAGCAGAAGAAGGAGAAGGAGAAGGTGAAGTCTGGAGGGTGAATCAGAAGAAGCAGAAGAAGGAGAAGGAGAAGGTGAAGTCTGGAGGGTGAATCAGAAGAAGCAGAAGAAGGAGAAGGAGAAGGTGAAGTCAGGAGGGTGAATCAGAAGAAGCAGAAGAAGGAGAAGGAGAAGGTGAATTTAGGAGGGTGAATCAGAAGAAGCAGAAAAAGGAGAAGGAGCAGGTGAAGTCAAGGGGGTGTAGCAGAAGAAGTAGAAGAAGGAGAAGGAGAAGGTGAAGTCAGGACGGTGAAGCAGAAGAAGCAGAAGAAGGAGAAGGAGAAGGTGAAGCCTGGAGGGCGCAGCAGAAGAAGCAGAAGAAGGAGAAGGAGAAGGTGAAGTCTGGAGTGTGAAGCAGAAGAAGCAGAAGAAGGAGAAGGAGAAGGTGAAGTCTGGAGGGCGCAGCATAAGAAGCAGAAGAAGGAGAATGAGAAGGTGAAGTCTGGAGGGTGAATCAGAAGAAGCAGAAGAAGGAGAAGGAGAAGGTGAAGTCTGGAGGGTGAATCAGAAGAAGTAGAAGAAGGAGAAGGAGAAGGTGAAGTCTGGAGGGTGAAGCAGAAGAAGTAGAAGAAGGAGAAGGAGAAGGTGAAGACAGGAGGGTGAATCAGAAGAAGTAGAAGAAGGAGAAGGAGAAGGTGAAGTCAGGAGGGTGAATCAGAAGAAGCAGAAGATGGAGAAGGAGAAGGTGAAGTCTGGAGGTTGAATCAGAAGAATCAGAAGAAGGAGAAGGAGAAGGTGAAGTCTGGAGGGTGAATCAGAAGAAGCAGAAGAAAGAGAAGGAGAAGGTGAAGTCTGGAGGGTGAAGCAGAAGAAACAGAAAAAGGAGAAGGAGAAGGTGAAGACTGGAGGGTGAATCAGAAGAAGTAGAAGAAGGAGAAGGAGAAGGTGAAGTCTGGAGGGTGAATCAGAAGAAGTGGAAGAAGGAGAAGGAGAAGTTGAAGTCTGGAGGGTGAATCAGAAGAAGCAGAAGAAGGAGAAGGAGAAGGTGAAGTCTGGAGGGTGAATCAGAAGAAGCAGAAGAAGGAGAAGGAGCAGATGAAGTCTGGAGGGTGAATCAGAAGAAGTAGAAGAAGGAGAAGGAGAAGGTGATATCTGGAGGGTGAATCAGAAGAAGTAGAAGAAGGAGAAGGAGAAGGTGAAGTCTGGAGGGTGAATCAGAAGAAACAGAAGAAGGAGAAGGAGAAGGTGAAGTCTGGAGGGTGAATCAGAAGAAGTAGAAGAAGGAGAAGGAGAAGGAGAAGGTGTAGTCTGGAGGGTGAATCAGAAGAAGTAGACGAAGGAGAAGGAGAAGGTGAAGTCTGGAGGGTGAATCAGAAGAAGCAGAAGAAGGAGAAGGAGAAGGTGAAGTCTGGAGGGTGAATCAGAAGAAGTAGAAGAAGGAGAAGGAGAAGGTGAAGTCTGGAGGGTGAATCAGAAGAAGCAGAAGAAGGAGAAGGAGAAGGTGAAGTCTGGAGGGTGAATCAGAAGAAGCAGAATAAGGAGAAGGAGAAGGTGAAGTCTGGAGGGTGAATCAGAAGAAGCAGAAGAAGGAGAAGGAGAAGGTGAAGTCTGGAGGGTGAATCAGAAGAAGTATAAGAAGGAGAAGGAGAAGGTGAAGTCTGGAGGGTGAATCAGAAGAAGTAGAAGAAGGAGAAGGAGAAGGTGAAGTCTGGAGGGTGAAGCAGAAGAAGTAGATGAAGGAGAAGGAGAAGGTGAAGTCAGGAGGGTGAATCAGAAGAAGTAGAAGAAGGAGAAGGAGAAGGTGAGTTCTGGAGGGTGAATCAGAAGAAGCAGAAGAAGGAGAAGGAGAAGGTGAAGTCTGGAGGGTGAATCAGAAGAATCAGAAGAAGGAGAAGGAGAAGGTGAAGTCTGGAGGGTGAATCAGAAGAAGCAGAAGAAAGAGAAGGAGAAGGTGAAGTCTGGAGGGTGAAGCAGAAGAAACAGAAGAAGGAGAAGGAGAAGGTGTAGACTGGAGGGTGAATCAGAAGAAGTAGAAGAAGGAGAAGGAGAAGGTGAAGTCTGGAGGGTGAATCAGAAGAAGTAGAAGAAGGAGAAGGAGAAGGTGATATCTGGAGGGTGAATCAGAAGAAGTAGAAGAAGGAGAAGGAGAAGGTGAAGTCTGGAGGGTGAATCAGAAGAAACAGAAGAAGGAGAAGGAGAAGGTGAAGTCTGGAGGGTGAATCAGAAGAAGTAGAAGAAGGAGAAGGAGAAGGAGAAGGTGTAGTCTGGAGGGTGAATCAGAAGAAGTAGACGAAGGAGAAGGAGAAGGTGAAGTCTGGAGGGTGAATCAGAAGAAGCAGAAGAAGGAGAAGGAGAAGGTGAAGTCTGGAGGGTGAATCAGAAGAAGTAGAAGAAGGAGAAGGAGAAGGTGAAGTCTGGAGGGTGAATCAGAAGAAGCAGAAGAAGGAGAAGGAGAAGGTGAAGTCTGGAGGGTGAATCAGAAGAAGCAGAATAAGGAGAAGGAGAAGGTGAAGTCTGGAGGGTGAATCAGAAGAAGCAGAAGAAGGAGAAGGAGAAGGTGAAGTCTGGAGGGTGAATCAGAAGAAGTATAAGAAGGAGAAGGAGAAGGTGAAGTCTGGAGGGTGAATCAGAAGAAGTAGAAGAAGGAGAAGGAGAAGGTGAAGTCTGGAGGGTGAAGCAGAAGAAGTAGATGAAGGAGAAGGAGAAGGTGAAGTCAGGAGGGTGAATCAGAAGAAGTAGAAGAAGGAGAAGGAGAAGGTGAGTTCTGGAGGGTGAATCAGAAGAAGCAGAAGAAGGAGAAGGAGAAGGTGAAGTCTGGAGGGTGAATCAGAAGAATCAGAAGAAGGAGAAGGAGAAGGTGAAGTCTGGAGGGTGAATCAGAAGAAGCAGAAGAAAGAGAAGGAGAAGGTGAAGTCTGGAGGGTGAAGCAGAAGAAACAGAAGAAGGAGAAGGAGAAGGTGTAGACTGGAGGGTGAATCAGAAGAAGTAGAAGAAGGAGAAGGAGAAGGTGAAGTCTGGAGGGTGAACCAGCAGAAGTAGAAGAAGGAGAAGGAGAAGGTGAAGTCTGGAGGGTGAATCAGAAGAAGCAGAAGAAGGAGAAGGAGATGGTGAAGTCTGGAGGGTGAATCAGAAGAAGGAGAAGAAGGAGAAGGAGAAGATGAAGTCTGGAGGGTGAATCAGAAGAAGTAGAATAAGGAGAAGGAGAAGGTGAAGTCTGGAGGCTGAATCAGAAGAAGTAGAAGAAGGAGAAGGAGAAGGTGAGGTCTGGAGGGTGAATCAGAAGAAGCAGAAGAAGGAGAAGGAGAAGGTGAAGTCTGGAGGGTGAATCAGAAGAAGCAGAAGAAGGAGAAGGAGAAGGTGAAGTCAGGAGGGTGAATCAGAAGAAGCAGAAGAAGAAGAAGGAGAAGGTGAATTTAGGAGGGTGAATCAGAAGAAGCAGAAGAAGGAGAAGGAGCAGGTGAAGTCAGGGGGGTGTAGCAGAAGAAGTAGAAGAAGGAGAAGGAGAAGTTGAAGTCAGGACGGTGAAGCAGAAGAAGCAGAAGAAGGAGAAGGAGAAGGTGAAGCCTGGAGGGCGCAGCAGAAGAAGCAGAAGAAGGAGAAGGAGAAGGTGAAGTCTGGAGTGTGAAGCAGAAGAAGCAGAAGAAGGAGAAGGAGAAGGTGAAGTCTGGAGGGCGCAGCAGAAGAAGCAGAAGAAGGAGAATGAGAAGGTGAAGTCTGGAGGGTGAATCAGAAGAAGCAGAAGAAGGAGAAGGAGAAGGTGAAGTCTGGAGGGTGAATCAGAAGAAGTAGAAGAAGGAGAAGGAGAAGGTGAAGTCTGGAGGGTGAAGCAGAAGAAGCAGAAGAAGGAGAAGGAGAAGGTGAAGTCAGGAGGGTGAATCAGAAGAAGTAGAAGAAGGAGAAGGAGAAGATGAAGTCAGGAGGGTGAATCAGAAGAAGCAGAAGAAGGAGAAGGAGAAGGTGAAGTCTGGAGGGTGAATCAGAAGAATCAGAAGAAGGAGAAGGAGAAGGTGAAGTCTGGAGGGTGAATCAGAAGAAGTGGAAGAAGGAGAAGGAGAAGTTGAAGTCTGGAGGGTGAATCAGAAGAAGCAGAAGAAGGAGAAGGAGAAGGTGAAGTCTGGATGGTGAATCAGAAGAAGCAGAAGAAGGAGAAGGAGAAGATGAAGTCTGGAGGGTGAATCAGAAGAAGTAGAAGAAGGAGAAGGAGAAGGTGAAGTCTGGAGGGTGAATCAGAAGAAGTAGAAGAAGGAGAAGGAGAAGATGAAGTCTGGAGGGTGAATCAGAAGAAACAGAAGAAGGAGAAGGAGAAGGTGAAGTCTGGAGGGTGAATCAGAAGAAGTAGAAGAAGGAGAAGGAGAAGGTGTAGTCTGGAGGGTGAATCAGAAGAAGTAGACGAAGGAGAAGGAGAAGGTGAAGTCTGGAGGGTGAATCAGAAGAAGCAGAAGAAGGAGAAGGAGAAGGTGAAGTCTGGAGGGTGAATCAGAAGAAGTAGAAGAAGGAGAAGGAGAAGGTGAAGTCTGGAGGGTGAATCAGAAGAAGCAGAAGAAGGAGAAGGAGAAGGTGAAGTCTGGAGGGTGAATCAGAAGAAGCAGAAGAAGGAGAAGGAGAAGGTGAAGTCTGGAGGGTGAATCAGAAGAAGCAGAATAAGGAGAAGGAGAAGGTGAAGTCTGGAGGGTGAATCAGAAGAAGCAGAAGAAGGAGAAGGAGAAGGTGAAGTCTGGAGGGTGAATCAGAAGAAGTAGAAGAAGGAGAAGGAGAAGGTGAAGTCTGGAGGGTGAATCAGAAGAAGTATAAGAAGGAGAAGGAGAAGGTGAAGTCTGGAGGGTGAATCAGAAGAAGTAGAAGAAGGAGAAGGAGAAGGTGAAGTCTGGAGGGTGAAGCAGAATAAGTAGATGAAGGAGAAGGAGAAGGTGAATTCAGGAGGGTGAATCAGAAGAAGTAGAAGAAGGAGAAGGAGAAGGTGAGTTCTGGAGGGTGAATCAGAAGAAGCAGAAGAAGGAGAAGGAGAAGGTGAAGTCTGGAGGGTGAATCAGAAGAATCAGAAGAAGGAGAAGGAGAAGGTGAAGTCTGGAGGGTGAATCAGAAGAAGCAGAAGAAAGAGAAGGAGAAGGTGAAGTCTGGAGGGTGAAGCAGAAGAAACAGAAGAAGGAGAAGGAGAAGGTGAAGACTGGAGGGTGAATCAGAAGAAGTAGAAGAAGGAGAAGGAGAAGGTGAAGTCTGGAGGGTGAATCAGAAGAAGTAGAAGAAGGAGAAGGAGAAGGTGAAGTCTGGAGGGTGAATCAGAAGAAGCAGAAGAAGGAGAAGGAGAAGGTGAAGTCTGGAGGCTGAATCAGAAGAAGGAGAAGAAGGAGAAGGAGAAGATGAAATCTGGAGGGTGAATCAGAAGAAGTAGAAGAAGGAGAAGGAGAAGGTGAAGTCTGGAGGCTGAATCAGAAGAAGTAGAAGAAGGAGAAGGAGAAGGTGAAGTCTGGAGGGTGAATCAGAAGAAGCAGAAGAAGGAGAAGGAGAAGATGAAGTCTGGAGGGTGAATCAGAAGAAGTAGAAGAAGGAGAAGGAGAAGGTGAGGTCTGGAGGGTGAATCAGAAGAAGCAGAAGAAGGAGAAGGAGAAGGTGAAGTCTGGAGGGTGAATCAGAAGAAGCAGAAGAAGGAGAAGGAGAAGGTGAAGTCTGGAGGGTGAATCAGAAGAAGCAGAAGAAGGAGAAGGAGAAGGTGAAGTCAGGAGGGTGAATCAGAAGAAGCAGAAGAAGGAGAAGGAGAAGGTGAATTTAGGAGGATGAATCAGAAGAAGCAGAAGAAGGAGAAGGAGCAGGTGAAGTCAGGGGGGTGTAGCAGAAGAAGTAGAAGAAGGAGAAGGAGAAGGTGAAGTCAGGACGGTGAAGCAGAAGAAGCAGAAGAAGGAGAAGGAGAAGGTGAAGCCTGGAGGGCGCAGCAGAAGAAGCAGAAGAAGGAGAAGGAGAAGGTGAAGTCTGGAGTGTGAAGCAGAAGAAGCAGAAGAAGGAGAAGGAGAAGGTGAAGTCTGGAGGGCGCAGCAGAAGAAGCAGAAGAAGGAGAATGAGAAGGTGAAGTCTGGAGGGTGAATCAGAAGAAGCAGAAGAAGGAGAAGGAGAAGGTGAAGTCTGGAGGGTGAATCAGAAGAAGTAGAAGAAGGAGAAGGAGAAGGTGAAGTCTGGAGGGTGAAGCAGAAGAAGTAGAAGAAGGAGAAGGAGAAGGTGAAGTCAGGAGGGTGAATCAGAAGAAGTAGAAGAAGGAGAAGGAGAAGGTGAAGTCAGGAGGGTGAATCAGAAGAAGCAGAAGAAGGAGAAGGAGAAGGTGAAGTCTGGAGGGTGAATCAGAAGAATCAGAAGAAGGAGAAGGAGAAGGTGAAGTCTGGAGGGTGAATCAGAAGAAGCAGAAGAAAGAGAAGGAGAAGGTGAAGTCTGGAGGGTGAAGCAGAAGAAACAAAAAAAGGAGAAGGAGAAGGTGAAGACTGGAGGGTGAATCAGAAGACGTAGAAGAAGGAGAAGGAGAAGGTGAAGTCTGGAGGGTGAATCAGAAGAAGAGGAAGAAGGAGAAGGAGAAGTTGAAGTCTGGAGGGTGAATCAGAAGAAGCAGAAGAAGGAGAAGGAGAAGGTGAAGTCTGGAGGGTGAATCAGAAGAAGCAGAAGAAGGAGGAGGAGAAGATGAAGTCTGGAGGGTGAATCAGAAGAAGTAGAAGAAGGAGAAGGAGAAGGTGAAGTCTGGAGGGTGAATCAGAAGAAGTAGAAGAAGGAGAAGGAGAAGGTGAAGTCTGGAGGGTGAAGCAGAAGAAATAGAAGAAGGAGAAGGAGAAGGTGAAGTCAGGAGGGTGAATCAGAAGAAGTAGAAGAAGGAGAAGGAGAAGGTGAAGTCAGGAGGGAGAAACAGAAGAAGCAGAAGAAGGAGAAGGAGAAGGTGAAGTCTGGAGGGTGAATCAGAAGAATCAGAAGAAGGAGAAGGAGAAAGTGAAGTCTGGAGGGTGAATCAGAAGAAGCAGAAGAAAGAGAAGGAGAAGGTGAAGTCTGGAGGGTGAAGCAGAAGAAACAAAAAAAGGAGAAGGAGAAGGTGAAGACTGGAGGGTGAATCAGAAGAAGTAGAAGAAGGAGAAGGAGAAGGTGAAGTCTGGAGGGTGAATCAGAAGAAGTGGAAGAAGGAGAAGGAGAAGTTGAAGTCTGGAGGGTGAATCAGAAGAAGCAGAAGAAGGAGAAGGAGAAGGTGAAGTCTGGAGGGTGAATCAGAAGAAGCAGAAGAAGGAGAAGGAGAAGATGAAGTCTGGAGGGTGAATCAGAAGAAGTAGAAGAAGGAGAAGGAGAAGGTGAAGTCTGGAGGGTGAATCAGAAGAAGTAGAAGAAGGAGAAGGAGAAGATGAAGTCTGGAGGGTGAATCAGAAGAAACAGAAGAAGGAGAAGGAGAAGGTGAAGTCTGGAGGGTGAATCAGAAGAAGTAGAAGAAGGAGAAGGAGAAGGTGTAGTCTGGAGGGTGAATCAGAAGAAGTAGACGAAGGAGAAGGAGAAGGTGAAGTCTGGAGGGTGAATCAGAAGAAGCAGAAGAAGGAGAAGGAGAAGGTGAAGTCTGGAGGGTGAATCAGAAGAAGTAGAAGAAGGAGAAGGAGAAGGTGAAGTCTGGAGGGTGAATCAGAAGAAGCAGAAGAAGGAGAAGGAGAAGGTGAAGTCTGGAGGGTGAATCAGAAGACGCAGAAGAAGGAGAAGGAGAAGGTGAAGTCTGGAGGGTGAATCAGAAGAAGCAGAATAAGGAGAAGGAGAAGGTGAAGTCTGGAGGGTGAATCAAAAGAAGCAGAAGAAGGAGAAGGAGAAGGTGAAGTCTGGAGGGTGAATCAGAAGAAGTAGAAGAAGGAGAAGGAGAAGGTGAAGTCTGGAGGGTGAATCAGAAGAAGTTTAAGAAGGAGAAGGAGAAGGTGAAGTCTGGAGGGTGAATCAGAAGAAGTAGAAGAAGGAGAAGGAGAAGGTGAAGTCTGGAGGGTGAAGCAGAAGAAGTAGATGAAGGAGAAGGAGAAGGTGAAGTCAGGAGGGTGAATCAGAAGAAGTAGAAGAAGGAGAAGGAGAAGGTGAGGTCTGGAGGGTGAATCAGAAGAAGCAGAAGAAGGAGAGGGAGAAGGTGAAGTCTGGAGGGTGAATCAGAAGAATCAGAAGAAGGAGAAGGAGAAGGTGAAGTCTGGAGGGTGAATCAGAAGAAGCAGAAGAAAGAGAAGGAGAAGGTGAAGTCTGGAGGGTGAAGCAGAAGAAACAGAAGAAGGAGAAGGAGAAGGTGAAGACTGGAGGGTGAATCAGAAGAAGTAGAAGAAGGAGAAGGAGAAGGTGAAGTCTGGAGGGTGAATCAGAAGAAGTAGAAGAAGGAGAAGGAGAAGGTGAAGTCTGGAGGGTGAATCAGAAGAAGCAGAAGAAGGAGAAGGAGAAGGTGAAGTCTGGAGGGTGAATCAGAAGAAGGAGAAGAAGGAGAAGGAGAAGATGAAGTCTGGAGGGTGAATCAGAAGAAGTAGAAGAAGGAGAAGGAGAAGGTGAAGTCTGGAGGCTGAATCAGAAGAAGTAGAAGAAGGAGAAGGAGAAGGTGAAGTCTGGAGGGTGAATCAGAAGAAACAGAAGAAGGAGAAGGAGAAGGTGAAGTCTGGAGGGTGTATCAGAAGAAGTAGAAGAAGGAGAAGGAGAAGGTGTAGTCTGGAGGGTGAATCAGAAGAAGTAGACGAAGGAGAAGGAGAAGGTGAAGTCTGGAGGGTGAATCAGAAGAAGCAGAAGAAGGAGAAGGAGAAGGTGAAGTCTGGAGGGTGAATCAGAAGAAGTAGAAGAAGGAGAAGGAGAAGGTGAAGTCTGGAGGGTGAAGCAGAAGAAGTAGAAGAAGGAGAAGGAGAAGGTGAAGTCAGGAGGGTGAATTAGAAGAAGTAGAAGAAGGAGAAGGAGAAGGTGAAGTCAGGAGGGTGAATCAGAAGAAGCAGAAGATGGAGAAGGAGAAGGTGAAGTCTGGAGGTTGAATCAGAAGAATCAGAAGAAGGAGAAGGAGAAGGTGAAGTCTGGAGGGTGAATCAGAAGAAGTAGAAGAAGGAGAAGGAGAAGGTGAAGTCTGGAGGGTGAAGCAGAAGAAGTAGAAGAAGGAGAAGGAGAAGGTGAAGTCAGGAGGGTGAATCAGAAGAAGTAGAAGAAGGAGAAGGAGAAGGTGAAGTCAGGAGGGTGAATCAGAAGAAGCAGAAGATGGAGAAGGAGAAGGTGAAGTCTGGAGGTTGAATCAGAAGAATCAGAAGAAGGAGAAGGAGAAGGTGAAGTCTGGAGGGTGAATCAGAAGAAGCAGAAGAAAGAGAAGGAGAAGTTGAAGTCTGGAGGGTGAAGCAGAAGAAACAGAAAAAGGAGAAGGAGAAGGTGAAGACTGGAGGGTGAATCAGAAGAAGTAGAAGAAGGAGAAGGAGAAGGTGAAGTCTGGAGGGTGAATCAGAAGAAGTGGAAGAAGGAGAAGGAGAAGTTGAAGTCTGGAGGGTGAATCAGAAGAAGCAGAAGAAGGAGAAGGAGAAGGTGAAGTCTGGAGGGTGAATCAGAAGAAGCAGAAGAAGGAGAAGGAGTAGATGAAGTCTGGAGGTTGAATCAGAAGAAGTAGAAGAAGGAGAAGGAGAAGGTGATATCTGGAGGGTGAATCAGAAGAAGTAGAAGAAGGAGAAGGAGAAGGTGAAGTCTGGCGGGTGAATCAGAAGAAACAGAAGAAGGAGAAGGAGAAGGTGAAGTCTGGAGGGTGAATCAGAAGAAGTAGAAGAAGGAGAAGGAGAAGGAGAAGGTGTAGTCTGGAGGGTGAATCAGAAGAAGTAGACGAAGGAGAAGGAGAAGGTGAAGTCTGGAGGGTGAATCAGAAGAAGCAGAAGAAGGAGAAGGAGAAGGTGAAGTCTGGAGGGTGAATCAGAAGAAGTAGAAGAAGGAGAAGGAGAAGGTGAAGTCTGGAGGGTGAATCAGAAGAAGCAGAAGAAGGAGAAGGAGAAGGTGAAGTCTGGAGGGTGAATCAGAAGAAGCAGAATAAGGAGAAGGAGAAGGTGAAGTCTGGAGGGTGAATCAGAAGAAGCAGAAGAAGGAGAAGGAGAAGGTGAAGTCTGGAGGGTGAATCAGAAGAAGTATAAGAAGGAGAAGGAGAAGGTGAAGTCTGGAGGGTGAATCAGAAGAAGTAAAAGAAGGAGAAGGAGAAGGTGAAGTCTGGAGGGTGAAGCAGAAGAAGTAGATGAAGGAGAAGGAGAAGGTGAAGTCAGGAGGGTGAATCAGAAGAAGTAGAAGAAGGAGAAGGAGAAGGTGAGTTCTGGAGGGTGAATCAGAAGAAGCAGAAGAAGGAGAAGGAGAAGGTGAAGTCTGGAGGGTGAATCAGAAGAATCAGAAGAAGGAGAAGGAGAAGGTGAAGTCTGGAGGGTGAATCAGAAGAAGCAGAAGAAAGAGAAGGAGAAGGTGAAGTCTGGAGGGTGAAGCAGAAGAAACAGAAGAAGGAGAAGGAGAAGGTGTAGACTGGAGGGTGAATCAGAAGAAGTAGAAGAAGGAGAAGGAGAAGGTGAAGTCTGGAGGGTGAATCAGAAGAAGTAGAAGAAGGAGAAGGAGAAGGTGAAGTCTGGAGGGTGTATCAGAAGAAGCAGAAGAAGCAGAAGGAGAAGGTGAAGTCTGGAGGGTGAATCAGAAGAAGGAGAAGAAGGAGAAGGAGAAGATGAAGTCTGGAGGGTGAATCAGAAGAAGTAGAAGAAGGAGAAGGAGAAGGTGAAGTCTGGAGGCTGAATCAGAAGAAGTAGAAGAAGGAGAAGGAGAAGGTGAGGTCTGGAGGGTGAATCAGAAGAAGCAGAAGAAGGAGAAGGAGAAGGTGAAGTCTGGAGGGTGAATCAGAAGAAGCAGAAGAAGGAGAAGGAGAAGGTGAAGTCTGGAGGGTGAATCAGAAGAAGCAGAAGAAGGAGAAGGAGAAGGTGAAGTCAGGAGGGTGAATCAGAAGAAGCAGAAGAAGAAGAAGGAGAAGGTGAATTTAGGAGGGTGAATCAGAAGAAGCAGAAGAAGGAGAAGGAGCAGGTGAAGTCAGGGGGGTGTAGCAGAAGAAGTAGAAGAAGGAGAAGGAGAAGGTGAAGTCAGGACGGTGAAGCAGAAGAAGCAGAAGAAGGAGAAGGAGAAGGTGAAGCCTGGAGGGCGCAGCAGAAGAAGCATAAGAAGGAGAAGGAGAAGGTGAAGTCTGGAGTGTGAAGCAGAAGAAGCAGAAGAAGGAGAAGGAGAAGGCGAAGTCTGGAGGGCGCAGCAGAAGAAGCAGAAGAAGGAGAATGAGAAGGTGAAGTCTGGAGGGTGAATCAGAAGAAGCAGAAGAAGGAGAAGGAGAAGGTGAAGTCTGGAGGGTGAATCAGAAGAAGTAGAAGAAGGAGAAGGAGAAGGTGAAGTCTGGAGGGTGAAGCAGAAGAAGCAGAAGAAGGAGAAGGAGAAGGTGAAGTCAGGAGGGTGAATCAGAAGAAGTAGAAGAAGGAGAAGGAGAAGGTGAAGTCAGGAGGGTGAATCAGAAGAAGCAGAAGAAGGAGAAGGAGAAGGTGAAGTCTGGAGGGTGAATCAGAAGAATCAGAAGAAGGAGAAGGAGAAGGTGAAGTCTGGAGGGTGAATCAGAAGAAGCAGAAGAAAGAGAAGGAGAAGGTGAAGTCTGGAGGGTGTAGCAGAAGAAACAAAAAAAGGAGAAGGAGAAGGTGAAGACTGGAGGGTGAATCAGAAGAAGTAGAAGAAGGAGAAGGAGAAGGTGAAGTCTGGAGGGTGAATCAGAAGAAGTGGAAGAAGGAGAAGGAGAAGTTGAAGTCTGGAGGGTGAATCAGAAGAAGCAGAAGAAGGAGAAGGAGAAGGTGAAGTCTGGATGGTGAATCAGAAGAAGCAGAAGAAGGAGAAGGAGAAGATGAAGTCTGGAGGGTGAATCAGAAGAAGTAGAAGAAGGAGAAGGAGAAGGTGAAGTCTGGAGGGTGAATCAGAAGAAGTAGAAGAAGGAGAAGGAGAAGATGAAGTCTGGAGGGTGAATCAGAAGAAACAGAAGAAGGAGAAGGAGAAGGTGAAGTCTGGAGGGTGAATCAGAAGAAGTAGAAGAAGGAGAAGGAGAAGGTGTAGTCTGGAGGGTGAATCAGAAGAAGTAGACGAAGGAGAAGGAGAAGGTGAAGTCTGGAGGGTGAATCAGAAGAAGCAGAAGAAGGAGAAGGAGAAGGTGAAGTCTGGAGGGTGAATCAGAAGAAGTAGAAGAAGGAGAAGGAGAAGGTGAAGTCTGGAGGGTGAATCAGAAGAAGCAGAAGAAGGAGAAGGAGAAGGTGAAGTCTGGAGGGTGAATCAGAAGAAGCAGAAGAAGGAGAAGGAGAAGGTGAAGTCTGGAGGGTGAATCAGAAGAAGCAGAATAAGGAGAAGGAGAAGGTGAAGTCTGGAGGGTGAATCAGAGGAGGCAGAAGAAGGAGAAGGAGAAGGTGAAGTCTGGAGGGTGAATCAGAAGAAGTAGAAGAAGGAGAAGGAGAAGGTGAAGTCTGGAGGGTGAATCAGAAGAAGTATAAGAAGGAGAAGGAGAAGGTGAAGTCTGGAGGGTGAATCAGAAGAAGTAGAAGAAGGAGAAGGAGAAGGTGAAGTCTGGAGGGTGAAGCAGAAGAAGTAGATGAAGGAGAAGGAGAAGGTGAATTCAGGAGGGTGAATCAGAAGAAGTAGAAGAAGGAGAAGGAGAAGGTGAGTTCTGGAGGGTGAATCAGAAGAAGCAGAAGAAGGAGAAGGAGAAGGTGAAGTCTGGAGGGTGAATCAGAAGAATCAGAAGAAGGAGAAGGAGAAGGTGAAGTCTGGAGGGTGAATCAGAAGAAGCAGAAGAAAGAGAAGGAGAAGGTGAAGTCTGGAGGGTGAAGCAGAAGAAACAGAAGAAGGAGAAGGAGAAGGTGAAGACTGGAGGGTGAATCAGAAGAAGTAGAAGAAGGAGAAGGAGAAGGTGAAGTCTGGAGGGTGAATCAGAAGAAGTAGAAGAAGGAGAAGGAGAAGGTGAAGTCTGGAGGGTGAATCAGAAGAAGCAGAAGAAGGAGAAGGAGAAGGTGAAGTCTGGAGGCTGAATCAGAAGAAGGAGAAGAAGGAGAAGGAGAAGATGAAATCTGGAGGGTGAATCAGAAGAAGTAGAAGGAGGAGAAGGAGAAGGTGAAGTCTGGAGGCTGAATCAGAAGAAGTAGAAGAAGGAGAAGGAGAAGGTGAAGTCTGGAGGGTGAATCAGAAGAAGCAGAAGAAGGAGAAGGAGAAGATGAAGTCTGGAGGGTGAATCAGAAGAAGTAGAAGAAGGAGAAGGAGAAGGTGAGGTCTGGAGGGTGAATCAGAAGAAGCAGAAGAAGGAGAAGGAGAAGGTGAAGTCTGGAGGGTGAATCAGAAGAAGCAGAAGAAGGAGAAGGAGAAGGTGAAGTCTGGAGGGTGAATCAGAAGAAGCAGAAGAAGGAGAAGGAGAAGGTGAAGTCAGGAGGGTGAATCAGAAGAAGCAGAAGAAGGAGAAGGAGAAGGTGAATTTAGGAGGGTGAATCAGAAGAAGCAGAAGAAGGAGAAGGAGCAGGTGAAGTCAGGGGGGTGTAGCAGAAGAAGTAGAAGAAGGAGAAGGAGAAGGTGAAGTCAGGACGGTGAAGCAGAAGAAGCAGAAGAAGGAGAAGGAGAAGGTGAAGCCTGGAGGGCGCAGCAGAAGAAGCAGAAGAAGGAGAAGGAGAAGGTGAAGTCTGGAGTGTGAAGCAGAAGAAGCAGAAGAAGGAGAAGGAGAAGGTGAAGTCTGGAGGGCGCAGCAGAAGAAGCAGAAGAAGGAGAATGAGAAGGTGAAGTCTGGAGGGTGAATCAGAAGAAGCAGAAGAAGGAGAAGGAGAAGGTGAAGTCTGGAGGGTGAATCAGAAGAAGTAGAAGAAAGAGAAGGAGAAGGTGATGTCTGGAGGGTGAAGCAGAAGAAGTAGAAGAAGGAGAAGGAGAAGGTGAAGTCAGGAGGGTGAATCAGAAGAAGTAGAAGAAGGAGAAGGAGAAGGTGAAGTCAGGAGGGTGAATCAGAAGAAGCAGAAGAAGGAGAAGGAGAAGGTGAAGTCTGGAGGGTGAATCAGAAGAATCAGAAGAAGGAGAAGGAGAAGGTGAAGTCTGGAGGGTGAATCAGAAGAAGCAGAAGAAAGAGAAGGAGAAGGTGAAGTCTGGAGGGTGAAGCAGAAGAAACAAAAAAAGGAGAAGGAGAAGGTGAAGACTGGAGGGTGAATCAGAAGACGTAGAAGAAGGAGAAGGAGAAGGTGAAGTCTGGAGGGTGAATCAGAAGAAGTGGAAGAAGGAGAAGGAGAAGTTGAAGTCTGGAGGGTGAATCAGAAGAAGCAGAAGAAGGAGAAGGAGAAGGTGAAGTCTGGAGGGTGAATCAGAAGAAGCAGAAGAAGGAGGAGGAGAAGATGAAGTCTGGAGGGTGAATCAGAAGAAGTAGAAGAAGGAGAAGGAGAAGGTGAAGTCTGGAGGGTGAATCAGAAGAAGTAGAAGAAGGAGAAGGAGAAGGTGAAGTCTGGAGGGTGAAGCAGAAGAAATAGAAGAAGGAGAAGGAGAAGGTGAAGTCAGGAGGGTGAATCAGAAGAAGTAGAAGAAGGAGAAGGAGAAGGTGAAGTCAGGAGGGTGAATCAGAAGAAGCAGAAGAAGGAGAAGGAGAAGGTGAAGTCTGGAGGGTGAATCAGAAGAATCAGAAGAAGGAGAAGGAGAAGGTGAAGTCTGGAGGGTGAATCAGAAGAAGCAGAAGAAAGAGAAGGAGAAGGTGAAGTCTGGAGGGTGAAGCAGAAGAAACAAAAAAAGGAGAAGGAGAAGGTGAAGACTGGAGGGTGAATCAGAAGAAGTAGAAGAAGGAGAAGGAGAAGGTGAAGTCTGGAGGGTGAATCAGAAGAAGTGGAAGAAGGAGAAGGAGAAGTTGAAGTCTGGAGGGTGAATCAGAAGAAGCAGAAGAAGGAGAAGGAGAAGGTGAAGTCTGGAGGGTGAATCAGAAGAAGCAGAAGAAGGAGAAGGAGAAGATGAAGTCTGGAGGGTGAATCAGAAGAAGTAGAAGAAGGAGAAGGAGAAGGTGAAGTCTGGAGGGTGAATCAGAAGAAGTAGAAGAAGGAGAAGGAGAAGATGAAGTCTGGAGGGTGAATCAGAAGAAACAGAAGAAGGAGAAGGAGAAGGTGAAGTCTGGAGGGTGAATCAGAAGAAGTAGAAGAAGGAGAAGGAGAAGGTGTAGTCTGGAGGGTGAATCAGAAGAAGTAGACGAAGGAGAAGGAGAAGGTGAAGTCTGGAGGGTGAATCAGAAGAAGCAGAAGAAGGAGAAGGAGAAGGTGAAGTCTGGAGGGTGAATCAGAAGAAGTAGAAGAAGGAGAAGGAGAAGGTGAAGTCTGGAGGGTGAATCAGAAGAAGCAGAAGAAGGAGAAGGAGAAGGTGAAGTCTGGAGGGTGAATCAGAAGAAGCAGAAGAAGGAGAAGGAGAAGGTGAAGTCTGGAGGGTGAATCAGAAGAAGCAGAATAAGGAGAAGGAGAAGGTGAAGTCTGGAGGGTGAATCAGAAGAAGCAGAAGAAGGAGAAGGAGAAGGTGAAGTCTGGAGGGTGAATCAGAAGAAGTAGAAGAAGGAGAAGGAGAAGGTGAAGTCTGGAGGGTGAATCAGAAGAAGTATAAGAAGGAGAAGGAGAAGGTGAAGTCTGGAGGGTGAATCAGAAGAAGTAGAAGAAGGAGAAGGAGAAGGTGAAGTCTGGAGGGTGAAGCAGAAGAAGTAGATGAAGGAGAAGGAGAAGGTGAAGTCAGGAGGGTGAATCAGAAGAAGTAGAAGAAGGAGAAGGAGAAGGTGAGGTCTGGAGGGTGAATCAGAAGAAGCAGAAGAAGGAGAGGGAGAAGGTGAAGTCTGGAGGGTGAATCAGAAGAATCAGAAGAAGGAGAAGGAGAAGGTGAAGTCTGGAGGGTGAATCAGAAGAAGCAGAAGAAAGAGAAGGAGAAGGTGAAGTCTGGAGGGTGAAGCAGAAGAAACAGAAGAAGGAGAAGGAGAAGGTGAAGACTGGAGGGTGAATCAGAAGAAGTAGAAGAAGGAGAAGGAGAAGGTGAAGTCTGGAGGGTGAATCAGAAGATGTAGAAGAAGGAGAAGGAGAAGGTGAAGTCTGGAGGGTGAATCAGAAGAAGCAGAAGAAGGAGAAGGAGAAGGTGAAGTCTGGAGGGTGAATCAGAAGAAGGAGAAGAAGGAGAAGGAGAAGATGAAGTCTGGAGGGTGAATCAGAAGAAGTAGAAGAAGGAGAAGGAGAAGGTGAAGTCTGGAGTCTGAATCAGAAGAAGTAGAAGAAGGAGAAGGAGAAGGTGAAGTCTGGAGGGTGAATCAGAAGAAACAGAAGAAGGAGAAGGAGAAGGTGAAGTCTGGAGGGTGTATCAGAAGAAGTAGAAGAAGGAGAAGGAGAAGGTGTAGTCTGGAGGGTGAATCAGAAGAAGTAGACGAAGGAGAAGGAGAAGGTGAAGTCTGGAGGGTGAATCAGAAGAAGCAGAAGAAGGAGAAGGAGAAGGTGAAGTCTGGAGGGTGAATCAGAAGAAGTAGAAGAAGGAGAAGGAGAAGGTGAAGTCTGGAGGGTGAATCAGAAGAAGCAGAAGAAGGAGAAGGAGAAGGTGAAGTCTGGAGGTTGAATCAGAAGAAGCAGAAGAAGGAGAAGGAGAAGGTGAAGTCTGGAGGGTGAATCAGAAGAAGTAGAAGAAGGAGAAGGAGAAGGTGTAGTCTGGAGGGTGAATCAGAAGAAGTAGACGAAGGAGAAGGAGAAGGTGAAGTCTGGAGGGTGAATCAGAAGAAGTAGAAGAAGGAGAAGGAGAAGGTGAAGTCTGGAGGGTGAATCAGAAGAAACAGAAGAAGGAGAAGGAGAAGGTGAAGTCTGGAGGGTGAATCAGAAGAAGTAGAAGAAGGAGAAGGAGAAGGTGTAGTCTGGAGGGTGAATCAGAAGAAGTAGACGAAGGAGAAGGAGAAGGTGAAGTCTGGAGGGTGAATCAGAAGAAGCAGAAGAAGGAGAAGGAGAAGATGAAGTCTGGAGGGTGAATCAGAAGAAGTAGAAGAAGGAGAAGGAGAAGGTGAAGTCTGGAGGGTGAATCAGAAGAAGCAGAAGAAGGAGAAGGAGAAGGTGAAGTCTGGAGGGTGAATCAGAAGAAGCAGAAGAAGGAGAAGGAGAAGGTGAAGTCTGGAGGGTGAATCAGAAGAAGCAGAATAAGGAGAAGGAGAAGGTGAAGTCTGGAGGGTGAATCAGAAGAAGCAGAAGAAGGAGAAGGAGAAGGTGAAGTCTGGAGGATGAATCAGAAGAAGTAGAAGAAGGAGAAGGAGAAGGTGAAGTCTGGAGGGTGAATCAGAAGAAGTAGAAGAAGGAGAAGGAGAAGGTGAAGTCTGGAGGGTGAATCAGAAGAAGTAGAAGAAGGAGAAGGAGAAGGTGAAGTCTGGAGGGTGAAGCAGAAGAAGTAGAAGAAGGAGAAGGAGAAGGTGAAGTCAGGAGGGTGAATCAGAAGAAGTAGAAGAAGGAGAAGGAGAAGGTGAAGTCAGGAGGGTGAAGCAGAAGAAGCAGAAGAAGGAGAAGGAGAAGGTGAAGTCTGGAGGGTGAAGCAGAAGAAGCAGAAGAAGGAGAAGGAGAAGGTGAAGTCTGGAGGGTGAATCAGAAGAAGCAGAAGAAGGAGAAGGAGAAGGTGAAGTCTGGAGGGTGAATCAGAAGAAGCAGAAGAAGGAGAAGGAGAAGGTGAAGTCAGGAGGGTGAATCAGAAGAAGCAGAAGAAGGAGAAGGAGAAGGTGAATTTAGGAGGGTGAATCAGAAGAAGCAGAAGAAGGAGAAGGAGCAGGTGAAGCCAGGGGGGTGTCGCAGAAGAAGTAGAAGAAGGAGAAGGAGAAGGTGAAGTCAGGACGGTGAAGCAGAAGAAGCAGAAGAAGGAGAAGGAGAAGGTGAAGCCTGGAGGGCGCAGCAGAAGAAGCAGAAGAAGGAGAAGGAGAAGGTGAAGTCTGGAGTGTGAAGCAGAAGAAGCAGAAGAAAGAGAAGGAGAAGATGAAGTCTGGAGGGTGAATCAGAAGAAGGAGAAGAAGGAGAAGGAGAAGGTGAAGTCTGGAGTGTGAATCAGAAGAAGTAAAGAAGGAGAAGGAGAAGATGAAGTCTGGAGGGTGAATCAGAAGAAACAGAAGAAGGAGAAGGAGAAGGTGAAGTCTGGAGGGTGAATCAGAAGAAGTAGAAGAAGGAGAAGGAGAAGGTGTAGTCTGGAGGGTGAATCAGAAGAAGTAGACGAAGGAGAAGGAGAAGGTGAAGTCTGGAGGGTGAATCAGAAGAAGCAGAAGAAGGAGAAGGAGAAGGTGAAGTCTGGAGGGTGAATCAGAAGAAGTAGAAGAAGGAGAAGGAGAAGGTGAAGTCTGGAGGGTGAATCAGAAGAAGCAGAAGAAGGAGAAGGAGAAGGTGAAGTCTGGAGGGTGAATCAGAAGAAGCAGAAGAAGGAGAAGGAGAAGGTGAGGTCTGGAGGGTGAATCAGAAGAAGCAGAATAAGGAGAAGGAGAAGGTGAAGTCTGGAGGGTGAATCAGAAGAAGCAGAAGAAGGAGAAGGAGAAGGTGAAGTCTGGAGGGTGAATCAGAAGAAGTAGAAGAAGGAGAAGGAGAAGGTGAAGTCTGGAGGGTTAATCAGAAGAAGTATAAGAAGGAGAAGGAGAAGGTGAAGTCTGGAGGGTGAATCAGAAGAAGTAGAAGAAGGAGAAGGAGAAGGTGAAGTCTGGAGGGTGAAGCAGAAGAAGTAGATGAAGGAGAAGGAGAAGGTGAAGTCAGGAGGGTGAATCAGAAGAAGTAGAAGAAGGAGAAGGAGAAGGTGAGGTCTGGAGGGTGAATCAGAAGAAGCAGAAGAAGGAGAGGGAGAAGGTGAAGTCTGGAGGGTGAATCAGAAGAATCAGAAGAAGGAGAAGGAGAAGGTGAAGTCTGGAGGGTGAATCAGAAGAAGCAGAAGAAAGAGAAGGAGAAGGTGAAGTCTGGAGGGTGAAGCAGAAGAAACAGAAGAAGGAGAAGGAGAAGGTGAAGACTGGAGGGTGAATCAGAAAAGTAGAAGAAGGAGAAGGAGAAGGCGAAGTCTGGAGGGTGAATCAGAAGAAGTAGAAGAAGGAGAAGGAGAAGGTGAAGTCTGGAGGGTGAATCAGAAGAAGCAGAAGAAGGAGAAGGAGAAGGTGAAGTCTGGAGGGTGAATCAGAAGAAGGAGAAGAAGGAGAAGGAGAAGATGAAGTCTGGAGGGTGAATCAGAAGAAGTAGAAGAAGGAGAAGGAGAAGGTGAAGTCTGGAGGCTGAATCAGAAGAAGTAGAAGAAGGAGAAGGAGAAGGTGAAGTCTGGAGGGTGAATCAGAAGAAACAGAAGAAGGAGAAGGAGAAGGTGAAGTCTGGAGGGTGTATCAGAAGAAGTAGAAGAAGGAGAAGGAGAAGGTGTAGTCTGGAGGTTGAATCAGAAGAAGTAGACGAAGGAGAAGGAGAAGGTGAAGTCTGGAGGGTGAATCAGAAGAAGCAGAAGAAGGAGAAGGAGAAGGTGAAGTCTGGAGGGTGAATCAGAAGAAGTAGAAGAAGGAGAAGGAGAAGGTGAAGTCTGGAGGGTGAATCAGAAGAAGCAGAAGAAGGAGAAGGAGAAGGTGAAGTCTGGAGGGTGAATCAGAAGAAGCAGAAGAAGGAGAAGGAGAAGGTGAAGTCTGGAGGGTGAATCAGAAGAAACAGAAGAAGGAGAAGGAGAAGGTGAAGTCTGGAGGGTGAATCAGAAGAAGTAGAAGAAGGAGAAGGAGAAGGTGTAGTCTGGAGGGTGAATCAGAAGAAGTAGACGAAGGAGAAGGAGAAGGTGAAGTCTGGAGGGTGAATCAGAAGAAGTAGAAGAAGGAGAAGGAGAAGGTGAAGTCTGGAGGGTGAATCAGAAGAAACAGAAGAAGGAGAAGGAGAAGGTGAAGTCTGGAGGGTGAATCAGAAGAAGTAGAAGAAGGAGAAGGAGAAGGTGTAGTCTGGAGGGTGAATCAGAAGAAGTAGACGAAGGAGAAGGAGAAGGTGAAGTCTGGAGCGTGAATCAGAAGAAGCAGAAGAAGGAGAAGGAGAAGATGAAGTCTGGAGGGTGAATCAGAAGAAGTAGAAGAAGGAGAAGGAGAAGGTGAAGTCTGGAGGGTGAATCAGAAGAAGCAGAAGAAGGAGAAGGAGAAGGTGAAGTCTGGAGGGTGAATCAGAAGAAGCAGAAGAAGGAGAAGGAGAAGGTGATGTCTGGAGGGTGAATCAGAAGAAGCAGAATAAGGAGAAGGAGAAGGTGAAGTCTGGAGGGTGAATCAGAAGAAGCAGAAGAAGGAGAAGGAGAAGGTGAAGTCTGGAGGATGAATCAGAAGAAGTAGAAGAAGGAGAAGGAGAAGGTGAACTCTGGAGGGTGAATCAGAAGAAGTAGAAGAAGGAGAAGGAGAAGGTGAAGTCTGGAGGGTGAATCAGAAGAAGTAGAAGAAGGAGAAGGAGAAGGTGAAGTCTGGAGGGTGAAGCAGAAGAAGTAGAAGAAGGAGAAGTAGAAGGTGAAGTCAGGAGGGTGAATCAGAAGAAGTAGAAGAAGGAGAAGGAGAAGGTGAATTCAGGAGGGTGAAGCAGAAGAAGCAGAAGAAGGAGAAGGGGAAGGTGAAGTCTGGAGGGTGAAGCAGAAGAAGCAGAAGAAGGAGAAGGAGAAGGTGAAGTCTGGAGGGTGAATCAGAAGAAGCAGAAGAAGGAGAAGGAGAAGGTGAAGTCTGGAGGGTGAATCAGAAGAAGCAGAAGAAGGAGAAGGAGAAGGTGAAGTCAGGAGGGTGAATCAGAAGAAGCAGAAGAAGGAGAAGGAGCAGGTGAAGCCAGGGGGGTGTCGCAGAAGAAGTAGAAGAGGGAGAAGGAGAAGGTGAAGTCAGGACGGTGAAGCAGAAGATGCAGAAGAAGGAGAAGGAGAAGGTGAAGCCTGGAGGGCGCAGCAGAAGAAGCAGAAGAAGGAGAAGGAGAAGGTGAAGTCTGGAGTGTGAAGCAGAAGAAGCAGAAGAAGGAGAAGGAGAAGGTGAAGTCTGGAGGGCGCAGCAGAAGAAGCAGAAGAAGGAGAATGAGAAGGTGAAGTCTGGAGGGTGAATCAGAAGAAGCAGAAGAAGGAGAAGGAGAAGGTGAAGTCTGGAGGGTGAATCAGAAGAAGTAGAAGAAGGAGAAGGAGAAGGTGAAGTCAGGAGGGTGAATCAGAAGAAGTAGAAGAAGGAGAAGGAGAAGGTGAAGTCAGGAGGGTGAATCAGAAGAAGCAGAAGAAGGAGAAGGAGAAGGTGAAGTCTGGAGGGCGAATCAGAAGAAACAGAAGAAGGAGAAGGAGAAGGTGAAGTCTGGAGGGTGAATCAGAAGAAGCAGAAGAAGGAGAAGGAGAAGGTGAAGTCTGGAGGTTGAATCAGAAGAAGCAGAATAACGAGAAGGTGAAGGTGAAGTCTGGAGGGTGAATCAGAAGAAGCAGAATAAGGAGAAGGAGAAGGTGAAGTCTGGAGGGTGAATCAGAAGAAGCAGAAGAAGGAGAAGGAGAAGGTGAAGTCTGGAGGGTGAATCAGAAGAGGTAGAAGAAGGAGAAGGAGAAGGTGAAGTCTGGAGGGTGAAGCAGAAGAAGGAGAAGAAGGAGAAGGAGAAGGTGAAGTCAGGAGGGTGAATCAGAAGAAGTAGAAGAAGGAGAAGGAGAAGGTGAAGCCAGGAGGGTGAATCAGAAGAAGCAGAAGAAGGAGAAGGAGAAGGTGAAGTCTGGAGGGTGAATCAGAAGAATCAGAAGAAGGAGAAGGAGAAGGTGAAGTCTGGAGGGTGAATCAGAAGAATCAGAAGAAAGAGAAGGAGAAGGTGAAGTCTGGAGGCTGAAGCAGAAGAAACAGAAGAAGGAGAAGGAGAATGTGAAGACTGGAGGGTGAATCAGAAGAAGTAGAAGAAGGAGAAGGAGAAGGTGAAGTCTGGAGGGTGAATCAGAAGAAGTAGAAGAAGGAGAAGGAGAAGGTGAAGTCTGGAGGGTGAATCAGAAGAAGCAGAAGAAGGAGAAGGAGAAGGTGAAGTCTGGAGGGTGAATCAGAAGATGCAGAAGAAGGAGAAGGAGAAGATGAAGTCTGGAGGGTGAATCAGAAGAAGTAGAAGAAGGAGAAGGAGAAGGTGAAGTCTGGAGGGTGAATCAGAAGAAGTAGAAGAAGGAGAAGGAGAAGGTGAAGTCTGGAGGGTGAATCAGAAGAGGTAGAAGAAGGAGAAGGAGAAGGTGAAGTCTGGAGGGTGAATCAGAAGAAGTAGAAGAAGGAGAAGGAGAAGGTGAAGTCTGGAGGGTGAAGCAGAAGAAGTAGATGAAGGAGAAGGAGAAGGTGAAGTCAGGAGGGTGAATCAGAAGAAGTAGAAGAAGGAGAAGGAGAAGGTGAGGTCTGGAGGGTGAATCAGAAGAAGCAGAAGAAGGAGAGGGAGAAGGTGAAGTCTGGAGGGTGAATCAGAAGAATCAGAAGAAGGAGAAGGAGAAGGTGAAGTCTGGAGGGTGAATCAGAAGAAGCAGAAGAAAGAGAAGGAGAAGGTGAAGTCTGGAGGGTGAAGCAGAAGAAACAGAAGAAGGAGAAGGAGAAGGTGAAGACTGGAGGGTGAATCAGAAAAGTAGAAGAAGGAGAAGGAGAAGGTGAAGTCTGGAGGGTGAATCAGAAGAAGTAGAAGAAGGAGAAGGAGAAGGTGAAGTCTGGAGGGTGAATCAGAAGAAGCAGAAGAAGGAGAAGGAGAAGGTGAAGTCTGGAGGGTGAATCAGAAGAAGGAGAAGAAGGAGAAGGAGAAGATGAAGTCTGGAGGGTGAATCAGAAGAAGTAGAAGAAGGAGAAGGAGAAGGTGAAGTCTGGAGGCTGAATCAGAAGAAACAGAAGAAGGAGAAGGAGAAGGTGAAGTCTGGAGGGTGTATCAGAAGAAGTAGAAGAAGGAGAAGGAGAAGGTGAAGTCTGGAGGGTGAATCAGAAGAAGCAGAAGAAGGAGAAGGAGAAGTTGAAGTCTGGAGGGTGAATCAGAAGAAGTAGAAGAAGGAGAAGGAGAAGGTGAAGTCTGGAGGGTGAATCAGAAGAAGCAGAAGAAGGAGAAGGAGAAGGTGAAGTCTGGAGGGTGAATCAGAAGAAGCAGAAGAAGGAGAAGGAGAAGGTGAAGTCTGGAGGGTGAATCAGAAGAAACAGAAGAAGGAGAAGGAGAAGGTGAAGTCTGGAGGGTGAATCAGAAGAAGTAGAAGAAGGAGAAGGAGAAGGTGTAGTCTGGAGGGTGAATCAGAAGAAGTAGACGAAGGAGAAGGAGAAGGTGAAGTCTGGAGGGTGAATCAGAAGAAGTAGAAGAAGGAGAAGGAGAAGGTGAAGTCTGGAGGGTGAATCAGAAGAAACAGAAGAAGGAGAAGGAGAAGGTGAAGTCTGGAGGGTGAATCAGAAGAAGTAGAAGAAGGAGAAGGAGAAGGTGTAGTCTGGAGGGTGAATCAGAAGAAGTAGACGAAGGAGAAGGAGAAGGTGAAGTCTGGATCGTGAATCAGAAGAAGCAGTAGAAGGAGAAGGAGAAGATGAAGTCTGGAGGGTGAATCAGAAGAAGTAGAAGAAGGAGAAGGAGAAGGTGAAGTCTGGAGGGTGAATCAGAAGAAGCAGAAGAAGGAGAAGGAGAAGGTGAAGTCTGGAGGGTGAATCAGAAGAAGCAGAAGAAGGAGAAGGAGAAGGTGATGTCTGGAGGGTGAATCAGAAGAAGCAGAATAAGGAGAAGGAGAAGGTGAAGTCTGGAGGGTGAATCAGAAGAAGCAGAAGAAGGAGAAGGAGAAGGTGAAGTCTGGAGGGTGAATCAGAAGAAGTAGAAGAAGGAGAAGGAGAAGGTGAAGTCTGGAGGGTGAAGCAGAAGAAGTAGAAGAAGGAGAAGGAGAAGGTGAAGTCAGGAGGGTGAATCAGAAGAAGTAGAAGAAGGAGAAGGAGAAGGTGAATTCAGGAGGGTGAAGCAGAAGAAGTAGAAGAGGGAGAAGGAGAAGGTGAAGTCAGGACGGTGAAGCAGAAGATGCAGAAGAAGGAGAAGGAGAAGGTGAAGCCTGGAGGGCGCAGCAGAAGAAGCAGAAGAAGGAGAAGGAGAAGGTGAAGTCTGGAGTGTGAAGCAGAAGAAGCAGAAGAAGGAGAAGGAGAAGGTGAAGTCTGGAGGGCGCAGCAGAAGAAGCAGAAGAAGGAGAATGAGAAGGTGAAGTCTGGAGGGTGAATCAGAAGAAGCAGAAGAAGGAGAAGGAGAAGGTGAAGTCTGGAGGGTGAATCAGAAGAAGTAGAAGAAGGAGAAGGAGAAGGTGAAGTCAGGAGGGTGAATCAGAAGAAGTAGAAGAAGGAGAAGGAGAAGGTGAAGTCAGGAGGGTGAATCAGAAGAAGCAGAAGAAGGAGAAGGAGAAGGTGAAGTCTGGAGGGCGAATCAGAAGAAACAGAAGAAGGAGAAGGAGAAGGTGAAGTCTGGAGGGTGAATCAGAAGAAGCAGAAGAAGGAGAAGGAGAAGGTGAAGTCTGGAGGTTGAATCAGAAGAAGCAGAATAACGAGAAGGTGAAGGTGAAGTCTGGAGGGTGAATCAGAAGAAGCAGAATAAGGAGAAGGAGAAGGTGAAGTCTGGAGGGTGAATCAGAAGAAGCAGAAGAAGGAGAAGGAGAAGGTGAAGTCTGGAGGGTGAATCAGAAGAGGTAGAAGAAGGAGAAGGAGAAGGTGAAGTCTGGAGGGTGAAGCAGAAGAAGGAGAAGAAGGAGAAGGAGAAGGTGAAGTCAGGAGGGTGAATCAGAAGAAGTAGAAGAAGGAGAAGGAGAAGGTGAAGCCAGGAGGGTGAATCAGAAGAAGCAGAAGAAGGAGAAGGAGAAGGTGAAGTCTGGAGGGTGAATCAGAAGAATCAGAAGAAGGAGAAGGAGAAGGTGAAGTCTGGAGGGTGAATCAGAAGAATCAGAAGAAAGAGAAGGAGAAGGTGAAGTCTGGAGGCTGAAGCAGAAGAAACAGAAGAAGGAGAAGGAGAATGTGAAGACTGGAGGGTGAATCAGAAGAAGTAGAAGAAGGAGAAGGAGAAGGTGAAGTCTGGAGGGTGAATCAGAAGAAGTAGAAGAAGGAGAAGGAGAAGGTGAAGTCTGGAGGGTGAATCAGAAGAAGCAGAAGAAGGAGAAGGAGAAGGTGAAGTCTGGAGGGTGAATCAGAAGATGCAGAAGAAGGAGAAGGAGAAGATGAAGTCTGGAGGGTGAATCAGAAGAAGTAGAAGAAGGAGAAGGAGAAGGTGAAGTCTGGAGGGTGAATCAGAAGAAGTAGAAGAAGGAGAAGGAGAAGGTGAAGTCTGGAGGGTGAATCAGAAGAGGTAGAAGAAGGAGAAGGAGAAGGTGAAGTCTGGAGGGTGAGGCAGAAGAAGGAGAAGAAGGAGAAGGAGAAGGTGAAGTCAGGAGGGTGAATCAGAAGAAGCAGAAGAAGGAGAAGGAGAAGGTGAAGTCTGGAGGTTGACTCAGAAGAAGCAGAATAACGAGAAGCAGAAGGTGAAGTCTGGAGGGTGAATCAGAAGAAGCAGAATAAGGAGAAGGAGAAGGTGAAGTCTGGAGGGTGAATCAGAAGAAGCAGAAGAAGGAGAAGGAGAAGGTGAAGTCTGGAGGGTGAATCAGAAGAGGTAGAAGAAGGAGAAGGAGAAGGTGAAGTCAGGAGGGTGAAGCAGAAGAAGCAGAAGAAGGAGAAGGAGAAGGTGAAGTCTGGTGGGTGAAGCAGAAGAAGCAGAAGAAGGAGAAGGAGAAGGTGAAGTCTGGAGGGTGAAGCAGAAGAAGCAGAAGAAGGAGAAGGAGAAGGTGAAGTCAGGAGGGTGGATCAGAAGAAGTAGAAGAAGGAGAAGGAGAAGGTGAAGTCTGGAGGGTGAATCAGAAGAAGCAGAAGAAGGAGAAGGAGAAGGTGAAGTCTGGAGGGCGCAGCAGAAGAAGCAGAAGAAGGAGAAAGAGAAGGTGAAGTCTGGAGGGTGAAGCAGAAGAAGCAGAAGAAGGAGAAGGAGAGGGTGAAGTCTGGAGGGTGAATCAGAAGAAGTAGAAGAAGGAGAAGGAGAAGGTGAAGTCAGGAGAGTGAAGCAGAAGAAGCAGAAGAAGGAGAAGGAGAAGGTGAAGTCTGGAGGGCGAAGCAGAAGAAGCAGAAGAAGGAGAAGGAGAAGGTGAAGTCTGGAGGGTGAAGCAGAAGAAGCAGAAGAAGGAGAAGGAGAAGGTGAAGTCTGGAGGGTGAATCAGAAGAAGTAGAAGAAGGAGAAGGAGAAGGTGAAGTCAGGAGGGTGAAGCAGAAGAAGCAGAAGAAGGAGAAGGAGAAGGTGAAGTCTGGAGGGTGAAGCAGAAGAAGCAGAAGAAGGAGAAGGAGAAGGTGAAGTCTGGAGGGTGAATCAGAAGAAGCAGAAGAAGGAGAAGGAGAAGGTGAAGTCTGGAGGGTGAATCAGAAGAAGCAGAAGAAGGAGAAGGAGAAGGTGAAGTCAGGAGGGTGAATCAGAAGAAGCAGAAGAAGGAGAAGGAGAAGGTGAATTTAAGAGGGTGAATCAGAAGAAGCAGAAGAAGGAGAAGGAGCAGGTGAAGTCAGGGGGGTGTAGCAGAAGAAGTAGAAGAAGGAGAAGGAGAAGGTGAAGTCAGGACGGTGAAGCAGAAGAAGCAGAAGAAGGAGAAGGAGAAGGTGAAGCCTGGAGGGCGCAGCAGAAGAAGCCGAAGAAGGAGAAGGAGAAGGTGAAGTCTGGAGTGTGAAGCAGAAGAAGCAGAAGAAGGAGAAGGAGAAGGTGAAGTCTGGAGGGCGCAGCAGAAGAAGCAGAAGAAGGAGAAGGAGAAGGTGAAGTCAGGAGGGTGATTCAGAAGAAGTAGAAGAAGGAGAAGGAGAAGGTGAAGTCAGGAGGGTGAATCAGAAGAAGCAGAAGAAGGAGAAGGAGAAGGTGAAGTCTGGAGGGCGAATCAGAAGAAACAGAAGAAGGAGAAGGAGAAGGTGAAGTCTGGAGGGTGAATCAGAAGAAGCAGAAGAAGGAGAAGGAGAAGGTGAAGTCTGGAGGTAGAATCAGAAGAAGCAGAATAACGAGAAGGAGAAGGTGAAGTCTGGAGGGTGAATCAGAAGAAGCAGAATAAGGAGAAGGAGAAGGTGAAGTCTGGAGGGTGAATCAGAAGAGGTAGAAGAAGGAGAAGGAGAAGGTGAAGTCTGGAGGGTGAAGCAGAAGAAGGAGAAGAAGGAGAAGGAGAAGGTGAAGTCAGGAGGGTGAATCAGAAGAAGTAGAAGAAGGAGAAGGAGAAGGTGAAGCCAGGAGGGTGAATCGGAAGAAGCAGAAGAAGGAGAAGGAGAAGGTGAAGTCAGGAGGGTGGATCAGAAGAAGTAGAAGAAGGAGAAGGAGAAGGTGCAGTCTGGAGGGTGAATCAGAAGAAGCAGAAGAAGGAGAAGGAGAAGGTGAAGTCTGGAGGTTGAATCAGAAGAAGCAGAATAACGAGAAGGAGAAGGTGAAGTCTGGAGGGTGAATCAGAAGAAGCAGAATAAGGAGAAGGAGAAGGTGAAGTCTGGAGGGTGAATCAGAAGAAGCAGAAGAAGGAGAAGGAGAAGGTGAAGTCTGGAGGGTGAATCAGAAGAGGTAGAAGAAGGAGAAGGAGAAGGTGAAGTCAGGAGGGTGAAGCAGAAGAAGCAGAAGAAGGAGAAGGAGAAGGTGAAGTCTGGTGGGTGAAGCAGAAGAAGCAGAAGAAGGAGAAGGAGAAGGTGAAGTCTGGAGGGTGAAGCAGAAGAAGCAGAAGAAGGAGAAGGAGAAGGTGAAGTCAGGAGGGTGGATCAGAAGAAGTAGAAGAAGGAGAAGGAGAAGGTGAAGTCTGGAGGGTGAATCAGAAGAAGCAGAAGAAGGAGAAGGAGAAGGTGAAGTCTGGAGGGCGCAGCAGAAGAAGCAGAAGAAGGAGAAAGAGAAGGTGAAGTCTGGAGGGTGAAGCAGAAGAAGCAGAAGAAGGAGAAGGAGAGCATGAAGTCTGGAGGGTGAATCAGAAGAAGTAGAAGAAGGAGAAGGAGAAGGTGAAGTCAGGAGAGTGAAGCAGAAGAAGCAGAAGAAGGAGAAGGAGAAGGTGAAGTCTGGAGGGCGAAGCAGAAGAAGCAGAAGAAGGAGAAGGAGAAGGTGAAGTCTGGAGGGTGAAGCAGAAGAAGCAGAAGAAGGAGAAGGAATAGGTGAAGTCTGGAGGGTGAATCAGAAGAAGTAGAAAAAGGAGAAGGAGAAGGTGAAGTCAGGAGGGTGAAGCAGAAGAAGCAGAAGAAGGAGAAGGAGAAGGTGAAGTCCGGAGGGTGAAGCAGAAGAAGCAGAAGAAGGAGAAGGAGAAGGTGAAGTCTGGAGGGTGAATCGGAAGAAGCAGAAGAAGGAGAAGGAGAAGGTGAAGTCTGGAGGGTGAATCAGAAGAAGCAGAAGAAGGAGAAGGAGAAGGTGAAGTCAGGAGGGTGAATCAGAAGAAGCAGAAGAAGGAGAAGGAGAAGGTGAATTTAGGAGGGTGAATCAGAAGAAGCAGAAGAAGGAGAAGGAGCAGGTGAAGTCAGGGGGGTGTAGCAGAAGAAGTAGAAGAAGGAGAAGGAGAAGGTGAAGTCAGGACGGTGAAGCAGAAGAAGCAGAAGAAGGAGAAGGAGAAGGTGAAGCCTGGAGGGCGCAGCAGAAGAAGCAGAAGAAGGAGAAGGAGAAGGTGAAGTCTGGAGTGTGAAGCAGAAGAAGCAGAAGAAGGAGAAGGAGAAGGTGAAGTCTGGAGGGCGCAGCAGAAGAAGCAGAAGAAGGAGAATGAGAAGGTGAAGTCAGGAGGGTGAATCAGAAGAAGTAGAAGAAGGAGAAGGAGAAGGTGAAGTCAGGAGGGTGAATCAGAAGAAGCAGAAGAAGGAGAAGGAGAAGGTGAAGTCTGGAGGGCGAATCAGAAGAAACAGAAGATGGAGAAGGAGAAGGTGAAGTCTGGAGGGTGAATCAGAAGAAGCTGAAGAAGGAGAAGGAGAAGGTGAAGTCTGGAGGTTGAATCAGAAGAAGCAGAATAACGAGAAGGAGAAGGTGAAGTCTGGAGGGTGAATCAGAAGAAGCAGAATAAGGAGAAGGAGAAGGTGAAGTCTGGAGGGTGAATCAGAAGAGGTAGAAGAAGGAGAAGGAGAAGGTGAAGTCTGGAGGGTGAAGCAGAAGAAGGAGAAGAAGGAGAAGGAGAAGGTGAAGTCAGGAGGGTGAATCAGAAGAAGTAGAATAAGGAGAAGGAGAAGGTGAAGCCAGGAGGGTGAATCAGAAGAAGCAGAAGAAGGAGAAGGAGAAGGTGAAGTCTGGAGGGTGAATCAGAAGAATCAGAAGAAGGAGAAGGAGAAGGTGAAGTCTGGAGGGTGAATCAGAAGAATCAGAAGAAAGAGAAGGAGAAGGTGAAGTCTGGAGGCTGAAGCAGAAGAAACAGAAGAAGGAGAAGGAGAATGTGAAGACTGGAGAGTGAATCAGAAGAAGTAGAAGAAGGAGAAGGAGAAGGTGAAGTCTGGAGGGTGAATCAGAAGAAGTAGAAGAAGGAGAAGGAGAAGGTGAAGTCTGGAGGGTGAATCAGAAGAAGCAGAAGAAGGAGAAGGAGAAGGTGAAGTCTGGAGGGTGAATCAGAAGATGCAGAAGAAGGAGAAGGAGAAGATGAAGTCTGGAGGGTGAATCAGAAGAAGTAGAAGAAGGAGAAGGAGAAGGTGAAGTCTGGAGGGTGAATCAGAAGAAGTAGAAGAAGGAGAAGGAGAAGGTGAAGTCTGGAGGGTGAATCAGAAGAAACAGAAGAAGGAGAAGGAGAAGGTGAAGTCTGGAGGGTGAATCAGAAGAAGTAGAAGAAGGAGAAGGTGTAGTCTGGAGGGTGAATCAGAAGAAGTAGACGAAGGAGAAGGAGAAGGTGAAGACTGGAGGGTGAATCAGAAGAAGCAGAAGAAGGAGAAGGAGAAGATGAAGTCTGGAGGGTGAATCAGAAGAAGTAGAAGAAGGAGAAGGAGAAGGTGAAGTCTGGAGGGTGAATCAGAAGAAGCAGAAGAAGGAGAAGGAGAAGGTGAAGTCTGGAGGGTGAATCAGAAGAAGCAGAAGAAGGAGAAGGAGAAGGTGAAGTCTGGAGGGTGAATCAGAAGAAGCAGAATAAGGAGAAGGAGAAGGTGAAGTCTGGAGGGTGAATCAGAAGAAGCAGAAGAAGCAGAAGGAGAAGGTGAAGTCTGGAGGATGAATCAGAAGAAGTAGAAGAAGGAGAAGGAGAAGGTGAAGTCTGGAGGGTGAATCAGAAGAAGTAGAAGAAGGAGAAGGAGAAGGTGAAGTCTGGAGGGTGAATCAGAAGAAGTAGAAGAAGGAGAAGGAGAAGGTGAAGTCTGGAGGGTGAAGCAGAAGAAGTAGAAGAAGGAGAAGGAGAAGGTGAAGTCATGAGGGTGAATCAGAAGAAGTAGAAGAGGGAGAAGGAGAAGGTGAAGTCAGGAGGGTGAAGCAGAAGAAGCAGAAGAAGGAGAAGGAGAAGGTGAAGTCTGGAGGGTGAAGCAGAAGAAGCAGAAGAAGGAGAAGGAGAAGGTGAAGTCTGGAGGGTGAATCAGAAGAAGCAGAAGAAAGAGAAGGAGAAGGTGAAGTCTGGAGGGTGAATCAGAAGAAGTAGAAGAAGGAGAAGGAGAAGGTGAAGTCTGGAGGGTGAATCAGAAGAAGCAGAAGAAGGAGAAGGAGAAGGTGAAGTCTGGAGGGTGAATCAGAAGAAGCAGAAGAAGGAGAAGGAAAAGGTGAAGTCTGGAGGGTGAATCAGAAGAAGCAGAAGAAGGAGAAGGAGAAGGTGAAGTCTGGAGGATGAATCAGAAGAAGCAGAATAAGGAGAAGGAGAAGGTGAAGTCTGGAGGGTGAATCAGAAGAAGCAGAAGAAGGAGAAGGAGAAGGTGAAGTCTGGAGGGTGAAGCAGAAGAAGTAGAAGAAGGAGAAGGAGAAGGTGAAGTCAGGAGGGTGAATCAGAAGAAGCAGAAGAAGGAGAAGGTGAAGTCTGGAGGGTGAATCAGAAGAATCAGAAGAAGGAGAAGGAGAAAATTATGTCTGGAGGGTGAATCAGAAGAAGCAGAAGAAAGAGAAGGAGAAGGTGAAGTCTGGAGGGTGAAGCAGAAGAAACAGAAGAAGGAGAAGGAGTAGGTGAAGACTGGAGGGTGAATCAGAAGAAGTAGAAGAAGGAGAAGGTGAAGTCTGGAGGGTGAATCAGACGAAGTAGAAGAAGGAGAAGGAGAAGGTGAAGTCTGGAGGGTGAATCAGAAGAAGCAGAAGAAGGAGAAGGAGAAGGTGAAGTTAGGAGGGTGAATCAGAAGAAGCAGAAGAAGGAGAAGGAGCAGGTGAAGTCAGGGGGGTGAAGCAGAAGAAGTAGAAGAAGGAGAAGGAGAAGGTGAAGTCAGGACGGTGAAGCAGAAGAAGCAGAAGAAGGAGAAGGAGAAGGTGAAGTCTGGAGGGTGAAGCAGAAGAAGCAGAAGAAGGAGAAGGAGAGGGTGAAGTCTGGAGGGTGAATCAGAAGAAGTAGAAGAAGGAGAAGGAGAAGGTGAAGTCAGGAGAGTGAAGCAGAAGAAGCAGAAGAAGGAGAAGGAGAAGGTGAAGTCTGGAGGGCGAAGCAGAAGAAGCAGAAGAAGGAGAAGGAGAAGGTGAAGTCTGGAGGGTGAAGCAGAAGAAGCAGAAGAAGGAGAAGGAGTAGGTGAAGTCCGGAGGGTGAATCAGAAGAAGTAGAAGAAGGAGAAGGATAAGGTGAAGTCAGGAGGGTGAAGCAGAAGAAGCAGAAGAAGGAGAAGGAGAAGGTGAAGTCTGGTGGGTGAAGCAGAAGAAGCAGAAGAAGGAGAAGGAGAAGGTGAAATCTGGAGTGTGAAGCAGAAGAAGCAGAAGAAGGAGAAGGAGAAGGTGAAGTCAGGAGGGTGGATCAGAAGAAGTAGAAGAAGGAGAAGGAGAAGGTGAAGTCTGGAGGGTGAATCAGAAGAAGCAGAAGAAGGAGAAGGAGAAGGTGAAGTCTGGAGGGCGCAGCAGAAGAAGCAGAAGAAGGAGAAAGAGAAGGTGAAGTCTGGAGGGTGAAGCAGAAGAAGCAGAAGAAGGAGAAGGAGAGGGTGAAGTCTGGAGGGTGAATCAGAAGAAGTAGAAGAAGGAGAAGGAGAAGGTGAAGTCTGGAGGGTGAAGCAGAAGAAGTAGAAGAAGGAGAAGGAGAAGGTGAAGTCAGGAGGGTGAATCAGAAGAAGCAGAAGAAGGAGAAGGAGAAGGTGAAGTCTGGAGGGTGAATCAGAAGAATCAGAAGAAGGAGAAGGAGAAGATGAAGTCTGGAGGGTGAATCAGAAGAAGCAGAAGAAAGAGAAGGAGAAGGTGAAGTCTGGAGGGTGAAGCAGAAGAAACAGAAGAAGGAGAAGGAGTAGGTGAAGACTGGAGGGTGAATCAGAAGAAGTAGAAGAAGGAGAAGGAGAAGGTGAAGTCTGGAGGGTGAATCAGACGAAGTAGAAGAAGGAGAAGGTGAAGTCTGGAGGGTGAATCAGAAGAAGCAGAAGAAGGAGAAGGAGAAGGTGAAGTTAGGAGGGTGAATCAGAAGAAGCAGAAGAAGGAGAAGGAGCAGGTGAAGTCAGGGGGGTGAAGCAGAAGAAGTAGAAGAAGGAGAAGGAGAAGGTGAAGTCAGGACGGTGAAGCAGAAGAAGCAGAAGAAGGAGAAGGAGAAGGTGAAGTCTGGAGGGTGAAGCAGAAGAAGCAGAAGAAGGAGAAGGAGAGGGTGAAGTCTGGAGGGTGAATCAGAAGAAGTAGAAGAAGGAGAAGGAGAAGGTGAAGTCAGGAGAGTGAAGCAGAAGAAGCAGAAGAAGGAGAAGGAGAAGGTGAAGTCTGGAGGGCGAAGCAGAAGAAGCAGAAGAAGGAGAAGGAGAAGGTGAAGTCTGGAGGGTGAAGCAGAAGAAGCAGAAAAAGGAGAAGGAGTAGGTGAAGTCTGGAGGGTGAATCAGAAGAAGTAGAAGAAGGAGAAGGATAAGGTGAAGTCAGGAGGGTGAAGCAGAAGAAGCAGAAGAAGGAGAAGGAGAAGGTGAAGTCTGGTGGGTGAAGCAGAAGAAGCAGAAGAAGGAGAAGGAGAAGGTGAAGTCTGGAGGGTGAAGCAGAAGAAGCAGAAGAAGGAGAAGGAGAAGGTGAAGTCAGGAGGGTGGATCAGAAGAAGTAGAAGAAGGAGAAGGAGAAGGTGAAGTCTGGAGGGTGAATCAGAAGAAGCAGAAGAAGGAGAAGGAGAAGGTGAAGTCTGGAGGGCGCAGCAGAAGAAGCAGAAGAAGGAGAAAGAGAAGGTGAAGTCTGGAGGGTGAAGCAGAAGAAGCAGAAGAAGGAGAAGGAGAGGGTGAAGTCTGGAGGGTGAATCAGAAGAAGTAGAAGAAGGAGAAGGAGAAGGTGAAGTCAGGAGAGTGAAGCAGAAGAAGCAGAAGAAGGAGAAGGAGAAGGTGAAGTCTGGAGGGAGAAGCAGAAGAAGCAGAAGAAGTAGAAGGAGTAGGTGAAGTCTGGAGGGTGAAGCAGAAGAAGCAAAAGAAGGAGAAGGAGTAGGTGAAGTCAGGAGGGTGAAGCAGAAGAAGCAGAAGAAGGAGAAGGAGAAGGTGAAGTCTGGTGGGTGAAGCAGAAGAAGCAGAAGAAGGAGAAGGAGAAGGTGAAGTCTGGAGGGTGAAGCAGAAGAAGCAGAAGAAGGAGAAGGAGAAGGTGAAGTCAGGAGGGTGGATCAGAAGAAGTAGAAGAAGGAGAAGGAGAAGGTGAAGTCTGGAGGGTGAATCAGAAGAAGCAGAAGAAGGAGAAGGAGAAGGTGAAGTCTGGAGGGCGCAGCAGAAGAAGCAGAAGAAGGAGAAAGAGAAGGTGAAGTCTGGAGGGTGAAGCAGAAGAAGCAGAAGAAGGAGAAGGAGAGGGTGAAGTCTGGAGGGTGAATCAGAAGAAGTAGAAGAAGGAGAAGGAGAAGGTGAAGTCAGGAGATTGAAGCAGAAGAAGCAGAAGAAGGAGAAGGAGAAGGTGAAGTCTGGAGGGCGAAGCAGAAGAAGCAGAAGAAGGAGAAGGAGAAGGTGAAGTCTGGAGGGTGAAGCAGAAGAAGCAGAAGAAGGAGAAGGAGTAGGTGAAGTCTGGAGGGTGAATCAGAAGAAGTAGAAGAAGGAGAAGGAGAAGGTGAAGTCAGGAGGGTGAAGCAGAAGAAGCAGAAGAAGGAGAAGGAGAAGGTGAAGTCTGGAGGGTGAAGCAGAAGAAGCAGAAGAAGGAGAAGGAGAAGGTGAAGTCTGGAGGGTGAATCAGAAGAAGCAGAAGAAGGAGAAGGAGAAGGTGAAGTCTGGAGGGTGAATCAGAAGAAGCAGAAGAAGGAGAAGGAGAAGGTGAAGTCAGGAGGGTGAATCAGAAGAAGCAGAAGAAGGAGAAGGAGAAGGTGAATTTAGGAGGGTGAATCAGAAGAAGCAGAAGAAGGAGAAGGAGCAGGTGAAGTCAGGGGGGTGTAGCAGAAGAAGTAGATGAAGGAGAAGGAGAAGGTGAAGTCAGGACGGTGAAGCAGAAGAAGCAGAAGAAGGAGAAGGAGAAGGTGAAGCCTGGAGGGCGCAGCAGAAGAAGCAGAAGAAGGAGAAGGAGAAGGTGAAGTCTGGAGTGTGAAGCAGAAGAAGCAGAAGAAGGAGAAGGAGAAGGTGAAGTCTGGAGGGTGAAGCAGAAGAAACAGAAGAAGGAGAAGGAGAAGGTGAAGACTGGAGGGTGAATCAGAAGAAGTAGAAGAAGGAGAAGGAGAAGGTGAAGTCTGGAGGGTGAATCAGAAGAAGTAGAAGAAGGAGAAGGAGAAGTTGAAGTCTGGAGGGTGAATCAGAAGAAGCAGAAGAAGGAGAAGGAGAAGGTGAAGTCTGGAGGGTGAATCAGAAGAAGCAGAAGAAGGAGAAGGAGAAGATGAAGTCTGGAGGGTGAATCAGAAGAAGTAGAAGAAGGAGAAGGAGAAGGTGAAGTCTGGAGGGTGAAGCAGAAGAAGTAGAAGAAGGAGAAGGAGAAGGTGAAGTCAGGAGGGTGAATCAGAAGAAGCAGAAGAAGGAGAAGGAGAAGGTGAAGTCTGGAGGGTGAATCAGAAGAATCAGAAGAAGGAGAAGGAGAAGATGAAGTCTGGAGGGTGAATCAGAAGAAGCAGAAGAAAGAGAAGGAGAAGGTGAAGTCTGGAGGGTGAAGCAGAAGAAACAGAAGAAGGAGAAGGAGTAGGTGAAGACTGGAGGGTGAATCAGAAGAAGTAGAAGAAGGAGAAGGAGAAGGTGAAGTCTGGAGGGTGAATCAGACGAAGTAGAAGAAGTAGAAGGAGAAGGTGAAGTCTGGAGGGTGAATCAGAAGAAGCAGAAGAAAGAGAAGGAGAAGGTGAAGTCTGGAGGGTGAAGCAGAAGAAACAGAAGAAGGAGAAGGAGTAGGTGAAGACTGGAGGGTGAATCAGAAGAAGTAGAAGAAGGAGAAGGAGAAGGTGAAGTCTGGAGGGTGAATCAGACGAAGTAGAAGAAGGAGAAGGAGAAGGTGAAGTCTGGAGGGTGAATCAGAAGAAGCAGAAGAAGGAGAAGGAGAAGGTGAAGTTAGGAGGGTGAATCAGAAGAAGCAGAAGAAGGAGAAGGAGCAGGTGAAGTCAGGGGGGTGAAGCAGAAGAAGTAGAAGAAGGAGAAGGAGAAGGTGAAGTCAGGAGGGTGAATCAGAAGAAGCAGAAGAAGGAGAAGGAGAAGGTGAAGTCTGGAGGGTGAATCAGAAGAATCAGAAGAAGGAGAAGGAGAAGATGAAGTCTGGAGGGTGAATCAGAAGAAGCAGAAGAAAGAGAAGGAGAAGGTGAAGTCTGGAGGGTGAAGCAGAAGAAACAGAAGAAGGAGAAGGAGTAGGTGAAGACTGGAGGGTGAATCAGAAGAAGTAGAAGAAGGAGAAGGAGAAGGTGAAGTCTGGAGGGTGAATCAGACGAAGTAGAAGAAGTAGAAGGAGAAGGTGAAGTCTGGAGGGTGAATCAGAAGAAGCAGAAGAAAGAGAAGGAGAAGGTGAAGTCTGGAGGGTGAAGCAGAAGAAACAGAAGAAGGAGAAGGAGTAGGTGAAGACTGGAGGGTGAATCAGAAGAAGTAGAAGAAGGAGAAGGAGAAGGTGAAGTCTGGAGGGTGAATCAGACGAAGTAGAAGAAGGAGAAGGAGAAGGTGAAGTCTGGAGGGTGAATCAGAAGAAGCAGAAGAAGGAGAAGGAGAAGGTGAAGTTAGGAGGGTGAATCAGAAGAAGCAGAAGAAGGAGAAGGAGCAGGTGAAGTCAGGGGGGTGAAGCAGAAGAAGTAGAAGAAGGAGAAGGAGAAGGTGAAGTCAGGACGGTGAAGCAGAAGAAGCAGAAGAAGGAGAAGGAGAAGGTGAAGTCTGGAGGGTGAAGCAGAAGAAGCAGAAGAAGGAGAAGGAGAGGGTGAAGTCTGGAGGGTGAATCAGAAGAAGTAGAAGAAGGAGAAGGAGAAGGTGAAGTCAGGAGAGTGAAGCAGAAGAAGCAGAAGAAGGAGAAGGAGAAGGTGAAGTCTGGAGGGCGAAGCAGAAGAAGCAGAAGAAGGAGAAGGAGAAGGTGAAGTCTGGAGGGTGAAGCAGAAGAAGCAGAAGAAGGAGAAGGAGTAGGTGAAGTCTGGAGGGTGAATCAGAAGAAGTAGAAGAAGGAGAAGGATAAGGTGAAGTCAGGAGGGTGAAGCAGAAGAAGCAGAAGAAGGAGAAGGAGAAGGTGAAGTCTGGTGGGTGAAGCAGAAGAAGCAGAAGAAGGAGAAGGAGAAGATGAAGTCTGGAGGGTGAAGCAGAAGAAGCAGAAGAAGGAGAAGGAGAAGGTGAAGTCAGGAGGGTGGATCAGAAGAAGTAGAAGAAGGAGAAGGAGAAGGTGAAGTCTGGAGGGTGAATCAGAAAAAGCAGAAGAAGGAGAAGGAGAAGGTGAAGTCTGGAGGGCGCAGCAGAAGAAGCAGAAGAAGGAGAAAGAGAAGGTGAAGTCTGGAGGGTGAAGCAGAAGAAGCAGAAGAAGGAGAAGGAGAGGGTGAAGTCTGGAGGGTGAATCAGAAGAAGTAGAAGAAGGAGAAGGAGAAGGTGAAGTCAGGAGAGTGAAGCAGAAGAAGCAGAAGAAGGAGAAGGAGAAGGTGAAGTCTGGAGGGCGAAGCAGAAGAAGCAGAAGAAGTAGAAGGAGAAGGTGAAGTCAGGAGAGTGAAGCAGAAGAAGCAGAAGAAGGAGAAGGAGAAGGTGAAGTCTGGAGGGCGAAGCAGAAGAAGCAGAAGAAGGAGAAGGAGAAGGTGAAGTCTGGAGGGTGAAGCAGAAGAAGCAGAAGAAGGAGAAGGAGTAGGTGAAGTCTGGAGGGTGAATCAGAAGAAGTAGAAGAAGGAGAAGGAGAAGGTGAAGTCAGGAGGGTGAAGCAGAAGAAGCAGAAGAAGGAGAAGGAGAAGGTGAAGTCTGGAGGGTGAAGCAGAAGAAGCAGAAGAAGGAGAAGGAGAAGGTGAAGTCTGGAGGGTGAATCAGAAGAAGCAGAAGAAGGAGAAGGAGAAGGTGAAGTCTGGAGGGTGAATCAGAAGAAGCAGAAGAAGGAGAAGGAGAAGGTGAAGTCAGGAGGGTGTATCAGAAGAAGCAGAAGAAGGAGAAGGAGAAGGTGAATTTAGGAGGGTGAATCAGAAGAAGCAGAAGAAGGAGAAGGAGCAGGTGAAGTCAGGGGGGTGTAGCAGAAGAAGTAGATGAAGGAGAAGGAGAAGGTGAAGTCAGGACGGTGAAGCAGAAGAAGCAGAAGAAGGAGAAGGAGAAGGTGAAGCCTGGAGGGCGCAGCAGAAGAAGCAGAAGAAGGAGAAGGTGAAGTCTGGAGTGTGAAGCAGAAGAAGCAGAAGAAGGAGAAGGAGAAGGTGAAGTCTGGAGGGTGAAGCAGAAGAAACAGAAGAAGGAGAAGGAGAAGGTGAAGACTGGAGGGTGAATCAGAAGAAGTAGAAGAAGGAGAAGGAGAAGGTGAAGTCTGGAGGGTGAATCAGAAGAAGTAGAAGAAGGAGAAGGAGAAGTTGAAGTCTGGAGGGTGAATCAGAAGAAGCAGAAGAAGGAGAAGGAGAAGGTGAAGTCTGGAGGGTGAATCAGAAGAAGCAGAAGAAGGAGAAGGAGAAGATGAAGTCTGGAGGGTGAATCAGAAGAAGTAGAAGAAGGAGAAGGAGAAGGTGAAGTCTGGAGGGTGAATCGGAACAAGTAGAAGAAGGAGAAGGAGAAGATGAAGTCTGGAGGGTGAATCAGAAGAAAGAGAAGAAGGAGAAGGAGAAGGTGAAGTCTGGAGGGTGAATGAGAAGAAGTAGAAGAAGGAGAAGGAGAAGGTGTAGTCTGGAGGGTGAATCAGAAGAAGTAGACGAAGGAGAAGGAGAAGGTGAAGTCTGGAGGGTGAATCAGAAGAAGCAGAAGAAGGAGAAGGAGAAGGTGAAGTCTGGAGGGTGAATCAGAAGAAGTAGAAGAAGGAGAAGGAGAAGGTGAAGTCTGGAGGGTGAATCAGAAGAAGCAGAAGAAAGAGAAGGAGAAGGTGAAGTCTGGAGGGTGAATCAGAAGAAGTAGAAGAAGGAGAAGGTGAAGTCTGGAGGGTGAATCAGAAGAAGCAGAAGAAGGAGAAGGAGAAGGTGAAGTCTGGAGGGTGAATCAGAAGAAGCAGAAGAAGGAGAAGGAAAAGGTGAAGTCTGGAGGGTGAATCAGAAGAAGCAGAAGAAGGAGAAGGAGAAGGTGAGGTCTGGAGGGTGAATCAGAAGAAGCAGAATAAGGAGAAGGAGAAGGTGAAGTCTGGAGGGTGAATCAGAAGAAGTAGACGAAGGAGAAGGAGAAGGTGTAGTCTGGAGGGTGAATCAGAAGAAGCAGAAGAAGGAGAAGGAGAAGGTGAAGTCTGGAGGGTGAATCAGAAGAAGTAGAAGAAGGAGAAGGAGAAGGTGAAGTCTGGAGGGTGAATCAGAAGAAGCAGAAGAAGGAGAAGGAGAAGGTGAAGTCTGGAGGGTGAATCAGAAGAAGCAGAAGAAGGAGAAGGAGAAGTTGAAGTCTGGAGGGTGAAACAGAAGAAGCAGAATAAGGAGAAGGAGAAGTTGAAGTCTGGAGGGTGAATCAGAAGAAGCAGAAGAAGGAGAAGGAGAAGGTGAAGTCTGGAGGGTGAATCAGAAGAAATAGAAGAAGGAGAAGGAGAAGGTGAAGTCTGGAGGGTGAAGCAGAAGAAGTAGAAGAAGGAGAAGGAGAAGGTGAAGTCAGGAGGGTGAATCAGAAGAAGTAGAAGAAGGAGAAGGAGAAGGTGAAGTCAGGAGGGTGAATCAGAAGAAGCAGAAGAAGGAGAAGGAGAAGGTGAAGTCTGGAGGGTGAATCAGAAGAATCAGAAGAAGGAGAAGGAGAAGGTGAAGTCTGGAGGGTGAATCAGAAGAAGCAGAAGAAAGAGAAGGAGAAGGTGAAGTCTGGAGGGTGAAGCAGAAGAAACAGAAGAAGGAGAAGGAGAAGGTGAAGACTGGAGGGTGAATCAGAAGAAGTAGAAGAAGGAGAAGGAGAAGGTGAAGTCTGGAGGGTGAATCAGAAGAAGTAGAAGAAGGAGAAGGAGAAGTTGAAGTCTGGAGGGTGAATCAGAAGAAGCAGAAGAAGGAGAAGGAGAAGGTGAAGTCTGGAGGGTGAATCAGAAGAAGCAGAAGAAGGTGAAGGAGAAGATGAAGTCTGGAGGGTGAATCAGAAGAAGTAGAAGAAGGAGAAGGAGAAGGTGAAGTCTGGAGGGTGAATCAGAAGAAGTAGAAGAAGGAGAAGGAGAAGATGAAGTCTGGAGGGTGAATCAGAAGAAGGAGAAGGAGAAGGTGAAGTCTGGAGGGTGAATCAGAAGAAGTAGAAGAAGGAGAAGGAGAAGGTGTAGTCTGGAGGGTGAATCAGAAGAAGTAGACGAAGGAGAAGGAGAAGGTGAAGTCTGGAGGGTGAATCAGAAGAAGCAGAAGAAGGAGAAGGAGAAGGTGAAGTCTGGAGGGTGAATCAGAAGAAGTAGAAGAAGGAGAAGGAGAAGGTGAAGTCTGGAGGGTGAATCAGAAGAAGCAGAAGAAGGAGAAGGAGAAGGTGAAGTCTGGAGGGTGAATCAGAAGAAGCAGAAGAAGGAGAAGGAGAAGGTGAAGTCTGGAGGGTGAATCAGAAGAAGCAGAATAAGGAGAAGGAGAAGGTGAAGTCTGGAGGGTGAATCAGAAGAAGCAGAAGAAGGAGAAGGAGAAGGTGAAGTCTGGAGGGTGAATCAGAAGAAGTAGAAGAAGGAGAAGGAGATGGTGAAGTCTGGAGGGTGAATCAGAAGAAGTAGAAGAAGGAGAAGGAGAAGGTGAAGTCTGGAGGGTGAAGCAGAAGAAGTAGATGAAGGAGAAGGAGAAGGTGAAGTCAGGAGGGTCAATCAGAAGAAGTAGAAGAAGGAGAAGGAGAAGGTGAGGTCTGGAGGGTGAATCAGAAGAAGCAGAAGAAGGAGAAGGAGAAGGTGAAGTCTGGAGGGAGAATCAGAAGAATCAGAAGAAGGAGAAGGAGAAGGTGAAGTCTGGAGGGTGAATCAGAAGAAGCAGAAGAAAGAGAAGGAGAAGGTGAAGTCTGGAGGGTGAAGCAGAAGAAACAGAAGAAGGAGAAGGAGAAGGTGAAGACTGGAGGGTGAATCAGAAGAAGTAGAAGAAGGAGAAGGAGAAGGTGAAGTCTGGAGGGTGAATCAGAAGAAGTAGAAGAAGGAGAAGGAGAAGGTGAAGTCTGGAGGGTGAATCAGAAGAAGGAGCAGAAGGAGAAGGAGAAGATGAAGTCTGGAGGGTGAATCAGAAGAAGTAGAAGAAGGAGAAGGAGAAGGTGAAGTCTGGAGGGTGAATCAGAAGAAGGAGAAGAAGGAGAAGGAGAAGATGAAGTCTGGAGGGTGAAGCAGAAGAAACAGAAGAAGGAGAAGGAGAAGGTGAAGACTGGAGGGTGAATCAGAAGAAGTCGAAGAAGGAGAAGGAGAAGGTGAAGTCTGGAGGGTGAATCAGAAGAAGCAGACGAAGGAGAAGGAGAAGGTGAAGTCTGGAGGGTGAATCAGAAGAAGCAGAAGAAGGAGAAGGAGAAGGTGAAGTCTGGAGGGTGAATCAGAAGAAGTAGAAGAAGGAGAAGGAGAAGGTGAAGTCTGGAGGGTGAATCAGAAGAAGCAGAAGAAGGAGAAGGAGAAGGTGAAGTCTGGAGGGTGAAACAGAAGAAGCAGAATAAGGAGAAGGAGAAGGTGAAGTCTGGAGGGTGAATCAGAAGAAGCAGAAGAAGGAGAAGGAGAAGGTGAAGTCTGTAGGGTGAATCAGAAGAAGTAGAAGAAGGAGAAGGAGAAGGTGAAGTCTGGAGGGTGAATCAGAAGAAGTAGAAAAAGGAGAAGGAGAAGGTGAAGTCTGGAGGGTGAAGCAGAAGAAGTAGAAGAAGGAGAAGGAGAAGGTGAAGTCAGGAGGGTGAATCAGAAGAAGTAGAAGAAGGAGAAGGAGAAGGTGAAGTCAGGAGGGTGATTCAGAAGAAGCAGAAGAAGGAGAAGGAGAAGGTGAAGGCTGGAGGGTGAATCAGAAGAATCATAAGAAGGAGAAGGAGAAGGTGAAGTCTGGAGGGTGAATCAGAAGAAGCAGAAGAAAGAGAAGGAGAAGGTGAAGTCTGGAGGGTGTATCAGAAGAAGTAGAAGAAGGAGAAGGAGAAGGTGAAGTCTGGAGGGTGAATCAGAAGAAGCAGAAGAAGGAGAAGGAGAAGGTGATGTCTGGAGGGTGAATCAGAAGAAGCAGAAGAAGGAGAAGGAGAAGGTGAAGTCTGGAGGGTGAATCAGAAGAAGCAGAAGAAGGAGAAGGAGAAGGTGAAGTCTGGAGGGTGAATCAGAAGAAGCAGAATAAGGAGAAGGAGAAGGTGAAGTCTGGAGGGTGAATCAGAAGAAGCAGAAGAAGGAGAAGGAGAAGGTGAAGTCTGGAGGGTGAATCAGAAGAAGTAGAATAAGGAGAAGGAGAAGGTGAAGTCTGGGGGGTGAAGCAGAATAAGTAGAAGAAGGAGAAGGAGAAGGTGAAGTGAGGAGGGTGAATCAGAAGAAGTAGAAGAAGGAGAAGGAGAAGGTGAAGTCAGGAGGGTGAATCAGAAGAAGCAGAAGAAGGAGAAGGAAAAGGTGAAGTCTGGAGGGCGAATCAGAAGAAACAGAAGAAGGAGAAGGAGAAGGTGAAATCTGGAGGGTGAATCAGAACAAGCAGAAGAAGGAGAAGGAGAAGGTGAAGTCTGGAGGTTGAATCAGAAGAAGCAGAATAAGGAGAAGGAGAAGGTGAAGTCTGGAGGGTGAATCTGAAGAAGCAAAATAAGGAGAAGGAGAAGGTGAAGTCTGGAGGGTGAATCAGAAGAAGCAGAAGAAGGAGAAGGAGAAGGTGAAGTCTGGAGGGTGAATCAGAAGAGGTAGAAGAAGGAGAAGGAGAAGGTGAAGTCTGGAGGGTGAAGCAGAAGAAGGAGAAGAAGGAGAAGGAGAAGGTGAAGTCAGGAGGGTGAATCAGAAGAAGTAGAAGAAGGAGAAGGAGAAGGTGAAGCCAGGAGGGTGAATCAGAAGAAGCAGAAGAAGGAGAAGGAGAAGGTGAAGTCTGGAGGGTGAATCAGAAGAATCAGAAGAAGGAGAAGGAGAAGGTGAAGTCTGGAGGGTGAATCAGAAGAATCAGAAGAAAGAGAAGGAGAAGGTGAAGTCTGGAGGCTGAAGCAGAAGAAACAGAAGAAGGAGAAGGAGAATGTGAAGACTGGAGGGTGAATCAGAAGAAGTAGAAGAAGGAGAAGGAGAAGGTGAAGTCTGGAGGGTGAATCAGAAGAAGTAGAAGAAGGAGAAGGAGAAGGTGAAGTCTGGAGGGTGAATCAGAAGAAGCAGAATAAGGAGAAGGAGAAGGTGAAGTCTGGAGGGTGAATCAGAAGATGCAGAAGAAGGAGAAGGAGAAGATGAAGTCTGGAGGGTGAATCAGAAGAAGTAGAAGAAGGAGAAGGAGAAGGTGAAGTCTGGAGGGTGAATCAGAAGAAGTAGAAGAAGGAGAAGGAGAAGGTGAAGTCTGGAGGGTGAATCAGAAGAAACAGAAGAAGGAGAAGGAGAAGGTGAAGTCTGGAGGGTGAATCAGAAGAAGTAGAAGAAGGAGAAGGAGAAGGTGAAGTCTGGAGGGTGAATCAGAAGAAGCAGAAGAAGGAGAAGGAGAAGATGAAGTCTGGAGGGTGAATCAGAAGAAGTAGAAGAAGGAGAAGGAGAAGGTGAAGTCTGGAGGGTGAATCAGAAGAAGCAGAAGAAGGAGAAGGAGAAGGTGAAGTCTGGAGGGTGAATCAGAAGAAGCAGAAGAAGGAGAAGGAGAAGGTGAAGTCTGGAGGGTGAACCAGAAGAAGCAGAATAAGGAGAAGGAGAAGGTGAAGTCTGGAGGGTGAATCAGAAGAAGTAGAAGAAGGAGAAGGAGAAGGTGAAGTCTGGAGGGTGAATCAGAAGAAGTAGAAGAAGGAGAAGGAGAAGGTGAAGTCTGGAGGGTGAATCAGAAGAAGTAGAAGAAGGAGAAGGAGAAGGTGAAGTCTGGAGGGTGAAGCAGAAGAAGTAGAAGAAGGAGAAGGAGAAGGTGAAGTCAGGAGGGTGAATCAAAAGAAGTAGAAGAAGGAGAAGGAGAAGGTGAAGTCAGGAGGGTGAATCAGAAGAAGCAGAAGAAGGAGAAGGAGAAGGTGAAGTCTGGAGGGTGTATCAGAAGAATCAGAAGAAGGAGAAGGAGAAGGTGAAGTCTGGAGGGAGAATCAGAAGAAGCAGAAGAAGGATAAGGAGAAGGTGAAGTCTGGAGGGTGAATCAGAAGAAGTAGAAGAAGGAGAAGGAGAAGGTGAAGTCTGGAGGGTGAATCAGAAGAAGCAGAAGAAGGAGAAGGAGAAGGTGAAGTCTGGAGGGTGAATCAGAAGAAGTAGAAGAAGGAGAAGGAGAAGGTGAAGTCTGGAGGGTGAAGCAGAAGAAGTCGAAGAAGGAGAAGGAGAAGGTGAAGTCAGGAGGGTGAATCAGAAGAAGCAGAAGAAGGAGAAGGAGAAGGTGAAGTCTGGAGGGTGAATCAGAAGAATCAGAAGAAGGAGAAGGAGAAGATGAAGTCTGGAGGGTGAATCAGAAGAAGCAGAAGAAAGAGAAGGAGAAGGGGAAGTCTGGAGGGTGAAGCAGAAGAAACAGAAGAAGGAGAAGGAGTAGGTGAAGACTGGAGGGTGAATCAGAAGAAGTAGAAGAAGGAGAAGGAGAAGGTGAAGTCTGGAGGGTGAATCAGAAGAAGCAGAAGAAGGAGAAGGAGAAGATGAAGTATGGAGGGTGAATCAGAAGAAGTAGAAGAAGGAGAAGGAGAAGGTGAGGTCTGGAGGGTGAATCAGAAGAAGCAGAAGAAGGAGAAGGAGAAGGTGAAGTCTGGAGGGTGAATCAGAAGAAGCAGAGGAAGGAGAAGGAGAAGGTGAAGTCTGGAGGGTGAATCAGAAGAAGCAGAAGAAGGAGAAGGAAAAGGTGAAGTCAGGAGCGTGAATCAGAAGAAGCAGAAGAAGGAGAAGGAGAAGGTGAAGTTAGGAGGGTGAATCAGAAGAAGCAGAAGAAGGAGAAGGAGCAGGTGAAGTCAGGGGGGTGAAGCAGAAGAAGTAGAAGAAGGAGAAGAAGAAGGTGAAGTCAGGACGGTGAAGCAGAAGAAGCAGAAGAAGGAGAAGGAGAAGGTGAAGTCTGGAGGGTGAAGCAGAAGAAGCAGAAGAAGGAGAAGGAGAGGGTGAAGTCTGGAGGGTGAATCAGAAGAAGTAGAAGAAGGAGAAGGAGAATGTGAAGTCAGGAGAGTGAAGCAGAAGAAGCAGAAGAAGGAGAAGGAGAAGGTGAAGTCTGGAGGGCGAAGCAGAAGAAGCAGAAGAAGGAGAAGGAGAAGGTGAAGTCTGGAGGGTGAAGCAGAAGAAGCAGAAAAAGGAGAAGGAGCAGGTGAAGTCTGGAGGGTGAATCAGAAGAAGTAGAAGAAGGAGAAGGATAAGGTGAAGTCAGGATGGTGAAGCAGAAGAAGCAGAAGAAGGAGAAGGAGAAGGTGAAGTCTGGAGGGTGAAGCAGAAGAAGTAGAAGAAGGAGAAGGTGAAGTCTGGAGGGTGAAGCAGAAGAAGCAGAAGAAGGAGAAGGAGAAGGTGAAGTCAGGAGGGTGGATCAGAAGAAGTAGAAGAAGGAGAAGGAGAAGGTGAAGTCTGGAGGGTGAATCAGAAGAAGCAGAAGAAGGAGAAGGAGAAGGTGAAGTCTGGAGGTCGCAGCAGAAGAAGCAGAAGAAGGAGAAAGAGAAGGTGAAGTCTGGAGGGTGAAGCAGAAGAAGCAGAAGAAGGAGAAGGAGAGGGTGAAGTCTGGAGGGTGAATCAGAAGAAGTAGAAGAAGGAGAAGGAGAAGGTGAAGTCAGGAGAGTGAAGCAGAAGAAGCAGAAGAAGGAGAAGGAGAAGGTGAAGTCTGGAGGGTGAATCAGAACAAGCAGAAGAAGGAGAAGGAGAAGGTGAAGTCAGGAGGGTGAATCAGAAGAAGCAGAAGAAGGAGAAGGAGAAGGTGAAGTTAGGAGGCTGAATCAGAAGAAGCAGAAGAAGGAGAAGGAGAAGGTGAAGTCTGGAGGGTGAATCAGAAGAAGCAGAAGAAGGAGAAGGAGAAGGTGAAGTCTGGAGGGTGAATCAGAAGAAGCAGAAGAAGGAGAAGGAGAAGGTGAAGTCTGGAGGGTGAATCAGAAGAAGCAGAAGAAGGAGAAGGAGAAGGTGAAGTCTGGAGGGTGAATCAGAAGAAGCAGAAGAAGGAGAAGGAGAAGGTGAAGTCTGGAGGGTGAATCAGAAGAAGCAGAAGAAGGAGGAGGAGAAGGTGAAGTCTGGAGGGTGAATCAGAAGAAGCATTATAAGGAGAAGGAGAAGGTGAAGTCTGGAGGGTGAATCAGAAGAAGTAGAAGAAGGAGAAGGAGAAGGTGAAGTCTGGAGGGTGAATCAGAAGAAGCAGAAGAAGGAGAAGGAGAAGGTGAAGTCTGGAGGGTGAATCAGAAGAAGCAGAAGAAGGAGAAGGAGAAGGTGAAGTCTGGAGGATGAATCAGAAGAAGCAGAAAAAGGAGAAGGAGAAGGTGAAGTCTGAAGGGTGAATCAGAAGAAGTCGAAGAAGGAGAAGGAGAAGGTGAAGTCTGGAGGGTGAAGCAGAATAAGTAGAAGAAGGAGAAGGAGAAGGTGAAGTCAGGAGGGTGAATCAGAAGAAGTAGAAGAAGGAGAAGGAGAAGGAGAAGTCTGGAGGGTGAATCAGAAGAAGCAGAAGAAGGAGAAGGAGATGGTGAAGTCTGGAGGGTGAAGCAGAAGAAGGAGAAGAAGGAGAAGGAGAAGGTGAAGTCAGGAGGGTGAATCAGAAGAAGTAGAAGAAGGAGAAGGAGAAGGTGAAGCCAGGAGGGTGAATCAGAAGAAGCAGAAGAAGGAGAAGGAGAAGGTGAAGTCTGGAGGGTGAATCAGAAGAATCAGAAGAAGGAGAAGGAGAAGGTGAAGTCTGGAGGGTGAATCAGAAGAATCAGAAGAAAGAGAAGGAGAAGGTGAAGTCTGGAGGCTGAAGCAGAAGAAACAGAAGAAGGAGAAGGAGAATGTGAAGACTGGAGGGTGAATCAGAAGAAGTAGAAGAAGGAGAAGGAGAAGGTGAAGTCTGGAGGGTGAATCAGAAGAAGTAGAAGAAGGAGAAGGAGAAGGTGAAGTCTGGAGGGTGAATCAGAAGAAGCAGAATAAGGAGAAGGAGAAGGTGAAGTCTGGAGGGTGAATCAGAAGATGCAGAAGAAGGAGAAGGAGAAGATGAAGTCTGGAGGGTGAATCAGAAGAAGTAGAAGAAGGAGAAGGAGAAGGTGAAGTCTGGAGGGTGAATCAGAAGAAGTAGAAGAAGGAGAAGGAGAAGGTGAAGTCTGGAGGGTGAATCAGAAGAAACAGAAGAAGGAGAAGGAGAAGGTGAAGTCTGGAGGGTGAATCAGAAGAAGTAGAAGAAGGAGAAGGAGAAGGTGAAGTCTGGAGGGTGAATCAGAAGAAGCAGAAGAAGGAGAAGGAGAAGATGAAGTCTGGAGGGTGAATCAGAAGAAGTAGAAGAAGGAGAAGGAGAAGGTGAAGTCTGGAGGGTGAATCAGAAGAAGCAGAAGAAGGAGAAGGAGAAGGTGAAGTCTGGAGGGTGAATCAGAAGAAGCAGAAGAAGGAGAAGGAGAAGGTGAAGTCTGGAGGGTGAACCAGAAGAAGCAGAATAAGGAGAAGGAGAAGGTGAAGTCTGGAGGGTGAATCAGAAGAAGTAGAAGAAGGAGAAGGAGAAGGTGAAGTCTGGAGGGTGAATCAGAAGAAGTAGAAGAAGGAGAAGGAGAAGGTGAAGTCTGGAGGGTGAATCAGAAGAAGTAGAAGAAGGAGAAGGAGAAGGTGAAGTCTGGAGGGTGAAGCAGAAGAAGTAGAAGAAGGAGAAGGAGAAGGTGAAGTCAGGAGGGTGAATCAAAAGAAGTAGAAGAAGGAGAAGGAGAAGGTGAAGTCAGGAGGGTGAATCAGAAGAAGCAGAAGAAGGAGAAGGAGAAGGTGAAGTCTGGAGGGTGTATCAGAAGAATCAGAAGAAGGAGAAGGAGAAGGTGAAGTCTGGAGGGAGAATCAGAAGAAGCAGAAGAAGGATAAGGAGAAGGTGAAGTCTGGAGGGTGAATCAGAAGAAGTAGAAGAAGGAGAAGGAGAAGGTGAAGTCTGGAGGGTGAATCAGAAGAAGCAGAAGAAGGAGAAGGAGAAGGTGAAGTCTGGAGGGTGAATCAGAAGAAGTAGAAGAAGGAGAAGGAGAAGGTGAAGTCTGGAGGGTGAAGCAGAAGAAGTCGAAGAAGGAGAAGGAGAAGGTGAAGTCAGGAGGGTGAATCAGAAGAAGCAGAAGAAGGAGAAGGAGAAGGTGAAGTCTGGAGGGTGAATCAGAAGAATCAGAAGAAGGAGAAGGAGAAGATGAAGTCTGGAGGGTGAATCAGAAGAAGCAGAAGAAAGAGAAGGAGAAGGGGAAGTCTGGAGGGTGAAGCAGAAGAAACAGAAGAAGGAGAAGGAGTTGGTGAAGACTGGAGGGTGAATCAGAAGAAGTAGAAGAAGGAGAAGGAGAAGGTGAAGTCTGGAGGGTAAATCAGAAGAAGCAGAAGAAGGAGAAGGAGAAGATGAAGTATGGAGGGTGAATCAGAAGAAGTAGAAGAAGGAGAAGGAGAAGGTGAGGTCTGGAGGGTGAATCAGAAGAAGCAGAAGAAGGAGAAGGAGAAGGTGAAGTCTGGAGGGTGAATCAGAAGAAGCAGAGGAAGGAGAAGGAGAAGGTGAAGTCTGGAGGGTGAATCAGAAGAAGCAGAAGAAGGAGAAGGAAAAGGTGAAGTCAGGAGCGTGAATCAGAAGAAGCAGAAGAAGGAGAAGGAGAAGGTGAAGTTAGGAGGGTGAATCAGAAGAAGCAGAAGAAGGAGAAGGAGCAGGTGAAGTCAGGGGGGTGAAGCAGAAGAAGTAGAAGAAGGAGAAGAAGAAGGTGAAGTCAGGACGGTGAAGCAGAAGAAGCAGAAGAAGGAGAAGGAGAAGGTGAAGTCTGGAGGGTGAAGCAGAAGAAGCAGAAGAAGGAGAAGGAGAGGGTGAAGTCTGGAGGGTGAATCAGAAGAAGTAGAAGAAGGAGAAGGAGAATGTGAAGTCAGGAGAGTGAAGCAGAAGAAGCAGAAGAAGGAGAAGGAGAAGGTGAAGTCTGGAGGGCGAAGCAGAAGAAGCAGAAGAAGGAGAAGGAGAAGGTGAAGTCTGGAGGGTGAAGCAGAAGAAGCAGAAAAAGGAGAAGGAGCAGGTGAAGTCTGGAGGGTGAATCAGAAGAAGTAGAAGAAGGAGAAGGATAAGGTGAAGTCAGGATGGTGAAGCAGAAGAAGCAGAAGAAGGAGAAGGAGAAGGTGAAGTCTGGAGGGTGAAGCAGAAGAAGTAGAAGAAGGAGAAGGTGAAGTCTGGAGGGTGAAGCAGAAGAAGCAGAAGAAGGAGAAGGAGAAGGTGAAGTCAGGAGGGTGGATCAGAAGAAGTAGAAGAAGGAGAAGGAGAAGGTGAAGTCTGGAGGGTGAATCAGAAGAAGCAGAAGAAGGAGAAGGAGAAGGTGAAGTCTGGAGGTCGCAGCAGAAGAAGCAGAAGAAGGAGAAAGAGAAGGTGAAGTCTGGAGGGTGAAGCAGAAGAAGCAGAAGAAGGAGAAGGAGAGGGTGAAGTCTGGAGGGTGAATCAGAAGAAGTAGAAGAAGGAGAAGGAGAAGGTGAAGTCAGGAGAGTGAAGCAGAAGAAGCAGAAGAAGGAGAAGGAGAAGGTGAAGTCTGGAGGGTGAATCAGAACAAGCAGAAGAAGGAGAAGGAGAAGGTGAAGTCAGGAGGGTGAATCAGAAGAAGCAGAAGAAGGAGAAGGAGAAGGTGAAGTTAGGAGGCTGAATCAGAAGAAGCAGAAGAAGGAGAAGGAGAAGGTGAAGTCTGGAGGGTGAATCAGAAGAAGCAGAAGAAGGAGAAGGAGAAGGTGAAGTCTGGAGGGTGAATCAGAAGAAGCAGAAGAAGGAGAAGGAGAAGGTGAAGTCTGGAGGGTGAATCAGAAGAAGCAGAAGAAGGAGAAGGAGAAGGTGAAGTCTGGAGGGTGAATCAGAAGAAGCAGAAGAAGGAGAAGGAGAAGGTGAAGTCTGGAGGGTGAATCAGAAGAAGCAGAAGAAGGAGGAGGAGAAGGTGAAGTCTGGAGGGTGAATCAGAAGAAGCATTATAAGGAGAAGGAGAAGGTGAAGTCTGGAGGGTGAATCAGAAGAAGTAGAAGAAGGAGAAGGAGAAGGTGAAGTCTGGAGGGTGAATCAGAAGAAGCAGAAGAAGGAGAAGGAGAAGGTGAAGTCTGGAGGGTGAATCAGAAGAAGCAGAAGAAGGAGAAGGAGAAGGTGAAGTCTGGAGGATGAATCAGAAGAAGCAGAAAAAGGAGAAGGAGAAGGTGAAGTCTGAAGGGTGAATCAGAAGAAGTCGAAGAAGGAGAAGGAGAAGGTGAAGTCTGGAGGGTGAAGCAGAATAAGTAGAAGAAGGAGAAGGAGAAGGTGAAGTCAGGAGGGTGAATCAGAAGAAGTAGAAGAAGGAGAAGGAGAAGGAGAAGTCTGGAGGGTGAATCAGAAGAAGCAGAAGAAGGAGAAGGAGATGGTGAAGTCTGGAGGGTGAATCAGAAGAAGCAGAAGTAGGAGAAGGAGAAGGTGAAGTCAGGGGGGTGAAGCAGAAGAAGTAGAAGAAGGAGAAGGAGAAGGTGAATTCTGGAGGCTGGAGGGTGAAGCAGAAGAAGTAGAAGAAGGAGAAGGAGAAGGTGAAGTCAGGAGGGTGAATCAGAAGAGGTAGAAGAAGGAGAAGGAGAAGGTGAAGTCAGGAGGGTGAATCAGAAGAAGCAGAAGAAGGAGAAGGAGAAGGTGAAGTCTGGAGAGTGAATCAGAAGAATCAGAAGAAGGAGAAGGAGAAGGTGAAGTCTGGAGGGTGAATCAGAAGAAGCTGAAGAAAGAGAAGGAGAAGGTGAAGTCTGGAGGGTGAAGCAGAAGAAGCAGAAGAAGGAGAAGGAGAAGGTGAAGACTGGAGGGTGATTCAGAAGAAGTAGAAGAAGGAGAAGGAGAAGGTGAAGTCTGGAGGGTGAATCAGAAGAAGTAGAAGAAGGAGTAGGAGAAGGTGAAGTCTGGAGGGTGAATCAGAAGAATGAGAAGAAGGAGAAGGAGAAGGTGAAGTCTGGAGGGTGAATCAGAAGAAGCAGAAGAAGGAGAAGGAGAAGGTGAAGTCAGGAGGGTGAATCAGAAGAAGCAGAAGAAGGAGAAGGAGAAGGTGAAGTTAGGAGGGTGAATCAGAAGAAGCAGAAGAAGGAGAAGGAGAAGGTGAAGTCAGGGGGGTGAAGCAGAAGAAGTAGAAGAAGGAGAAGGAGAAGGTGAAGTCTGGAGGGTGAATCAGAAGAAGCAGAAGAAGGAGAAGGAGAAGGTGAAGTCTGGAGGGTGAATCAGAAGAAGCAGAAGAAGGAGAAGGAGAAGATGAAGTTTGGAGGGTGAATCAGAAGAAGTAGATGAAGGAGAAGGTGAGGTCTGGAGGGTGAATCAGAAGAAGCAGAAGAAGGAGAAGGAGAAGGTGAAATCTGAAGGGTGAATCAGAAGAAGCAGAAGAAGGAGAAGGAGAAGGTGAAGTCTGGAGGGTGAATCAGAAGAAGCAGAAGAAGGAGAAGGAGAAGGTGAAGTCTGGAGGGTGAATCAGAAGAAGCAGAAGAAGGAGAAGGAGAAGGTGAAGTCTGGAGGGTGAATCAGAAGAAGTAGAAGAAGGAGAAGGAGAAGGTGAAGTCTGGAGGGTGAATCAGAAGAAGTAGAAGAAGGAGAAGGAGAAGGTGAAGTCTGGAGGGTGAATCGGTAGAAGCAGAAGAAGGAGAAGGAGAAGGTGAAGTCTGGAGGGTGAATCGGAAGAAGCAGAAGAAGGAGAAGGAGAAGGTGAAGTCTGGAGGTTGAATCAGAAGAAGTAGAAGAAGGAGTAGGAGAAGGAGAAGTCTGGAGGGTGAATCAGAAGAAGCAGAAGAAGGAGAAGGAGATGGTGAAGTCTGGAGGGTGAATCAGAAGAAGTAGAAGAAGGAGAAGGAGAAGGTGAAGTCTGGAGGGTGAATCAGAAGAAGCAGAAGAAGGAGAAGGTGAAGTCTGGAGGTTGAATCAGAAGAAGTAGAAGACGGAGAAGGAGAAGGTGAAGTCTGGAGGCTGGAGGGTGAAGCAGAAGAAGTAGAAGAAGGAGAAGGAGAAGGTGAAGTCAGGAGGGTGAATCAGAAGAGGTAGAAGAAGGAGAAGGAGAAGGTGAAGTCAGGAGGGTGAATCAGAAGAAGCAGAAGAAGGAGAAGGAGAAGGTGAAGCCTGGAGAGTGAATCAGAAGAATCAGAAGAAGGAGAAGGAGAATGTGAAGTCTGGAGGGTGAATCAGAAGAAGCTGAAGAAAGAGAAGGAGAAGGTGAAGTCTGGAGGGTGAAGCAGAAGAAGCAGAAGAAGGAGAAGGAGAAGGTGAAGACTGGAGGGTGAATCAGAAGAAGTAGAAGAAGGAGAAGGAGAAGGTGAAGTCTGGAGGGTGAATCAGAAGAAGTAGAAGAAGGAGTAGGAGAAGGTGAAGTCTGGAGGGTGAATCAGAAGAATGAGAAGAAGGAGAAGGAGAAGGTGAAGTCTGGAGGGTGAATCAGAAGAAGCAGAAGAAGGAGAAGGAGAAGGTGAAGTCAGGAGGGTGAATCAGAAGAAGCAGAAGAAGGAGAAGGAGAAGGTGAAGTTAGGAGGGTGAATCAGAAGAAGCAGAAGAAGGAGAAGGAGAAGGTGAAGTCAGGGGGGTGAAGCAGAAGAAGTAGAAGAAGGAGAAGGAGAAGGTGAAGTCTGGAGGGTGAATCAGAAGAAGCAGAAGAAGGAGAAGGAGAAGGTGAAGTCTGGAGGGTGAATCAGAAGAAGCAGAAGAAGGAGAAGGAGAAGATGAAGTCTGGAGGGTGAATCAGAAGAAGTAGATGAAGGAGAAGGAGAAGGTGAGGTCTGGAGGGTGAATCAGAAGAAGCAGAAGAAGGAGAAGGAGAAGGTGAAGTCTGAAGGGTGAATCAGAAGAAGCAGAAGAAGGAGAAGGAGAAGGTGAAGTCTGGAGGGTGATTCAGAAGAAGCAGAAGAAGGAGAAGGAGAAGGTGAAGTCTGGAGGGTGAATCAGAAGAAGCAGAAGAAGGAGAAGGAGAAGGTGAAGTCAGGGGGGTGAAGCAGAAGAAGTAGAAGAAGGAGAAGGAGAAGGTGAAGTCTGGAGGGTGAATCAGAAGAAGCAGAAGAAGGAGAAGGAGAAGGTGAAGTCTGGAGGGTGAATCAGAAGAAGCAGAAGAAGGAGAAGGAGAAGGTGAAGTCTGGAGGGTGTATCAGAAGAAGCAGAAGAAGGAGAAGGAGAAGATGAAGTCTGGAGGGTGAATCAGAAGAAGTAGATGAAGGAGAAGGAGAAGGTGAGGTCTGGAGGGTGAATCAGAAGAAGCAGAAGAAGGAGAAGGAGAAGGTGAAGTCTGAAGGGTGAATCAGAAGAAGCAGAAGAAGGAGAAGGAGAAGGTGAAGTCTGGAGGGTGAATCAGAAGAAGCAGAAGAAGGAGAAGGAGAAGGTGAAGTCTGGAGGGTGAATCAGAAGAAGCAGAAGAAGGAGAAGGAGAAGGTGAAGTCTGGAGGGTGAATCAGAAGAAGCAGAAGAAAGAGAAGGAGAAAGTGAAGTCTGGAGGGTGAAGCAGAAGAAACAGAAGAAGGAGAAGGAGAAGGTGAAGACTGGAGGGTGAATCAGAAGAAGTAGAAGAAGGAGAAGGAGAAGGTGAAGTCTGGAGGATGAATCAGAAGAAGTAGAAGAAGGAGAAGGAAAAGATGAAGTCTGGAGGGTGAATCAGAAGAAGTAGAAGAAGGAGAAGGTGAGGTCTGGAGGGTGAATCAGAAGAATCAGAAGAAGGAGAAGGAGAAGGTGAAGTCTGGAGGGTGAATCAGAAGAAGCAGAAGAAGGAGAAGGAGAAGGTGAAGTCTGGAGGGTGAATCAGAACAAGCAGAAGAAGGAGAAGGAGAAGGTGAAGTCAGGAGGGTGAATCAGAAGAAGCAGAAGAAGGAGAAGGAGAAGGTGAAGTTAGGAGGGTGAATCAGAAGAAGCAGAAGAAGGAGAAGGAGAAGGTGAAGTCTGGAGGGTGAATCAGAAGAAGCAGAAGAAGAAGAAGGAGAAGGTGAAGTCTGGAGGGTGAATCAGAAGAAGCAGAAGAAGGAGAAGGTGAAGTCTGGAGGGTGAATCAGAAGAAGTAGAAGACGGAGAAGGAGAAGGTGAAGTCTGGAGGCTGGAGGGTGAAGCAGAAGAAGTAGAAGAAGGAGAAGGAGAAGGTGAAGTCAGGAGGGTGAATCAGAAGAGGTAGAAGAAGGAGAAGGAGAAGGTGAAGTCAGGAGGGTGAATCAGAAGAAGCAGAAGAAGGAGAAGGAGAAGGTGAAGCCTGGAGAGTGAATCAGAAGAATCAGAAGAAGGAGAAGGAGAATGTGAAGTCTGGAGGGTGAATCAGAAGAAGCTGAAGAAAGAGAAGGAGAAGGTGAAGTCTGGAGGGTGAAGCAGAAGAAGCAGAAGAAGGAGAAGGAGAAGGTGAAGACTGGAGGGTGAATCAGAAGAAGTAGAAGAAGGAGAAGGAGAAGGTGAAGTCTGGAGGGTGAATCAGAAGAAGTAGAAGAAGGAGTAGGAGAAGGTGAAGTCTGGAGGGTGAATCAGAAGAATGAGAAGAAGGAGAAGGAGAAGGTGAAGTCTGGAGGGTGAATCAGAAGAAGCAGAAGAAGGAGAAGGAGAAGGTGAAGTCAGGAGGGTGAATCAGAAGAAGCAGAAGAAGGAGAAGGAGAAGGTGAAGTTAGGAGGGTGAATCAGAAGAAGCAGAAGAAGGAGAAGGAGAAGGTGAAGTCAGGGGGGTGAAGCAGAAGAAGTAGAAGAAGGAGAAGGAGAAGGTGAAGTCTGGAGGGTGAATCAGAAGAAGCAGAAGAAGGAGAAGGAGAAGGTGAGGTCTGGAGGGTGAATCAGAAGAAGCAGAAGAAGGAGAAGGAGAAGGTGAAGTCTGAAGGGTGAATCAGAAGAAGCAGAAGAAGGAGAAGGAGAAGGTGAAGTCTGGATTGTGAATCAGAAGAAGCAGAAGAAGGAGAAGGAGAAGGTGAAGTCTGGAGGGTGAATCAGAAGATGCAGAAGAAGGAGAAGGAGAAGGTGAAGTCTGGAGGGTGAATCAGAAGAAGCAGAAGAAGGAGAAGGAGAAGGTGAAGTCTGGAGGGTGAATCAGAAGAAGCAGAAGAAAGAGAAGGAGAAAGTGAAGTCTGGAGGGTGAAGCAGAAGAAACAGAAGAAGGAGAAGGAGAAGGTGAAGACTGGAGGGTGAATCAGAAGAAGTAGAAGAAGGAGAAGGAGAAGGTGAAGTCTGGAGGATGAATCAGAAGAAGTAGAAGAAGGAGAAGGAAAAGATGAAGTCTGGAGGGTGAATCAGAAGAAGTAGAAGAAGGAGAAGGTGAGGTCTGGAGGGTGAATCAGAAGAATCAGAAGAAGGAGAAGGAGAAGGTGAAGTCTGGAGGGTGAATCAGAAGAAGCAGAAGAAGGAGAAGGAGAAGGTGAAGTCTGGAGGGTGAATCAGAACAAGCAGAAGAAGGAGAAGGAGAAGGTGAAGTCAGGAGGGTGAATCAGAAGAAGCAGAAGAAGGAGAAGGAGAAGGTGAAGTTAGGAGGGTGAATCAGAAGAAGCAGAAGAAGGAGAAGGAGAAGGTGAAGTCTGGAGGGTGAATCAGAAGAAGCAGAAGAAGAAGAAGGAGAAGGTGAAGTCTGGAGGGTGAATCAGAAGAAGTAGATGAAGGAGAAGGAGAAGGTGAGGTCTGGAGGGTGAATCAGAAGAAGCAGAAGAAGGAGAAGGAGAAGGTGAAATCTGAAGGGTGAATCAGAAGAAGCAGAAGAAGGAGAAGGAGAAGGTGAAGTCTGGTGGGTGAATCAGAAGAAGCAGAAGAAGGAGAAGGAGAAGGTGAAGTCTGGAGGGTGAATCAGAAGAAGCAGAAGAAGGAGAAGGAGAAGGTGAAGTCTGGAGGGTGAATCAGAAGAAGTAGAAGAAGGAGAAGGAGAAGGTGAAGTCTGGAGGGTGAATCAGAAGAAGTAGAAGAAGGAGAAGGAGAAGATGAAGTCTGGCGGGTGAATCGGAAGAAGCAGAAGAAGGAGAAGGAGAAGGTGAAGTCTGGAGGGTGAATCGGAAGAAGCAGAAGAAGGAGAAGGAGAAGATGAAGTCTGGAGGTTGAATCAGAAGAAGTAGAAGAAGGAGTAGGAGAAGGAGAAGTCTGGAGGGTGAATCAGAAGAAGCAGAAGAAGGAGAAGTAGATGGTGAAGTCTGGAGGGTGAATCAGAAGAAGTAGAAGAAGGAGAAGGAGAAGGTGAAGTCAGGAGGGTGAATCAGAAGAAGCAGAAGAAGGAGAAGGAGAAGGTGAAGCCTGGAGAGTGAATCAGAAGAATCAGAAGAAGGAGAAGGAGAATGTGAAGTCTGGAGGGTGAATCAGAAGAAGCTGAAGAAAGAGAAGGAGAAGGTGAAGTCTGGAGGGTGAAGCAGAAGAAGCAGAAGAAGGAGAAGGAGAAGGTGAAGACTGGAGGGTGAATCAGAAGAAGTAGAAGAAGGAGAAGGAGAAGGTGAAGTCTGGAGGGTGAATCAGAAGAAGTAGAAGAAGGAGTAGGAGAAGTTGAAGTCTGGAGGGTGAATCAGAAGAATGAGAAGAAGGAGAAGGAGAAGGTGAAGTCTGGAGGGTGAATCAGAAGAAGCAGAAGAAGGAGAAGGTGAAGTCTGGAGGGTGAATCAGAAGAAGTAGAAGACGGAGAAGGAGAAGTTGAAGTCTGGAGGCTGGAGGGTGAAGCAGAAGAAGTAGAAGAAGGAGAAGGAGAAGGTGAAGTCAGGAGGGTGAATCAGAAGAGGTAGAAGAAGGAGAAGGAGAAGGTGAAGTCAGGAGGGTGAATCAGAAGAAGCAGAAGAAGGAGAAGGAGAAGGTGAAGCCTGGAGAGTGAATCAGAAGAATCAGAAGAAGGAGAAGGAGAATGTGAAGTCTGGAGGGTGAATCAGAAGAAGCTGAAGAAAGAGAAGGAGAAGGTGAAGTCTGGAGGGTGAAGCAGAAGAAGCAGAAGAAGGAGAAGGAGAAGGTGAAGACTGGAGGGTGAATCAGAAGAAGTAGAAGAAGGAGAAGGAGAAGGTGAAGTCTGGAGGGTGAATCAGAAGAAGTAGAAGAAGGAGTAGGAGAAGGTGAAGTCTGGAGGGTGAATCAGAAGAATGAGAAGAAGGAGAAGGAGAAGGTGAAGTCTGGAGGGTGAATCAGAAGAAGCAGAAGAAGGAGAAGGAGAAGGTGAAGTCAGGAGGGTGAATCAGAAGAAGCAGAAGAAGGAGAAGGAGAAGGTGAAGTTAGGAGGGTGAATCAGAAGAAGCAGAAGAAGGAGAAGGAGAAGGTGAAGTCAGGGGGGTGAAGCAGAAGAAGTAGAAGAAGGAGAAGGAGAAGGTGAAGTCTGGAGGGTGAATCAGAAGAAGCAGAAGAAGGAGAAGGAGAAGGTGAAGTCTGGAGGGTGAATCAGAAGAAGCAGAAGAAGGAGAAGGAGAAGATGAAGTCTGGAGGGTGAATCAGAAGAAGTAGATGAAGGAGAAGGAGAAGGTGAGGTCTGGAGGGTGAATCAGAAGAAGCAGAAGAAGGAGAAGGAGAAGGTGAAGTCTGAAGGGTGAATCAGAAGAAGCAGAAGAAGGAGAAGGAGAAGGTGAAGTCTGGAGGGTGAATCAGAAGAAGCAGAAGAAAGAGAAGGAGAAGGTGAAGTCTGGAGGGTGAATCAGAAGAAGCAGAAGAAGGAGAAGGAGAAGGTGAAGTCTGGAGGGTGAATCAGAAGAAGCAGAAGAAGGAGAAGGAGAAGGTGAAGTCAGGGGGGTGAAGCAGAAGAAGTAGAAGAAGGAGAAGGAGAAGGTGAAGTCTGGAGGGTGAATCAGAAGAAGCAGAAGAAGGAGAAGGAGAAGGTGAAGTCTGGAGGGTGAATCAGAAGAAGCAGAAGAAGGAGAAGGAGAAAGTGAAGTCTGGAGGGTGTATCAGAAGAAGCAGAAGAAGGAGAAGGAGAAGATGAAGTCTGGAGGGTGAATCAGAAGAAGTAGATGAAGGAGAAGGAGAAGGTGAGGTCTGGAGGGTGAATCAGAAGAAGCAGAAGAAGGAGAAGGAGAAGGTGAAGTCTGAAGGGTGAATCAGAAGAAGCAGAAGAAGGAGAAGGGGAAGGTGAAGTCTGGAGGGTGAATCAGAAGAAGCAGAAGAAGGAGAAGGAGAAGGTGAAGTCTGGAGGGTGAATCAGAAGAAGCAGAAGAAGGAGAAGGAGAAGGTGAAGTCTGGAGGGTGAATCAGAAGAAGCAGAAGAAAGAGAAGGAGAAAGTGAAGTCTGGAGGGTGAAGCAGAAGAAACAGAAGAAGGAGAAGGAGAAGGTGAAGACTGGAGGGTGAATCAGAAGAAGTAGAAGAAGGAGAAGGAGAAGGTGAAGTCTGGAGGATGAATCAGAAGAAGTAGAAGAAGGAGAAGGAAAAGATGAAGTCTGGAGGGTGAATCAGAAGAAGTAGAAGAAGGAGAAGGTGAGGTCTGGAGGGTGAATCAGAAGAATCAGAAGAAGGAGAAGGAGAAGGTGAAGTCTGGAGGGTGAATCAGAAGAAGCAGAAGAAGGAGAAGGAGAAGGTGAAGTCTGGAGGGTGAATCAGAACAAGCAGAAGAAGGAGAAGGAGAAGGTGAAGTCAGGAGGGTGAATCAGAAGAAGCAGAAGAAGGAGAAGGAGAAGGTGAAGTTAGGAGGCTGAATCAGAAGAAGCAGAAGAAGGAGAAGGAGAAGGTGAAGTCTGGAGGGTGAATCAGAAGAAGCAGAAGAAGGAGAAGGAGAAGGTGAAGTCTGGAGGGTGAATCAGAAGAAGCAGAAGAAGGAGAAGGAGAAGGTGAAGTCTGGAGGGTGAATCAGAAGAAGCAGAAGAAGGAGAAGGAGAAGGTGAAGTCTGGAGGGTGAATCAGAAGAAGCAGAAGAAGGAGAAGGAGAAGGTGAAGTCTGGAGGGTGAATCAGAAGAAGCAGAAGAAGGAGGAGGAGAAGGTGAAGTCTGGAGGGTGAATCAGAAGAAGCATTATAAGGAGAAGGAGAAGGTGAAGTCTGGAGGGTGAATCAGAAGAAGTAGAAGAAGGAGAAGGAGAAGGTGAAGTCTGGAGGGTGAATCAGAAAAAGCAGAAGAAGGAGAAGGAGAAGGTGAAGTCTGGAGGGTGAATCAGAAGAAGCAGAAGAAGGAGAAGGAGAAGGTGAAGTCTGGAGGGTGAATCAGAAGAAGCAGAAGAAGGAGAAGGAGAAGGTGAAGTCTGGAGGGTGAATCAGAAGAAGCAGAAGAAGGAGAAGGAGAAGGTGAAGTCTGGAGGATGAATCAGAAGAAGCAGAAAAAGGAGAAGGAGAAGGTGAAGTCTGAAGGGTGAATCAGAAGAAGTCGAAGAAGGAGAAGGAGAAGGTGAAGTCTGGAGGGTGAAGCAGAATAAGTAGAAGAAGGAGAAGGAGAAGGTGAAGTCAGGAGGGTGAATCAGAAGAAGTAGAAGAAGGAGAAGGAGAAGGAGAAGTCTGGAGGGTGAATCAGAAGAAGCAGAAGAAGGAGAAGGAGATGGTGAAGTCTGGAGGGTGAATCAGAAGAAGCAGAAGTAGGAGAAGGAGAAGGTGAAGTCTGGAGGGTGAATCAGAAGAAGCAGAAGAAGGAGAAGGAGAAGGTGAAGTCTGGAGGGTGAATCAGAAGAAGTAGAAGACGGAGAAGGAGAAGGTGAATTCTGGAGGCTGGAGGGTGAAGCAGAAGAAGTAGAAGAAGGAGAAGGAGAAGGTGAAGTCAGGAGGGTGAATCAGAAGAGGTAGAAGAAGGAGAAGGAGAAGGTGAAGTCAGGAGGGTGAATCAGAAGAAGCAGAAGAAGGAGAAGGAGAAGGTGAAGTCTGGAGAGTGAATCAGAAGAATCAGAAGAAGGAGAAGGAGAAGGTGAAGTCTGGAGGGTGAATCAGAAGAAGCTGAAGAAAGAGAAGGAGAAGGTGAAGTCTGGAGGGTGAAGCAGAAGAAGCAGAAGAAGGAGAAGGAGAAGGTGAAGACTGGAGGGTGAATCAGAAGAAGTAGAAGAAGGAGAAGGAGAAGGTGAAGTCTGGAGGGTGAATCAGAAGAAGTAGAAGAAGGAGTAGGAGAAGGTGAAGTCTGGAGGGTGAATCAGAAGAATGAGAAGAAGGAGAAGGAGAAGGTGAAGTCTGGAGGGTGAATCAGAAGAAGCAGAAGAAGGAGAAGGAGAAGGTGAAGTCAGGAGGGTGAATCAGAAGAAGCAGAAGAAGGAGAAGGAGAAGGTGAAGTTAGGAGGGTGAATCAGAAGAAGCAGAAGAAGGAGAAGGAGAAGGTGAAGTCAGGGGGGTGAAGCAGAAGAAGTAGAAGAAGGAGAAGGAGAAGGTGAAGTCTGGAGGGTGAATCAGAAGAAGCAGAAGAAGGAGAAGGAGAAGGTGAAGTCTGGAGGGTGAATCAGAAGAAGCAGAAGAAGGAGAAGGAGAAGATGAAGTTTGGAGGGTGAATCAGAAGAAGTAGATGAAGGAGAAGGAGAAGGTGAGGTCTGGAGGGTGAATCAGAAGAAGCAGAAGAAGGAGAAGGAGAAGGTGAAATCTGAAGGGTGAATCAGAAGAAGCAGAAGAAGGAGAAGGAGAAGGTGAAGTCTGGAGGGTGAATCAGAAGAAGCAGAAGAAGGAGAAGGAGAAGGTGAAGTCTGGAGGGTGAATCAGAAGAAGCAGAAGAAGGAGAAGGAGAAGGTGAAGTCTGGAGGGTGAATCAGAAGAAGTAGAAGAAGGAGAAGGAGAAGGTGAAGTCTGGAGGGTGAATCAGAAGAAGTAGAAGAAGGAGAAGGAGAAGGTGAAGTCTGGAGGGTGAATCGGTAGAAGCAGAAGAAGGAGAAGGAGAAGGTGAAGTCTGGAGGGTGAATCGGAAGAAGCAGAAGAAGGAGAAGGAGAAGGTGAAGTCTGGAGGTTGAATCAGAAGAAGTAGAAGAAGGAGTAGGAGAAGGAGAAGTCTGGAGGGTGAATCAGAAGAAGCAGAAGAAGGAGAAGGAGATGGTGAAGTCTGGAGGGTGAATCAGAAGAAGTAGAAGAAGGAGAAGGAGAAGGTGAAGTCTGGAGGGTGAATCAGAAGAAGCAGAAGAAGGAGAAGGTGAAGTCTGGAGGTTGAATCAGAAGAAGTAGAAGACGGAGAAGGAGAAGGTGAAGTCTGGAGGCTGGAGGGTGAAGCAGAAGAAGTAGAAGAAGGAGAAGGAGAAGGTGAAGTCAGGAGGGTGAATCAGAAGAGGTAGAAGAAGGAGAAGGAGAAGGTGAAGTCAGGAGGGTGAATCAGAAGAAGCAGAAGAAGGAGAAGGAGAAGGTGAAGCCTGGAGAGTGAATCAGAAGAATCAGAAGAAGGAGAAGGAGAATGTGAAGTCTGGAGGGTGAATCAGAAGAAGCTGAAGAAAGAGAAGGAGAAGGTGAAGTCTGGAGGGTGAAGCAGAAGAAGCAGAAGAAGGAGAAGGAGAAGGTGAAGACTGGAGGGTGAATCAGAAGAAGTAGAAGAAGGAGAAGGAGAAGGTGAAGTCTGGAGGGTGAATCAGAAGAAGTAGAAGAAGGAGTAGGAGAAGGTGAAGTCTGGAGGGTGAATCAGAAGAATGAGAAGAAGGAGAAGGAGAAGGTGAAGTCTGGAGGGTGAATCAGAAGAAGCAGAAGAAGGAGAAGGAGAAGGTGAAGTCAGGAGGGTGAATCAGAAGAAGCAGAAGAAGGAGAAGGAGAAGGTGAAGTTAGGAGGGTGAATCAGAAGAAGCAGAAGAAGGAGAAGGAGAAGGTGAAGTCAGGGGGGTGAAGCAGAAGAAGTAGAAGAAGGAGAAGGAGAAGGTGAAGTCTGGAGGGTGAATCAGAAGAAGCAGAAGAAGGAGAAGGAGAAGGTGAAGTCTGGAGGGTGAATCAGAAGAAGCAGAAGAAGGAGAAGGAGAAGATGAAGTCTGGAGGGTGAATCAGAAGAAGTAGATGAAGGAGAAGGAGAAGGTGAGGTCTGGAGGGTGAATCAGAAGAAGCAGAAGAAGGAGAAGGAGAAGGTGAAGTCTGAAGGGTGAATCAGAAGAAGCAGAAGAAGGAGAAGGAGAAGGTGAAGTCTGGAGGGTGATTCAGAAGAAGCAGAAGAAGGAGAAGGAGAAGGTGAAGTCTGGAGGGTGAATCAGAAGAAGCAGAAGAAGGAGAAGGAGAAGGTGAAGTCAGGGGGGTGAAGCAGAAGAAGTAGAAGAAGGAGAAGGAGAAGGTGAAGTCTGGAGGGTGAATCAGAAGAAGCAGAAGAAGGAGAAGGAGAAGGTGAAGTCTGGAGGGTGAATCAGAAGAAGCAGAAGAAGGAGAAGGAGAAGGTGAAGTCTGGAGGGTGTATCAGAAGAAGCAGAAGAAGGAGAAGGAGAAGATGAAGTCTGGAGGGTGAATCAGAAGAAGTAGATGAAGGAGAAGGAGAAGGTGAGGTCTGGAGGGTGAATCAGAAGAAGCAGAAGAAGGAGAAGGAGAAGGTGAAGTCTGAAGGGTGAATCAGAAGAAGCAGAAGAAGGAGAAGGAGAAGGTGAAGTCTGGAGGGTGAATCAGAAGAAGCAGAAGAAGGAGAAGGAGAAGGTGAAGTCTGGAGGGTGAATCAGAAGAAGCAGAAGAAGGAGAAGGAGAAGGTGAAGTCTGGAGGGTGAATCAGAAGAAGCAGAAGAAAGAGAAGGAGAAAGTGAAGTCTGGAGGGTGAAGCAGAAGAAACAGAAGAAGGAGAAGGAGAAGGTGAAGACTGGAGGGTGAATCAGAAGAAGTAGAAGAAGGAGAAGGAGAAGGTGAAGTCTGGAGGATGAATCAGAAGAAGTAGAAGAAGGAGAAGGAAAAGATGAAGTCTGGAGGGTGAATCAGAAGAAGTAGAAGAAGGAGAAGGTGAGGTCTGGAGGGTGAATCAGAAGAATCAGAAGAAGGAGAAGGAGAAGGTGAAGTCTGGAGGGTGAATCAGAAGAAGCAGAAGAAGGAGAAGGAGAAGGTGAAGTCTGGAGGGTGAATCAGAACAAGCAGAAGAAGGAGAAGGAGAAGGTGAAGTCAGGAGGGTGAATCAGAAGAAGCAGAAGAAGGAGAAGGAGAAGGTGAAGTTAGGAGGGTGAATCAGAAGAAGCAGAAGAAGGAGAAGTAGAAGGTGAAGTCTGGAGGGTGAATCAGAAGAAGCAGAAGAAGAAGAAGGAGAAGGTGAAGTCTGGAGGGTGAATCAGAAGAAGCAGAAGAAGGAGAAGGTGAAGTCTGGAGGGTGAATCAGAAGAAGTAGAAGACGGAGAAGGAGAAGGTGAAGTCTGGAGGCTGGAGGGTGAAGCAGAAGAAGTAGAAGAAGGAGAAGGAGAAGGTGAAGTCAGGAGGGTGAATCAGAAGAGGTAGAAGAAGGAGAAGGAGAAGGTGAAGTCAGGAGGGTGAATCAGAAGAAGCAGAAGAAGGAGAAGGAGAAGGTGAAGCCTGGAGAGTGAATCAGAAGAATCAGAAGAAGGAGAAGGAGAATGTGAAGTCTGGAGGGTGAATCAGAAGAAGCTGAAGAAAGAGAAGGAGAAGGTGAAGTCTGGAGGGTGAAGCAGAAGAAGCAGAAGAAGGAGAAGGAGAAGGTGAAGACTGGAGGGTGAATCAGAAGAAGTAGAAGAAGGAGAAGGAGAAGGTGAAGTCTGGAGGGTGAATCAGAAGAAGTAGAAGAAGGAGTAGGAGAAGGTGAAGTCTGGAGGGTGAATCAGAAGAATGAGAAGAAGGAGAAGGAGAAGGTGAAGTCTGGAGGGTGAATCAGAAGAAGCAGAAGAAGGAGAAGGAGAAGGTGAAGTCAGGAGGGTGAATCAGAAGAAGCAGAAGAAGGAGAAGGAGAAGGTGAAGTTAGGAGGGTGAATCAGAAGAAGCAGAAGAAGGAGAAGGAGAAGGTGAAGTCAGGGGGGTGAAGCAGAAGAAGTAGAAGAAGGAGAAGGAGAAGGTGAAGTCTGGAGGGTGAATCAGAAGAAGCAGAAGAAGGAGAAGGAGAAGGTGAGGTCTGGAGGGTGAATCAGAAGAAGCAGAAGAAGGAGAAGGAGAAGGTGAAGTCTGAAGGGTGAATCAGAAGAAGCAGAAGAAGGAGAAGGAGAAGGTGAAGTCTGGAGTGTGAATCAGAAGAAGCAGAAGAAGGAGAAGGAGAAGGTGAAGTCTGGAGGGTGAATCAGAAGATGCAGAAGAAGGAGAAGGAGAAGGTGAAGTCTGGAGGGTGAATCAGAAGAAGCAGAAGAAGGAGAAGGAGAAGGTGAAGTCTGGAGGGTGAATCAGAAGAAGCAGAAGAAGGAGAAGGAGAAGGTGAAGTCTGGAGGGTGAATCAGAAGAAGCAGAAGAAAGAGAAGGAGAAAGTGAAGTCTGGAGGGTGAAGCAGAAGAAACAGAAGAAGGAGAAGGAGAAGGTGAAGACTGGAGGGTGAATCAGAAGAAGTAGAAGAAGGAGAAGGAGAAGGTGAAGTCTGGAGGATGAATCAGAAGAAGTAGAAGAAGGAGAAGGAAAAGATGAAGTCTGGAGGGTGAATCAGAAGAAGTAGAAGAAGGAGAAGGTGAGGTCTGGAGGGTGAATCAGAAGAATCAGAAGAAGCTGAAGGAGAAGGTGAAGTCTGGAGGGTGAATCAGAAGAAGCAGAAGAAGGAGAAGGAGAAGGTGAAGTCTGGAGGGTGAATCAGAACAAGCAGAAGAAGGAGAAGGAGAAGGTGAAGTCAGGAGGGTGAATCAGAAGAAGCAGAAGAAGGAGAAGGAGAAGGTGAAGTTAGGAGGGTGAATCAGAAGAAGCAGAAGAAGGAGAAGGAGAAGGTGAAGTCTGGAGGGTGAATCAGAAGAAGCAGAAGAAGAAGAAGGAGAAGGTGAAGTCTGGAGGGTGAATCAGAAGAAGCAGAAGAAGGAGAAGGTGAAGTCTGGAGGGTGAATCAGAAGAAGTAGAAGACGGAGAAGGAGAAGGTGAAGTCTGGAGGCTGGAGGGTGAAGCAGAAGAAGTAGAAGAAGGAGAAGGAGAAGGTGAAGTCAGGAGGGTGAATCAGAAGAGGTAGAAGAAGGAGAAGGAGAAGGTGAAGTCAGGAGGGTGAATCAGAAGAAGCAGAAGAAGGAGAAGGAGAAGGTGAAGCCTGGAGAGTGAATCAGAAGAATCAGAAGAAGGAGAAGGAGAATGTGAAGTCTGGAGGGTGAATCAGAAGAAGCTGAAGAAAGAGAAGGAGAAGGTGAAGTCTGGAGGGTGAAGCAGAAGAAGCAGAAGAAGGAGAAGGAGAAGGTGAAGACTGGAGGGTGAATCAGAAGAAGTAGAAGAAGGAGAAGGAGAAGGTGAAGTCTGGAGGGTGAATCAGAAGAAGTAGAAGAAGGAGTAGGAGAAGGTGAAGTCTGGAGGGTGAATCAGATGAATGAGAAGAAGGAGAAGGAGAAGGTGAAGTCTGGAGGGTGAATCAGAAGAAGCAGAAGAAGGAGAAGGAGAAGGTGAAGTCAGGAGGGTGAATCAGAAGAAGCAGAAGAAGGAGAAGGAGAAGGTGAAGTTAGGAGGGTGAATCAGAAGAAGCAGAAGAAGGAGAAGGAGAAGGTGAAGTCAGGGGGGTGAAGCAGAAGAAGTAGAAGAAGGAGAAGGAGAAGGTGAAGTCTGGAGGGTGAATCAGAAGAAGCAGAAGAAGGAGAAGGAGAAGGTGAGGTCTGGAGGGTGAATCAGAAGAAGCAGAAGAAGGAGAAGGAGAAGGTGAAGTCTGAAGGGTGAATCAGAAGAAGCAGAAGAAGGAGAAGGAGAAGGTGAAGTCTGGAGTGTGAATCAGAAGAAGCAGAAGAAGGAGAAGGAGAAGGTGAAGTCTGGAGGGTGAATCAGAAAAAGCAGAAGAAGGAGAAGGAGAAGGTGAAGTCTGGAGGGTGAATCAGAAGAAGCAGAAGAAGGAGAAGGAGAAGGTGAAGTCAGGGGGGTGAAGCAGAAGAAGTAGAAGAAGGAGAAGGAGAAGGTGAAGTCTGGAGGGTGAATCAGAAGAAGCAGAAGAAGGAGAAGGAGAAGGTGAAGTCTGGAGGGTGAATCAGAAGAAGCAGAAGAAGGAGAAGGAGAAGGTGAAGTCTGGAGGGTGTATCAGAAGAAGCAGAAGAAGGAGAAGGAGAAGATGAAGTCTGGAGGGTGAATCAGAAGAAGTAGATGAAGGAGAAGGAGAAGGTGAGGTCTGGAGGGTGAATCAGAAGAAGCAGAAGAAGGAGAAGGAGAAGGTGAAGTCTGAAGGGTGAATCAGAAGAAGCAGAAGAAGGAGAAGGAGAAGGTGAAGTCTGGAGGGTGAATCAGAAGAAGCAGAAGAAGGAGAAGGAGAAGGTGAAGTCTGGAGGGTGAATCAGAAGAAGCAGAAGAAGGAGAAGGAGAAGGTGAAGTCTGGAGGGTGAATCAGAAGAAGCAGAAGAAAGAGAAGGAGAAAGTGAAGTCTGGAGGGTGATGCAGAAGAAACAGAAGAAGGAAAAGGAGAAGGTGAAGACTGGAGGGTGAATCAGAAGAAGTAGAAGAAGGAGAAGGAGAAGGTGAAGTCTGGAGGATGAATCAGAAGAAGTAGAAGAAGGAGAAGGAAAAGATGAAGTCTGGAGGGTGAATCAGAAGAAGTAGAAGAAGGAGAAGGTGAGGTCTGGAGGGTGAATCAGAAGAATCAGAAGAAGGAGAAGGAGAAGGTGAAGTCTGGAGGGTGAATCAGAAGAAGCAGAAGAAGGAGAAGGAGAAGGTGAAGTCTGGAGGGTGAATCAGAACAAGCAGAAGAAGGAGAAGGAGAAGGTGAAGTCAGGAGGGTGAATCAGAAGAAGCAGAAGAAGGAGAAGGAGAAGGTGAAGTTAGGAGGGTGAATCAGAAGAAGCAGAAGAAGGAGAAGGAGAAGGTGAAGTCTGGAGGGTGAATCAGAAGAAGCAGAAGAAGGAGAAGGAGAAGGTGAAGTCTGGAGAGTGAATCAGAAGAAGCAGAAGAAGGAGAAGGAGAAGGTGAAGTCTGGAGGGTGAATCAGAAGAAGCAGAAGAAGGAGAAGGAGAAGGTGAAGTCTGGAGGGTGAATCAGAAGAAGCAGAAGAAGGAGAAGGAGAAGGTGAAGTCTGGAGGGTGAATCAGAAGAAGCAGAAGAAGGAGGAGGAGAAGGTGAAGTCTGGAGGGTGAATCAGAAGAAGCATTATAAGGAGAAGTAGAAGGTGAATCTGGAGGGTGAATCAGAAGAAGCAGAAGAAAGAGAAGGAGAAAGTGAAGTCTGGAGGGTGAAGCAGAAGAAACAGAAGAAGGAGAAGGAGAAGGTGAAGACTGGAGGGTGAATCAGAAGAAGTAGAAGAAGGAGAAGGAGAAGGTGAAGTCTGGAGGATGAATCAGAAGAAGTAGAAGAAGGAGAAGGAAAAGATGAAGTCTGGAGGGTGAATCAGAAGAAGTAGAAGAAGGAGAAGGTGAGGTCTGGAGGGTGAATCAGAAGAATCAGAAGAAGGAGAAGGAGAAGGTGAAGTCTGGAGGGTGAATCAGAAGAAGCAGAAGAAGGAGAAGGAGAAGGTGAAGTCTGGAGGGTGAATCAGAAGAAGCAGAAGAAGGAGAAGGAGAAGGTGAAGTCAGGAGGGTGAATCAGAAGAAGCAGAAGAAGGAGAAGGAGCAGGTGAAGTCAGGGGGGTGAAGCAGAAGAAGTAGAAGAAGGAGAAGGAGAAGGTGAAGTCAGGAGGGTGAAGCAGAAGAAGCAGAAGAAGGAGAAGGAGAAGGTGAAGTCTGGAGGGCGCAGCAGAAGAAGCAGAAGAAGGAGAAGGAGAAGGTGAATTCTGGAGGGTGAATCAGAAGAAGCAGAAGAAGGAGAAGGAGAAGGTGAAGTCTGGAGGGTGAATCAGAAGATGTAGAAGGAGGAGAAGGAGAAGGTGAAGTTACGAGAGTGAAGCAGAAGAAGCAGAAGAAGGAGAAGGAGAAGGTGAAGTCTGGAGGGTGAAGCAGAAGAAGCAGAAGAAGGAGAAGGAGAAGGTGAAGTCTGGAGGGCGAAGCAGAAGAAGCAGAAGAAGGGGAAGGAGAAGGTGAAGTCTGGAGGGTGAAGCAGAAGAAGCAGAAGAAGGAGAAGGAGAAGGTGAAGTCTGGAGGGTGAATCAGAAGAAGTAGAAGAAGGAGAAGGAGAAGGTGAAGTCAGGAGGGTGAAGCAGAAGAAGCAGAGGAAGGAGAAGGAGAAGGTAAAGTTTGGAGGGTGAAGCAGAAGAAGTAGAAGAAGGAGAAGGTGAAGTCTGGAGGGTGAATCAGAAGAAGTAGAAGAAGGAGAAGGAGAAGGTGAAGTCTGGAGGGTGAATCAGAAGAAGCAGAAGAAGGAGAAGGAGAAGGTGAAGTCTGGAGGGTGAATCAGAAGAAGTAGAAGAAGGAGAAGGAGAAGGTGTAGTCTGGAGGGTGAATCAGAAGAAGTAGACGAAGGAGAAGGAGAAGGTGAAGTCTGGAGGGTGAATCAGAAGAAGCAGAAGAAGGAGAAGGAGAAGGTGAAGTCTGGAGGGTGGATCAGAAGAAGTAGAAGAAGGAGAAGGAGAAGGTGAAGTCTGGAGGGTGAATCAGAAGAAGCAGAAGAAGGAGAAGGAGAAGGTGAAGTCTGCAGGGTGAATCAGAAGAAGCAGAAGAAGGAGAAGGAGAAGGTGAAGTCTGGAGGGTGAATCAGAAGAAGCAGAATAAGGAGAAGGAGAAGGTGAAGTCTGGAGGGTGAATCAGAAGAAGCAGAAGAAGGAGAAGGAGAAGGTGAAGTCTGGAGGGTGAATCAGAAGGAGTAGAAGAAGGAGAAGGAGAAGGTGAAGTCTGGAGGGTGAATCAGAAGAAGCAGAGGAAGGAGAAGGAGAAGGTGAAGTCTGGAGGGTGAATCAGAAGAAGCAGAAGAAGGAGAAGGAGAAGGTGAAGTCTGGAGGGTGAATCAGAAGAAGTAGAAGAAGGAGAAGGAGAAGGTGAAGTCAGGGGGGTGAAGCAGAAGAAGTAGAAGAAGGAGAAGGAGAAGGTGAAGTCAGGAGGGTGAAGCAGAAGAAGCAGAAGAAGGAGAAGGAGAAGGTGAAGTCTGGAGGGCGCAGCAGAAGAAGCAGAAGAAGGAGAAGGAGAAGGTGAATTCTGGAGGGTGAATCAGAAGAAGCAGAAGAAGGAGAAGGAGAAGGTGAAGTCTGGAGGGTGAATCAGAAGATGTAGAAGGAGGAGAAGGAGAAGGTGAAGTTACGAGAGTGAAGCAGAAGAAGCAGAAGAAGGAGAAGGAGAAGGTGAAGTCTGGAGGGTGAAGCAGAAGAAGCAGAAGAAGGAGAAGGAGAAGGTGAAGTCTGGAGGGCGAAGCAGAAGAAGCAGAAGAAGGGGAAGGAGAAGGTGAAGTCTGGAGGGTGAAGCAGAAGAAGCAGAAGAAGGAGAAGGAGAAGGTGAAGTCTGGAGGGTGAATCAGAAGAAGTAGAAGAAGGAGAAGGAGAAGGTGAAGTCAGGAGGGTGAAGCAGAAGAAGCAGAGGAAGGAGAAGGAGAAGGTAAAGTATGGAGGGTGAAGCAGAAGAAGTAGAAGAAGGAGAAGGTGAAGTCTGGAGGGTGAATCAGAAGAAGTAGAAGAAGGAGAAGGAGAAGGTGAAGTCTGGAGGGTGAATCAGAAGAAGCAGAAGAAGGAGAAGGAGAAGGTGAAGTCTGGAGGGTGAATCAGAAGAAGTAGAAGAAGGAGAAGGAGAAGGTGTAGTCTGGAGGGTGAATCAGAAGAAGTAGACGAAGGAGAAGGAGAAGGTGAAGTCTGGAGGGTGAATCAGAAGAAGCAGAAGAAGGAGAAGGAGAAGGTGAAGTCTGGAGGGTGGATCAGAAGAAGTAGAAGAAGGAGAAGGAGAAGGTGAAGTCTGGAGGGTGAATCAGAAGAAGCAGAAGAAGGAGAAGGAGAAGGTGAAGTCTGCAGGGTGAATCAGAAGAAGCAGAAGAAGGAGAAGGAGAAGGTGAAGTCTGGAGGGTGAATCAGAAGAAGCAGAATAAGGAGAAGGAGAAGGTGAAGTCTGGAGGGTGAATCAGAAGAAGCAGAAGAAGGAGAAGGAGAAGGTGAAGTCTGGAGGGTGAATCAGAAGGAGTAGAAGAAGGAGAAGGAGAAGGTGAAGTCTGGAGGGTGAATCAGAAGAAGCAGAGGAAGGAGAAGGAGAAGGTGAAGTCTGGAGGGTGAATCAGAAGAAGCAGAAGAAGGAGAAGGAGAAGGTGAAGTCTGGAGGGTGAATCAGAAGAAGTAGAAGAAGGAGAAGGAGAAGGTGAAGTCTGGAGGTTGAAGCAGAAGAAGTAGAAGAAGGAGAAGGAAAAGGTGAAGTCTGGAGGGTGAATCAGAAGAAGCAGAAGAAAGAGAAGGAGAAGGTGAAGTCTGGAGGGTGAATCAGAAGAAGTAGAAGAAGGAGAAGGAGAAGGTGAAGTCTGGAGGGTGAATCAGAATAATCAGAAGAAGGAGAAGGAGAAGGTGAAGTCTGGAGGGTGAATCAGAAGAAGCAGAAGAAAGAGAAGGAGAAGGTGAAGTCTGGAGGGTGAATCAGAAGAAGTAGAAGAAGGAGAAGGAGAAGGTGAAGTCTGGAGGGTGAATCAGAAAAAGCAGAAGAAGGAGAAGGAGAAGGTGAAGTCTGGAGGGTGAATCAGAAGAAGCAGAAGAAGGAGAAGGAGAAGGTGAAGTCTGGAGGGTGAATCAGAAGAAGCAGAAGAAGGAGAAGGAGAAGGTGAAGTCTGGAGGGTGAATCAGAAGAAGCAGAAGAAGGAGAAGGAGAAGGTGAAGTCTGGAGGATGAATCAGAAGAAGCAGAAAAAGGAGAAGGAGAAGGTGAAGTCTGAAGGGTGAATCAGAAGAAGTCGAAGAAGGAGAAGGAGAAGGTGAAGTCTGGAGGGTGAAGCAGAAGAAGTAGAAGAAGGAGAAGGAGAAGGTGAAGTCAGGAGGGTGAATCAGAAGAAGTAGAAGAAGGAGAAGGAGAAGGTGAAGTCAGGAGGGTGAATCAGAAGAAGCAGAAGAAGGAGAAGGAGAAGGTGAAGTCTGGAGGGTGAATCAGAAGAATCAGAAGAAGGAGAAGGAGAAGGTGAAGTCTGGAGGGTGAATCAGAAGAAGCAGAAGAAAGAGAAGGAGAAGGTGAAGTCTGGAGGGTGAAGCAGAAGAAACAGAAGAAGGAGAAGGAGAAGGTGAAGACTGGAGGGTGAATCAGAAGAAGTAGAAGAAGGAGAAGGAGAAGGTGAAGTCTGGAGGGTGAATCAGAAGAAGTAGAAGAAGGAGAAGGAGAAGGTGAAGTCTGGAGGGTGAATCAGAAGAAGCAGAAGAAGGAGAAGGAGAAGGTGAAGTCTGGAGGGTGAATCAGAAGAAGCAGAAGAAGGAGAAGGAGAAGATGAAGTCTGGAGGGTGAATCAGAAGAAGTAGAAGAAGGAGAAGGAGAAGGTGAGGTCTGGAGGGTGAATCAGAAGAAGCAGAAGAAGGAGAAGGAGAAGGTGAAGTCTGGAGGGTGAATCAGAAGAAGCAGAAGAAGGAGAAGGAGAAGGTGAAGTCTGCAGGGTGAATCAGAAGAAGCAGAAGAAGGAGAAGGAGAAGGTGAAGTCAGGAGGGTGAATCAGAAGAAGCAGAAGAAGGAGAAGGAGAAGGTAAAGTTAGGAGGGTGAATCAGAAGAAGCAGAAGAAGGAGAAGGAGCAGGTGATGTCAGGGGGATGAAGCAGAAGAAGTAGAAGAAGGAGAAGGAGAAGGTGAAGTCAGGACGGTGAAGCAGAAGAAGCAGAAGAAGGAGAAGGAGAAGGTGAAGTCTGGAGGGTGAATCAGAAGAAGTAGAAGAAGGAGAAGGAGAAGGTCAAGTCTGGAGGGTGAATCAGAAGAAGTAGAATAAGGAGAAGGAGAAGGTGAAGTCTGGAGGGTGAAGCAGAAGAAGTAGAAGAAGGAGAACGAGAAGGTGAAGTCAGGAGGGTGAATCAGAAGAAGTAGAAGAAGGAGAAGGAGAAGGTGAAGTCTGGAGGGTGAATCAGAAGAAGCAGAAGAAGGAGAAGGAGAAGGTGAAGTCTGGAGGGTGAATCAGAAGAAGCAGAAGAAGGAGAAGCAGAAGGTGAAGTCTGGAGGGTGAATCAGAAGAAGCAGAATAAGGAGAAGGAGAAGGTGAAGTCTGGAGGGTGAATCAGAAGAAGCAGAAGAAGGAGAAGGAGAAGGTGAAGTCTGGAGGGTGAATCAGAAGAAGTAGAAGAAGGAGAAGGAGAAGGTGAAGTCAGGACGGTGAAGCAGAAGAAGCAGAAGAAGGAGAAGGAGAAGGTGAAGTCAGGAGGGTGAATCAGAAGAAGCAGAAGAAGGAGAAGGAGAAGGTAAAGTTAGGAGGGTGAATCAGAAGAAGCAGAAGAAGGAGAAGGAGCAGTTGATGTCAGGGGGATGAAGCAGAAGAAGTAGAAGAAGGAGAAGGAGAAGGTGAAGTCAGGACGGTGAAGCAGAAGAAGCAGAAGAAGGAGAAGGAGAAGGTGAAGTCTGGAGGGTGAATCAGAAGAAGTAGAAGAAGGAGAAGGAGAAGGTCAAGTCTGGAGGGTGAATCAGAAGAAGGAGAAGAAGGAGAAGGAGAAGCTGAAATCTGGAGGGTGAAGTAGAAGTAGTAGAAGAAGGAGAAGGAGAAGGTGAAGTCAGGAGGGTGAATCAGAAGAAGTAGAAGAAGGAGAAGAAGAAGGTGAAGTCAGGAGGGTGAATCAGAAGAATCAGAAGAAGGAGAAGGAGAAGGTGAAGTCTGGAGGGTGAATCAGATGAAGCAGAAGAAAGAGAAGGAGAAGGTGAAGTCTGGAGGGTGAATCAGAAGAAGTAGAAGAAGGAGAAGGAGAAGGTGAAGTCTGGAGTGTGAATCAGAAGAAGCAGAAGAAGGAGAAGGAGAAGGTGAAGTCTGGAGGGTGAATCAGAAGAAGCAGAATAAGGAGAAGGAGAAGGTGAAGTCTGGAGGGTGAATCAGAAGAAGCAGAAGAAGGAGAAGGAGAAGGTGAAGTCTGGAGGGTGAATCAGAAGAAGTAGAAGAAGGAGAAGGAGAAGGTGAAGTCTGGAGGGTGAAGCAGAAGAAGTAGAAGTAGGAGAAGGAGAAGGTGAAGTTAGGAGGGTGAATCAGAAGAAGTAGAAGAAGGAGAAGGAGAAGGTGAAGTCAGGAGGGTGAATCAGAAGAAGCAGAAGAAGGAGAAGGAGAAGGTGAAGTCTGGAGGGTGAATCAGAAGAATCAGAAGAAGGAGAAGGAGAAGGTGAAGTCTGGAGGGTGAATCAGAAGAAGCAGAGGAAGGAGAAGGAGAAGGTGAAGTCTGGAGGGTGAATCAGAAGAAGCAGAATAAGGAGAAGGAGAAGGTGAAGTCTGGAGGGTGAATCAGAAGAAGCAGAATAAGGAGAAGGAGAAGGTGAAGTCTGGAGGGTGAATCAGAAGAAGCAGAAGAAGGAGAAGGAGAAGATGAAGTCTGGAGGGTGAATCAGAAGAAGTAGAAGAAGGAGAAGGAGAAGGTGAAGTCTGGAGGGTGAAGCAGAAGAAGTAGAAGAAGGAGAAGGAGAAGGTGAAGTCAGGAGGGTGAATCAGAAGAAGCAGAAGAAGGAGAAGGAGAAGGTGAAGTCTGGAGGGTGAATCAGAAGAATCAGAAGAAGGAGAAGGAGAAGGTGAAGTCTGGAGGGTGAATAAGAAGAAGCAGAAGAAAGAGAAGGAGAAGGTGAAGTCTGGAGGGTGAAGCAGAAGAAACAGAAGAAGGAGAAGGAGAAGGTGAAGACTGGAGGGTGAATCAGAAGAAGTAGAAGAAGGAGAAGGAGAAGGTGAAGTCTGGAGGGTGAATCAGAAGAAGATGAAGAAGGAGAAGGAGAAGGTGAAGTCTGGAGAGTGAATCAGAAGAAGCAGAAGAAGGAGAAGGAGAAGGTGAAGACTGGAGGGTAAATCAGAAGAAGTCGAAGAAGGAGAAGGAGAAGGTGAAGTCTGGAGGGTGAATCAGAAGAAGTAGAAGAAGGAGAAGGAGTAGGCGAAGTCTGGAGGGTGAATCAGAAGAAGCAGAAGAAGGAGAAGGAGAAGGTGAAGTCTGAAGGGTGAATCAGAAGAAGCAGAAGAAGGAGAAGGAGAAGGTGAAGTCTGGAGGGTGAATCAGAAGAAGCAGAAGAAGGAGAAGGAGAAGGTGAAGTCTGGAGGGTGAATCAGGAGAAGCAGAAGAAGGAGAAGTCGAAGGTGAAGTCTGGAGGGTGAATCAGAAGAAGTTGAAGAAGGAGAAGGAGAAGGTGAAGTCTGGAGGGTGAATCAGAAGAAGCAGAAGAAGGAGAAGGAGAAGATGAAGTCTGGAGGGTGAATCAGAAGAAGTAGAAGAAGGAGAAGGAGAAGGTGAAGTCTGGAGGGTGAATCAGAAGAAGCAGAAGAAGGAGAAGGAGAAGGTGAAGTCTGGAGGGTGAATCAGAAGAAGCAGAAGAAGGAGAAGCAGAAGGTGAAGTCTGGAGGGTGAATCAGAAGAAGCAGAATAAGGAGAAGGAGAAGGTGAAGTCTGGAGGGTGAATCAGAAGAAGCAGAAGAAGGAGAAGGAGAAGGTGAAGTCTGGAGGGTGAATCAGAAGAAGTAGAAGAAGGAGAAGGAGAAGGTGAAGTCAGGACGGTGAAGCAGAAGAAGCAGAAGAAGGAGAAGGAGAAGGTGAAGTCAGGAGGGTGAATCAGAAGAAGCAGAAGAAGGAGAAGGAGAAGGTAAAGTTAGGAGGGTGAATCAGAAGAAGCAGAAGAAGGAGAAGGAGCAGTTGATGTCAGGGGGATGAAGCAGAAGAAGTAGAAGAAGGAGAAGGAGAAGGTGAAGTCAGGACGGTGAAGCAGAAGAAGCAGAAGAAGGAGAAGGAGAAGGTGAAGTCTGGAGGGTGAATCAGAAGAAGTAGAAGAAGGAGAAGGAGAAGGTCAAGTCTGGAGGGTGAATCAGAAGAAGGAGAAGAAGGAGAAGGAGAAGGTGAAATCTGGAGGGTGAAGTAGAAGTAGTAGAAGAAGGAGAAGGAGAAGGTGAAGTCAGGAGGGTGAATCAGAAGAAGTAGAAGAAGGAGAAGAAGAAGGTGAAGTCAGGAGGGTGAATCAGAAGAATCAGAAGAAGGAGAAGGAGAAGGTGAAGTCTGGAGGGTGAATCAGATGAAGCAGAAGAAAGAGAAGGAGAAGGTGAAGTCTGGAGGGTGAATCAGAAGAAGTAGAAGAAGGAGAAGGAGAAGGTGAAGTCTGGAGGGTGAATCAGAAGAAGCAGAAGAAGGAGAAGGAGAAGGTGAAGTCTGGAGGGTGAATCAGAAGAAGCAGAAGAAGGAGAAGCAGAAGGTGAAGTCTGGAGGGTGAATCAGAAGAAGCAGAATAAGGAGAAGGAGAAGGTGAAGTCTGGAGGGTGAATCAGAAGAAGCAGAAGAAGGAGAAGGAGAAGGTGAAGTCAGGACGGTGAAGCAGAAGAAGCAGAAGAAGGAGAAGGAGATGGTGAAGTCAGGAGGGTGAATCAGAAGAAGCAGAAGAAGGAGAAGGAGAAGGTAAAGTTAGGAGGGTGAATCAGAAGAAGCAGAAGAAGGAGAAGGAGCAGTTGATGTCAGGGGGATGAAGCAGAAGAAGTAGAAGAAGGAGAAGGAGAAGGTGAAGTCAGGACGGTGAAGCAGAAGAAGCAGAAGAAGGAGAAGGAGAAGGTGAAGTCTGGAGGGTGAATCAGAAGAAGTAGAAGAAGGAGAAGGAGAAGGTCAAGTCTGGAGGGTGAATCAGAAGAAGGAGAAGAAGGAGAAGGAGAAGGTGAAATCTGGAGGGTGAAGTAGAAGTAGTAGAAGAAGGAGAAGGAGAAGGTGAAGTCAGGAGGGTGAATCAGAAGAAGTAGAAGAAGGAGAAGAAGAAGGTGAAGTCAGGAGGGTGAATCAGAAGAATCAGAAGAAGGAGAAGGAGAAGGTGAAGTCTGGAGGGTGAATCAGATGAAGCAGAAGAAAGAGAAGGAGAAGGTGAAGTCTGGAGGGTGAATCAGAAGAAGTAGAAGAAGGAGAAGGAGAAGGTGAAGTCTGGAGTGTGAATCAGAAGAAGCAGAAGAAGGAGAAGGAGAAGGTGAAGTCTGGAGGGTGAATCAGAAGAAGCAGAATAAGGAGAAGGAGAAGGTGAAGTCTGGAGGGTGAATCAGAAGAAGCAGAAGAAGGAGAAGGAGAAGGTGAAGTCTGGAGGGTGAATCAGAAGAAGTAGAAGAAGGAGAAGGAGAAGGTGAAGTCTGGAGGGTGAAGCAGAAGAAGTAGAAGTAGGAGAAGGAGAAGGCGAAGTCTGGAGGGTGAATCAGAAGAAGCAGAAGAAGGAGAAGGAGAAGGTGAAGTCTGGAGGGTGAATCAGAAGAAGCAGAAGAAGGAGAAGGTGAAGACTGGAGGGTGAATCAGAAGAAGTAGAAGAAGGAGAAGGAGAAGGTGAAGTCTGGAGGGTGAATCAGAAGAAGTAGAAGAAGGAGAAGGAGAAGGCGAAGTCTGGAGGGTGAATCAGAAGAAGCAGAAGAAGGAGAAGGAGAAGGTGAAGTCTGGAGGGTGAATCAGAAGAAGCAGAAGAAGGAGAAGGAGAAGATGAAGTCTGGAGGGTGAATCAGAAGAAGTAGAAGAAGGAGAAGGAGAAGGTGAGGTCTGGAGGGTGGATCAGAAGAAGCAGAAGA